>NC_054845.1:30689741-31001585 GCF_018345385.1 Vulpes lagopus
TGGGACAACCAACTAGCAACTGTGCGGCTCCCTGAGCATCAGAGCTCCGGCTCTTGCCACTTGGCTGCTGGGGTGAGGCCCGAACCCTGACCCGGCCCAGTGGCCACTGCATTCCCTCTCCCTGCACAACCTCAGACTTTTCTGCGAGTCTGTGGTCCCCTCACCAGGCCTGGACATGTGCTTGCCCTGCACACCCAGTCCCACTGCAGCTGAGACCCCATTCCTGGCAGCCCTACCCTGTGTCCTCTTTTCCCCAAGACCCGTCTGCTCTCCATGGACTTGGTTTCTCAGGGCAGAGCTCTGACCCGGAGCCGCGTGTGGGGATCACCAGGGAGCACACGGCCACCGTGTGGAAGGAGAGCGCCCTGGCCCCCTTGCTGTCCTGCTCCGGGGCGACCTGCCCTGCGGCCCCCCAGCAGAGACGGCAGGGGAAGCGCATCCTGGAGGTGCCTCTGCTCCTGCGTTCACCTGGCTCTTGGCAGTCACATCCTCCCCCTGACGCACTGGAGGACTTCATCAGGCTCTTGCGCAGGGAAACAGTCCGATGACTGCGAGGCAAGTCTCAGGGTCAGCTTTAGAAGCCTGAAATTGAATACTGGAGTTTTAATAAAAACAAATAATTGAGTTAACATAAGCATCAAATTCTATCACAAAAGATTAAAAGCCAAAACACAACAGGAAAAATATCTGCCACAAATTAACATAAAAACTTTAATATAGGAAACAATATCTCAGTTCTATTGGAAGCAGAAGTTAATATTCCTGGGGGGGGGGGCGGAAATCCACAAAGGAACGAACAGTTATTTCACAAAGTCCAAATTTAATAGGCTCATGAAAAAATTTCAATATTATTAGCAATGAAATAAGTAGACCGTTTTAAAAAAAAAAAAAACTAGAAAAAAATCCTGGTTACCACACTTACCATGTTTTTAATTTTTAAAATGACAATGGGCATCAGTGTTTATGGGGGAAAACACTGGTGCTGCCTTCTGGAGGAGAATCCTGTATGAGAAGCCTTAAAAGTGTTCATTTGACCTGACCCCAAAATTGTAGCTGTAGGAATCCCCCCGTAAAGGACGTCCTCTCGGCACGAAGAGTCACAAACTCCCTAGATGCTCAAAAGTGGGAGATTATTCAAGTTAAAGAAAATATTCATATAATGAAATACTGTGCAGCTGCTCAGACGAAGTTGTCGACGAATATGGAACAGCCTGGAAACACGCACGTTACTGCTCGAGGTGGAGAGAACCATGACCCCGCGGTCAGTCGTCCGGACCTGCAGGGAGCCCGCTCCCTAGCCTGGCAGTGGCCCTCCTGGTGCCCCGAGGGGATGGGTGCTCTGCCCGAGCTGCGGTGGTTCTGCAGGTGAAGGAATATCATTTTAGGCTCGTGCTGGTGGAGGGGGAGCTGCGCAGCTCGCAACCCCCGGCCCGGCCGTCTCCCGGGTGTGAGCACGGGGTGTCCGGCTGTGCCCCGGCCCCAGCCCCGCCCCGACCTCCTCTGCACGCATCGGCCCTGGAGGCTTGTGGGTGAACTGGTGCCCCGCGCCCGGCTGGCCTCCCCGCTGGCCTGCAGACGCTCCGGCAGGGACGAACTCCCCTGTGGCCGTTTGTTCTGACTCCGTAGGTGACACAGGCTTATGCATCCAGTTGCCTCCAGAGACCGGATGTTCACAGGCAGCGAAACAAAGTCCTTTTTTTTCTAGATTTTGAAACCTTATTAAGTTCAGAATATCAGGGGATCCCTGGGTGGCGCAGCGGTTTAGCGCCTGCCTTTGGCCCAGGGCGCGATCCTGGAGACCCGGGATCGAATCCCACGTCGGGCTCCCGGTGCGTGGAGCCTGCTTCTCCCTCTGCCTGTGTCTCTGCCTCTCTCTCTCTCTGTGTGTCTATCATAAATAAATTTAAAAAAATTTTTTTAAAAAGTTCAGAATATCAATAGAAAAAGAAAAAGAAGAAAAAAACCCCTGTCTGAAAGTGTGAGGGAAGGTTTCAGGGAACAGCTGCTCTGTGACAACCTGGGACAGGTGTCCCCAGGGCTCTGGATTCAGCCGCACCTGCGCCTCGGGCATCGGGGCTGGCCTCCCGCGGGCTCCATCCCCGCACGCCCACCCAGAGCGCGGCGTCGAGGGGGCTGGGGGGCCACAGAGGGGGAGCACAGACGGCCCCAGGGCCCTTCACAGCAGCCAGGATCCTCCACACACGATTGTCCCAGAACCTATGATGCGGAATAGGACAGAACAGGACAGAGCGGCAAATAAGACCCGACAGCGAACAGCATCCAGGGGACGCCGAGGCTCCCGCCCCGCCCCGTCCCTGCACCGCCATTCAGCAGACGCGCCGAGCACGCACGCGTGGGGGTGCTGGTGACCCGGGACGCGTGGCCCGATCAGACACCGAGCACAGGCCCGAAGGCAGGTGCGATTCTTCCCACGGTTCCCTCACAGTGAGAAGTGCGTTCCGCGTACTGAGTCTGACTCGGGACATCCGCAGAAATGGGCGATCTGAAGAAACACTCCGCTCTGTCCCCGAGGATGTGATGTGTCCCCATTGGGCCTGTGGCCAGGTGGCCCTGCCGTGGGCCCGCGGGTCCCGGGAGTGCGCGGGCCGGGCCGTCCCGGGGAGGAATGAGCATCTGGAGGTGTTCCCCTGGGCGGAGGCGTCCGGCTCCTGGATGGCATCAGCGCCCGCCTTGCCCTGCCGAGTCACACACTCCTGATGCACCTGCCGGCGTCAGACCTGTTCTCCCCGCTTGTGGTCACGCTGGTCACCGTGCTCATTCTTCGTCGGTCGCTGCACCGTCACCTTCGCTGACCCGGTTACCGGCCGCGTGAGGGCCAGCGCGGGTGCGGCGACGCTCCCACCCCTCGGGGGCCTTGCCCTCGTTCCCCTGAAAACCACACCTGATGAACCCTGATGCCTCCCCGAGGAGCTAGAGGACGGGCTCTGGCCTGTGGCCGCGGTCACACAGCAGGAGCCCTGCAGCGTTCTGATGATTCTGGGGACCTCAGCGCCCGGCCCTGTTCCTGGAGGGAGGCCGCGTGCCTGGTGCTCCTGGCTCACCCCTCGAGCCCCCCTTCGGGGCGCACCCCCGAGCGCCGCTGGGCCCCGTGCTGCGCACGCCGCAAGCCCTGCTGCCTGTCGGCCCGGGTCCCCTCCCCGCACCCACAGCCCGCCCTGACCGAGCCGGCGTGTCCCCGATGGGAGAGCACAGCGGGCCCTCGGGGGCGAGTTCCCAGCCGCGGGCAGCCCAGAGGAGAGAACCGGATCGGCCTCTGCTGCTCCGTCGACCTGTTCCCTCACCTTCCAGGAGCTGAGGCCTGGCCCGGAGCAGCAGCACGAGGCCTCTCGGTAACAGAGACGTGACTCACGACGCAGTGAGCCTCTCCTGCTTAGTGCGAGATTTTAAAGTACGTTAGAGTCTGTTTTCTTCTCGTTTCTGAAATCTTTCCTCCTGGTGCGTTCTGGGGGCAACAGCCCGACGGCTGCGGGGACGGAGACGGGGATGGCGGGTGGACCAGCACCCGGATGGGCAGCCCGAGCCGTGGCCAACCACCCGCCCGGGGGGAGGCCCCTGAGCGCTAGAGAAGCCCCAAATCTGGCTTGTCTGAAATCTTCTCATTTTTAGATGTTGGCAAGATTTTTGTTAATAAAAACAGACAAGCAAAGCCCCCACGGAACGCCCCGGGTGTGCAGGTGGGGCTGGCTGCCGGCGCGAGCTCCCGGCCCCCCAGGGAGGAGTCAGGTGGGGTGCGGGGGCCTGAGCTCCCTGCCCCCCCAGCGGCCTCGGGGTGCGGGGGCTGTGTGCTCGCTGCGGGAACGGGGGCGCTTCCCCGCCAGGCACGCAGGTCTCTCCGCCCCTCGCAGGAGAACCCCAGCAGGAGGCCCGAGTGGGTGTTGAGCCGCGGGACCCTGGCACTGGGCGCACTTCCTGCAGGACCCGAGCGTGTCCCCCGGGAAGCTCCAGGGGTCTGGGGGGTGGCAGGACCGGGGCTGCAGGTTCCCAGAATCACCTGAGCCTCCGGCCGCACTGCCCCCTGGAGGTGTTCGCGGGGTCACACGCCTGCACGTTACACATGCGCGCGGCCGGCGGGGCAGGGGCAGGGGCAGGGGCAGGCCCCGCGGGGACCCGGTGCGGCTGCAGCACAGCCCGGACGAGCGCAGAGCCCCAGGCCCCTGCCGCGGGTGTTGACCAGGCGACCTGGGCTCTGACCTGCCTCCGGGCAGCAGGGGCCTGCGGGGGCCGGGCCGTGGGCTGCTCCCCGCGTCCCTGCCTTTCCAGGGGTGGCTCCACAGTCCTGCACAGCAGGTGACGCGAAGCCGGTGACAGGTTCCCAGAGTGAGGGGTCCGAGCGCAGGCGGTCAGCCGTCAAGAGGAGGCCGGCCTGGGGCTCAGGCTGCAGGGAGGCCGGCCGCCCTGCTCACAGCCCGGGCAGCGTGGTCCCCGATCCAGGCAAGCACGGGCAGGTGGCCGTGCAGGGGACGCCCTCCTAGCCCCCGGGGACCCGCCAGCGGCCGTGCAGAGCCCTGCATACCGGGGAGGGTGACCTGCCGCTGAGCCCCGGGGAGGGTGACTGGTGCTCACCCCGAGCCCGTGTGCTTCTCCAGTTCTCCAGTCGTGTGGGAGGCTGCGGCCACGCCTGGCGCACGCCTCGAGTGTCCCGAGCGGCCCCTCGGGAGGCCAGCTGTCCCGGCACAGGAAGGGCTGCTGCACCCACGCGCCTTCCTGCCCCCCCAGTCCCGCCTCCACCGGCTGTGAAGTAACAAGTGGCTTCCATCCAGGGGCTCAAGGCTGCTGCGCCAGGGACCAAATACCACACACGGTCCCCTCGCGGCCTGGAAGCTGGGAGTCTGGGGTCCGGGTGCGCCCAGGGCCAGGCTCCCAGGGGCCGTGTGGATGCTGTCGCTTGCTGTATCCTCCTGTGATCGACCCTTTATTAAAGTCCGTGTCCTGACCCTCTCTTGTCACGACAGCACCAGTCATGGCACCTTAGGCCTCCCCACCGGGGTCCTCCTCTTACCTTGATCACCTCTTAAATTTTATTTTATTTTTATTTTATTATTTATTTTTATTTTATTCATAAGAGAGACAGAGAGAGAGGCAGAGACACAGGCAGAGGGAGAAGCAGGCTCCATGCAGGGAGCCCGACGTGGGACTCGATCCCAGGACCCCGGGTTCATGACCTGAGCTGAGGGCAGACACTCCCCCTCTGTGCCCCCCAGGTGCCCCGAGGAAGACTTTTCTTGTAAACAGGGAGCAGGGTTGACGGGGCAGCCTCTTTGACTCTGCAGAAGGGGCGTGTGGCCCCTGGGGAGCAAGGGACCTGCCAGGGAACACCCCAGGGCAGCCGGGGAGCTCTAGGACCTGCACCCCAGCCACCTGCAGCCTTCACCTTCCCTCCTTCCCACACGGCCTCCCTCCCGCAGCCTAGATGCCACGCACCATCACTTCTGCAGTTAAGAAACACCACAGTCAGTCGGAGAAGGACAATCATCATATGGTTTCACTCATACAGAGAATTTAGGAAATAGTAGAAGGGGTTATAGGGGAAAGGAGGGGACCTGAGTGGGAAAAATCAGAGAGGGAGACAAACCATGAGAGACCCCTAACTCTGGGAAACGAACTAGGGGTGTTGGAAGGGCAGGTGGGCTGGGGGGTGGGGGTGGCTGGGTGACGGGCACTGAGGGGGCACTTGGCGGGATGAGCACTGGGGGTTATGCTGTATGTTGGCAAATCGAACTCCTATAAAAGAGAAAAAAAGAAACACCACAGTCGCCATCTGCTGGGGCTCGCTTGCTGTGGGTTTCCCAAACACTCGAGGTAAGTGGTAGTTTTTAAGAGTTTTGTACAAGATAGATCATGAAGAGACGTCGCTGCTAAGTAGGAAAAGCCACTTGATCAGGTCTGCTACCTGTTGGCACCTCCATCCCGCGCCCTGCCTGTATCCGTCCCTCCCGGGGCTGGAGACCCGGGGGCACTGAGTCCGTGTTTGCGTCTGCCGTGTCTGTGTGCCCACACCCATGTGTGTCTGTCCTCTCCAGCTGCCTGTGCAGGGTACGACGTGTCAGGTTCCACAACGGAGGACTTATCACAGGACTAATTTCGACCCGGTGGGATTCTTTACGCCTTCACAAGCGCGTGAGACCAAGGCGGAACACGGGCGGTCGGGAAAGAGCAGTAGATGCTGGGGGGCGACCGAGTAAAGACATGGGGCTCCCTGGGGAGCAAAGAACAGGATTATCCCTGCGTGAACGGCGCACACGGGCTCAGGGGGGACAGGTGTGCTATTTGGGCCCTCAGCCCTCAGACCACGTGGCTTGAATGGGAAGGTGTCCCGGGGGCACCAGTGTCAGGGTCGCTGGGGACGCCTGGCATGCGCCTCCGGGTCAGGGCGCCCCAGACTTCTGTGAGCCTCGGGGTCCCCGGAGGGGCTCGCTGCAGCTCCCACGCTGGCCCAGCTGGGGGTCCCCACCCCGGGCACCTGGGCGGCAGCCTCAGCGTCCGGCAGGTTCTGGACCACACGGGGCAGCGAGGAGCCAGTGCGTAGCCAGCGGGACGTCGCAGAGCCACGGGGCAGTTTTGCACTTGAGTGAGCCCCGTCTCCCTGCGGAGGAGCCCAGGGCAGGGGGGCCAGCTGGGAAGTGTGCAGAGGGCACGCCGAGCAGCACGCGGGGGGCACTGGGGGG
Source organism: Vulpes lagopus (assembly GCF_018345385.1). Lineage (NCBI taxonomy): Eukaryota > Metazoa > Chordata > Mammalia > Carnivora > Canidae > Vulpes > Vulpes lagopus. The sequence continues at coordinate 30,696,428 of NC_054845.1, forward strand.
GCGCAGGGCGGCGGACCCTCCGCCGCGGGTCTGTCCTGTGCCCGCAGTGCGTCCAGGAGGCTCCCGGCTTCTGCTTGTCACACCCCAGGAGCACGGTGTGAAACCCGTAGAGAAGCCACACGGCACTCACGTCCCCGCGCTGCGAGTGGGGAGCTGGGGACGAGCCAGAGGCTGTTACCCTGCAGGTGTCTGGACACGTCCCGGAAGCCGGATGGGGCGGGGGAGTGGGGAGCAGAGGGGAGACTTCCGTGTTCCCCTTTGTCATGATGAGCGTCTTACTCATGACCCTGTACCGTCCCACCTGGGCATAGACGCGGTGTAGCGAATCAGTTTTCCCGACACAGGAATTCCTTGACGCGTCCTTCCTTCCCTGTCAGGGAACCGCGACAGCTGGCGGGGCACACTTCGCCCGGGGTGCGCTGAGCAGGCTGCTAGACGTCCCCATGCGAGAAGCACCGAGTCACCTGTTACTCTACGTGGTAACGTGTGCAAGACGGTAGTCCAGTGCGCATTTTAATTGTACTTTAGGACCAGATCTGTGTTTGTCCTTCACGTTTTCCTGGGGTTTTCCCCTGGGCTACGGGAGGGGTCCCTGTGACCTGTCAGGGGAGGCGGTCAGCACGCGGGGTGCAGGACACACCTTTTTAAGGATAAAATTTGCTTTGTGCATCTGAACATTTGCATTTATTCTGTTTGGCTGAGAATCAAGGAGTCTGAGTATATCCCACAGAGCAGGTGTGGGGTCACCAAGGCAGTGCGATGGGGCGTGAGGGGGCTCGTGGGCTCTGCAGGTGTCCGTGCACCTGCAGCTCTCCCATCCCAGCCTTAAGCCTCATGGAAGAGCATCCACCGTGCCAGGGCCAGGCAGGGCCTTGTGTGGAGACCCGGTCAGGGCTTGGGTGCAGCCTGGGCATCTAAGGCGACACCTCTGCACAGAAGACAGCAGTGGGGGATGCTACACCTCACCAAGGGGTGATTTTTGTCCATATTTAGTGATTTTATTTGTCATATATGGAATGTCTGTGCCCCTCAGGATGCCTGTGACCCCCAGCGGGGTGGGGTCTTCAGGGGCCCTGGGGAGGTGACTGGGGTCACGTGGGGAAGGGGGTGGAGACCTCATGATGGGAGGGGGCTGTGTATGAGCCACCAGAGGCTTGCCTCCTGCCTCCGCCCACCGTGTGAAGACCCAGGGTGACGGTCATCTGGGGCCCTGAGAAGCACTCAGCAGAACCGGGCCGTGCTGGTCCCAGCCTAGACTCCCAGCCCCGGCGAGGGTGCAGCACACGAGCTCCCTCCCTCCTCATCTGGGGAAGGAGCTCCCCTCTGGAGGTCCCTGAGCACAGCTGCAGCCCCAGGTGTGGGGGCTCCTCTCACCCTGACACCCCTGGCCTTGCCAAGCTCTGGAGTCATAGCGTGAGCTCAGTGAGCACCTTGGGATAAATGTGTGCGAAGGTCTGTATGCGGGTCCTGGGATCCGCGAGGGGTGCCTCCTGGCGTTTCCAATAGCAGCATGTTTGCAGGTGGCGACGTGCCCAGGCTGTGGCCCGGCCAGGGGCCTCCAGACCTGCTGCCACTGCTCTGCAAGGCCCGCGTGGCAACCACCCCTTCAGAGACTGTATGTTACCCCAGACACATCTCAATTGCCACTGATGTCGCAGTCGTCTGGGGAAGGCACAGCTCCGTGCGGGAGGCCCGTCCAAACAGTTGCAAATAATGATTCTGCACAAAAGATGCGTCCCAAACGAGGCTTTCCTCAGATAGCGGCCGGGCCTCTTCCATGTCACGTTGTCACAAAGTGCTGTGCACGCAGGTGCCGCACGCCGGAGAGATGTGAATACACGCCCACCCGCTGCTCTGATTCACTGCTGGAGTCAGGAGGTCGCTGGGGCGGCCGCGTCCCGTGCCTGCTTGGTGAAGCGCTTCCAGCCCTTGCAACCCGGAGCAACCGTGATCGTTCTTTGCTTTCCATCCCACTAACGTGGTCACCGTGGCCTCCTGGGGTGGAGGGGCAGCTATTTGGGAAGAAAGCAACTGGATTCCTCCCTAACGTCTGATCTTCGCTGAAATCCCAGGGGCTCCAAAAGTTTAGATGTAAGAAGATAAAACCCTAAGAGCTACAGCAGGTAGGTTTGGTGACGTTTGGAAGAGGGTCGGGTGTTTGAGGAGAGATTCCAGGAGAGAATGACAGCTGGAGGGACAAAGGCAATTGTGTCTGATTTTATGAAACTATCTTCAGGAAATCCTTTTTTTTTTTTTTATCAAGATTTGACTTAAAAACGAATTAAAATAGGGGATCACTAGCAGCTATTGAGAAAGAGCCAATATTCTTGACCTAATAAAAAGCTTTGTCAGATACTGTATAGTAATGGACGTCTATGTACAAGTGGCTCATGAGGACACCCAGGAAGCAGGTGCATGCGGCCAAATGCAGGGAGCCTCCCCACAGTTGCCTCCTCCTCATGCACATCCATACGGGAGCCCATCGTTCGCCTGTCGCAGCAGCAAAGATTCACAGTAGCCGTGTTCACAACGATACGGGGAAATGGGCTTTCATCTGTGCTGCGTGTACGTGTAGTCTGTATAGTTTAATAGCTCTCTGTGTATTTTATGCCTCTATTTTCACATATATTACATATTTATCATACACATATTACGTATGTGAAACACTTCAGTGGGTCATTTTGGCAACTCAAAACGAGCACGGTCCTTGAGATAGGAAGGCCCCTTCTTTTGTGGTGGAGAAACGCAAAATGTGCATTTTTTGCTCACCTCTGAATTCCAACACTTAAGAATAATAAGAAGCACAGGAGCCTTCAAGTGCATAATTATAGAATCTTGAAGGAAGACAAGTACACAGAGATGCATGCACAGAATATGTACAGTTTACTTTTACAACAGTAAGAAGTTGGAAGGCATAGTGTTATCTCATCACAGGCTAATTAAGTGAACTTTGGTGTATTCCAAGAAGTAGCACTCTGTGGGCAACTGGAGTTATGGGGGGCGGGCGGGGCCATGGGGCACGGGTATGCGTGTGTGGAGATGGGGGCCTCTGGTCGTTAAGGAATTACAGCTGTGATATTAGGTTAATTAATCTGATAAAACAGCATATGTGGTGTCATGCTTATAAAACATCAATCCAAACATCTCTCTTTCTATGTATATGCACACAAAACATACTTAGAAGTCAATCAATTAACTTAATTAATCAAAGCAAACTCTCAAATATGGAAAAAAAGCCTTCAAATAATAGTGTTGCTTTGGAAAATAAGCTGGGCCTCAGATCCCCCACCACTGAATCGTGTGTGTCTGGGTCTGGATCTGCACCCCCTCTGGCTGGGGGTCTTTCCTGCTCCTGATGATGGGGGCTTGGTGAGTGGAGGGCCCAGGAGCACCCTGGGCAAGGCTCTGGGCCCCCTGGAGTCCTGTGTGTGGTCGCCAGTGTCCCCCCAGGTCCCCAAGCTCCTGTAGCCTTCGTCAGGTTTGCTGTCTGGGAGGCTTGCTTATCCACAGGAAATTAAATAATTTTTTTTGTTTATTTTCTTATTGGAGTTTGGTTTGCCAACATAGAGTATATCCCCCAGTGCTCATCCCATCAAGTGCCCCCCTCAGTGCCCATCACCCAGTCACCCCAATCTCCCACCCACCTCCCCTTCCACGACCCCTTGTTCATTTCCCAGAGTTAGGAGTCTCTCATGTGCTATCTCCCTCACTGATATTTCCCACTCATCTTCTCTCCTTTCCTTTTTATTCCCTTTCACTATTTTTTACATTCCCCAAATTAATGAGACCATAGAATGTTTGTCCTTCTCCGATTGACTTACTTCACTCAGCATAATACCCTCCAGTTCCATCCACGTTGAAGCAAATGGTGGGTATTTGTCATTTCTAATGGCTGAGTAATATTTCATTGTACACAGAGACCACAGCTTCTTTATCCATCATCTTCCGATGGACACTGAGGCTCCTTCCACTGTTTGGCTATTGTGGACATTGCTGCTAGAAACATCGGGGTGCAGGTGTCCCGACGTTTCATTGCATCTGTATCTTTGGGGTAAATCCAGCAGTGCAATTGCTGGGTCGTAGGGCAGGTCTATTTTTAACTCTTTGAGGAACCTCCACACAGTTTTCCAGAGTGGCTGCACCAGTTCACATTCCCACCAACAGTGCAGGAGGGTTCCCCTTTCTCCACATCCTCTCCAACATTTGTGGTTTCCTGCCTTGTTAATTTTCCCCATTCTCACTGGTGTGAGGTGGGATCTCATTGTGGTTTTGATTTGTATTTCCCTGATGGCCAGTGATGCAGAGCATTTTCTCATGTGCCTCTTGGCCATGTCCATGTCTTCCTCTGTGAGATTTCTGTTCATGTCTTTTGCCCATTTCATGATTGGATTGTTTGTTTCTTTGGTGTTGAGTTTAAGAAGTTCTTTATAGATCTTGGACACTAGCCCTTTATCTGATACGTCATTTGCAACTATCTTCTCCCATTCTGCAGGTTGTCTTTTAGTTTTGTTGACTGTTTCTTTTGCTGTGCAAAAGCTTCTTATCTTGATGAAGTCCCAATAGTTCATTTTTGCTTTTGTTTCTCTTGCCTTCATGGATGTATCTTGCAAGAAGTTGCTGTGGCCGAGTTCAAAAAGGGTGTTGCCTGTGTTCTCCTCTAGGATTTTGATAGACTCTTGTCTCACATTTAGATCTCTCATCCGTTTTGAGTTTATCTTTGTGTCTGGTGCAAGAGAGTGGTCTAGTTCCTTCTTCTGCACAGAAGGACGGCCCTGCCGTCCTCAGCCTGGTGGCTTCAGGGCTCCATCTCCAGGACATGGAAAGCCTCCGGGACCTGAGAGGCCACATTGCCTCCCACACTGGCTTGAGGGTGGCAGGATGTCAGAGTTCCGCCCCCGATCAGCTGGCCCCAGCTTGGGACGCGGATAGATCCATTTATTCTTCACAGTTGACTGAGCCTATTAGTGGCAGGTGCCTGTGGCTGCAGACTGTGCCGGACGGGAGGACGTGGATCTGCATTAACTCCCTTCCCCTAGACGTCATGTGTTCACATACAGCAGGTGCACAGCCCGTCTGTGGAGGGCGAGAGCCGTGGACAGAGTACAGACGGGTTTTCATTCTTCACCAGCTCCTTCAGATGTTGGGAAATAAAATACTCTGATTCGAGTATTAATTAATGGAAGTATTAGGTTGGATTCAATAAGTTAGTGTTTGGGTCCATATTTGTGAGAAGGGCCCCATGACATGGCTGCCCCAACCTAAGGGCACGTGAACGTCCGGAGACCAAGTGACCTTTCCTGAGTTGTGGCATCTCAGGGAAAAGTAGGATTCCTGGCTGTGAGCCTGGCTGCGTGCAGAGGGTGGTGCTGGGTCTGGGGTCCTCATGTGCCTCCCCCCCACCTCCGCTGCCCACGAGGACTGTATGCAGGGATGCTGTGCCATCCCTGGAGCCCATGAGAACCAGGACCACAGCCCTGTCCTTGGGAAGGTTTGAAAAGGTGTTTTTGTTTTGCTGTTTTATCTTCAAGGTCAGAGGCATCAGACCCTAGCAGGAATCTCTGGCGAGCATCAGCCCAAGGTGAGACCCTGCCCCTTACAGAGGCTGGGGTCCCTTCAGCCTCAGCTTTGGAGGCCCCTGGTTGGAGTTCTGCCTCAGCCCCACACTGGACGGTCAGGCTGGACGTGGCTGCCAGCTGCCCACACTAGCTCTGCTGTCACCCGACTTTCCCAGGTGACTTCTGTTCAGCCCCCGGCTTTTCAGATGACCTTTCCCTTGTGTTCACCTGCCCTGGCCAGCTCAGGCAGCTGTAACAGGACACCAGAGACCAGAGTAAGCAGAGGACACTTATTTCTCACTGTCTGCAGGTTGGGAGTCCAAAACCAAGGTGTCAGCAGATCCGGGGGCCGGTGAAAGCTCCTCCTGGCGCATGGGTGGTGTCTCCTCATGTGTCCTCACGTGGATGGGAGAGAGCCCTAATTGCATCCCAGGGCCCACCCTCACCACCTCCTCTGACCCTCCTCACATCCCAGAGGCCCCTCCCAGTGCCATTGCCTGGGGGTAAGGGCCGTAGTGCATGGGTTCCGAGGACACATAGTATTTTTATATACCTCCCATTTGCCTCATTACACCAACCACTTGAGGTAGCTCATAGGAAAAATGGGAATCACATACTTCAGTAGAAAAAATGGGAATACACGCTACAAAGGATAGAGCTGAGAGTAAGACAGGGAGGTGGTGGGTGCTTGGGTAGGGCAAGGAAGTTTTAATCAGCGGTGATGGCTGGCCAGTCAATCTGCTTCTGGGCTTCCAGGACATCGGGGTGTGGAAAAGGAGTGACCCTACGTATACACATTGTTTATGGTCCATTATCATAAAGAGCATGCCAGTTCTTCTGTGGAAACAAAGATTTTCTTGACTCTTAGGCTTACGGAAATTTCTTACATAGAATTCATGTGAGAGACACAGCATCATGTTATCAGAAACAGCCTTCACCTATTTTTAGAACAAACACAGCAGCTGGTTTCGTGGGAAGGTCCCTGCAGCCCCTCCCCTCAATCTCTGCAAGAGTGGAGTGTCCAAATGAAACTCCTCAGAAGCAGGTTTTGGAGGAGGTCATGTCAGTGGGGTTAAACCAGAAGCAAGCCAACAGTAACTAAAAAAAAATCCATCTGTTCATTCAAAACAACCTAGTGAGGCTTAGTGTGCATTCACCACATTGGTGCATTCACCACCATGGCAGGGCAGCCCGGGTGGCTCCACGGTTTAGTGCCACCTTCAGTTCAGGGTGTGATCCTGGAGACCTGGGATCCAGGCCAATGTTGAGCTCCCTGCATGGAGCCTGCTTCTCCCTCTGCCTGTGTCTCTGTCTTTCTCTGTGTCTCTCATGAATAAATAAATAAAAATCTTTCAAAAAAAGAAAGTGCCGGGCGATAAATGCCCTCCCTGCCTGCTTGTCCAAGAGCTCTGGTCTCTTGAAGGCCATAGAGAAATGGGAGGAAAATGTGTATCTGGTGTGGGACACAGACAACAATTTCCAAGCTGGACAGGGGGTTCGGGGAAGGTTTTCCAGGAGGAGACACCGGAACTGCTTGTAGAGGGCAAACAGGAGACAGTGGCCCACAAAGGGCAGGCTGGGATGTGATGAGGTGGCTGACTGCGGAGCTCAGAGGTCAGGGTGCTGTCCCTGCTCATGTGTGTGGAGCAGGCCATCCAGCCTGGTGAGAGGGAGGGTCCAGTGTAACCTGAGTTTTTAGAGGATTTACATTTTAAATAGACTGGTGAGAAAATCAGTCTGCCTGGGAGTGATGTAGAGGTGGGCAAGGAGGACATGATGCCAGGGCCTTTCCTGCCAGACATGTGCCTTTTCTGACATACGTGAACCCCTGTTCTGTCCATGGAGATGACAGCAGTTTGGAAGAAGGGAAGCAGATCAGTGGGAATTAGCAGATGTGGGTGATAGGAGCAGTGCTAAGCCAGCAGAGGGAAATGGAGAAGAAGCAGCGATGCACACCAGGGAGGATTCTCCCTGGGAAGGCTCCAGAGTGGAAAACAGCTGTAAGGATGAGGGCATCTGCAAGTTGCAGCTGGACACCACATGCCTGCCCACCTGGGAACCAAGGGAGGCAGTGCTCAACCCGCAGCAGCTGGACAACCTGCCTGAGAGCCGGGTTCTGCAGACCTAGAGGTGGTGACCAAGTGTTCCTGTCAGCAAGAATGAGGACAAAGGCTGTGCTGTGGGTCAGGACCTCCCTCAGCTCCCTTCTCCTGGTGCACAAGCAGCCGATACCTTCTCATCCCCAGCTGTGGCTCAAAGGTTTCTTTAAGTGACTGGCCACAGAGCCATGGGCAAGCAAGCATCTCCAGTGAAAATTCTGAGTGTTCAGTGCCCTGTAGCTCTCAGCATTTACTGCAGTCAGCTTGTTGCATCACCACACATTTGAGAGAAGCCTCTAACAAACTGAAAGAGATTGAAACAGAAATTGAAATAATCAAGAGGAAAGAAATATTATAATTATGTTAAGTATTTTGAACTACCTTAATAGGAACCTAAAAATTAGATGCATTAAAAGGTAAAGCAAAAAAAAAAAAAAAGGGTAAAGCAATTAATAACTCCAGGGAAAGCGAAAAGTTGCATGACCAAAGGAAATATAATGTTACCTTATTATACAAGTTTTCTGTGAACAGTATTTACCTAGAAATAATGTTTACACTAAATATTGATTTTAAGAAAAGTGACAATGTTATAAAGATGGAGAAGAGAGAACTTAGTATTATAGCTATAGCTCAAAATCTACAATTTACTATCACAGAGTGATCTACTCATAGTTACTACAAATAAGGAGAATAATATTAAGAAAAACAGCTGGGAGAGTTGAACGTGGCTACCTTCGGGAGAGGTTCAAAATGGAGAGGGGGCAAGACCGAGGGTGGCAGATTTTATAACAAGCCTTTTGAGATTTGATTCCTGTAAAAGTTTATACATGCAAAATATTATAAAGAAGAAATCTTTAATTAGAAAAAATGAAATAAATTTGAAGAGTGTAGGAACACGTGGACCCTAGCAGTGGCACTGAGAATGGGGCACAGGGGGTGAGCTTAAAATGTCTGGAAGATACGCATTAGAAAATCAGCGCCAGATGTCTGATTTAGCGGGTGTAGGATTTCAGTCTGGGGAGAGGAGAAAGTCCTGGAATCAGTGGTGATAGTTGCACAACATTGTGAATGAATTTAATAACACTGAATGCACGTAACAATCAAATGCTCTTTTATTAGAATTTTTTTTTAAGATCAGCTATCTAGGTAAATGTTGGCAGAGCAGAAGTAAAGGGAGAAAGTCAAGTACTAGGTTTTGGCCTGAGTTACTTGGTGGTGGGCTGGAAGTGGTGCAGGAGTGGGGTGGGGGTGGTGCCAGGTTTTAGTTGGGCACCTGGATGGAGGGTCTGAACCTGTCACTGTGGTAAGAACCCAGGGAAGGGGGAAGGTTGTCAAGGAGCCACTGATGTCAGTTTAGGGCCTGTTGAATCTCAGGGTACATTGGAGCAGTTCAGACTCATGCAAGCAGGGATGTGCTGCAAACTGCTTTGTGCATGGGGTCCGGGGCTTGGCAAAGACAGGAGTCAGGCCACGCAGAACTGTAGAGTGGAGGCTACCAGCTTGGAGGTGACCACGGAGCTCCTGGGGCCAGGCGGGTAGTCTCAGGAGGGGGCCACGTGGCTGTGGTTTTGGGGTGGTGGGCCATGGGAAGGTGAGGTGCATGGTGGGTGAGAGCTCTCACTGGAGCCCGAGGTAAGGAGTATGGAGGGAGGCGTCTCCCTCATGGTGGGAGAGGAATGTGAACGTCTTTATCGGAAAGGGAAAGAAATGGGGCCAGGACCTGGGTGAAGCACAATGGTGTGGAGGGTTGGCTTCCTCCCAGACAGGATTCAGCAGCAGAGGGGCCATGGGTAGCTCATGAGTGGGAAGGGAGGTACCCCAAACCCCAGTGAGGTCAGGAGGATCCACAGAACAAAGGCTGTAGGATGAAGAAGTAACTACGATGGCCAGGCAGGACCCCCGTGGGCAGGGAGACCGTGAGGAGGACAGTGAGGCCTCAGAGCTCGGATTGCTGGTGACTCCAGGCCGCGGGGTTCACTGGTCTTAGTCTGAGCCATGCTCATCTGCTGGGATAGGAAACGTCAAGTGGCTGCATTTCTCTGGACCTAAGATGTGTAGAGTGGGTGCAGCAGAAAGACGAGACGGCTTGTCTACTGGAACGTTCTCTGTGGACACCAGCCTTCTGGGCCTGCCTTTACTTAACAGTGGGGGGGGGTCCTGTAGTTACAAAGCAGGTACTACCCCCAGGGATTAAAAGCAGACCTACCCTCACGGTGGCATCGTTTTCTGGGGGTCAGGAACCCTGACCCTAATCACCAAAAGCAGCTGCCCCGCTCTGTGCACGGGTGGGGAGCGAGGGAGCACATGGCCCCGGGCACTGAATCCTGGGAGGTCTGGGCAGCCCGCTCGGGCATCTGCGCCAAGGCCACGGCGCTTTAGGCTCGGGGCGCAGAGCAAATCCAGGCCGGCTCGGCCTCACCGTGCCCGGAAGCAGGATGAGCGTGCAGCCACTTCGATGCGGATGGCTCAGGGCGCCCTTTGTGGATACGCCGCTTCAAGGAAAACCTGCTCCAGAATCAATAAGTGAGCTATTGGGCTGTAAACCAGGTGAATCTGGAACGGTCTCGGCTGTTGGCGAAAACCAGATGCAAGCGTTTCACCCAGGCTTCCGTGGTAGACGCAGGAGACCCTCCACCACCCGTGGGCCTTGACGCTGTCTCGTCTCCTTTACCGTCTCTTATGCATAATCTTTTTATCTATTTAATAGAATAATTGTGTTTTTCCTCGTTCTTAATCCTTTTTGCTGCACAAAATAAATCTATTGGTGCGGAGGCTTATGCAGAAGCAGCTAGCTGGGCATGAACTCTGAGCGTCAGGGTTATTTGAGGGCCCACCCCCAGCCCCGCTGCCCCTGCTGGGATCTCTGCATCCTGCACGGCAATTACAAAACTATTATCTGTCTGAACTGCTTGCCCCATCTTCTGTGTGGGCAGCGGAGTCACTCCACCCTGTGCCAGCCGTGAGAACTGGGGCTGTGCCCTTAATTGCATCCCTGCCCACCTTTCACCTCCTCTCAGCTACCAGCCCCTGCATGCAAGGGCTTTTGCCTGGATGCAGTGATGGGGGACGCTGGCCCTTGGCCCGGAAGGCTGACTTAGAAACCAAGAGGCAGGGTTGAGCCCTAACCCTTCCATAAACCTGCTACCCAAAGCTGTCAGCAGCAGACTGAGCCCATAGTAACTGCCAACATGCTGTTCCCGCAGGAGAGACAGGAATCCAGGACAGCTTCCCTGCCCTCACAGGGGCCAAAGCAGCCAGGACCTCGGGGACAGATTTCAACACAACTAGGAAAGCAATGGCAGGATCCAGGGTGGGTGGACTGCAGGGAGGGCCTGGGAGAGGACCAAGGGCACCAGTTCCTGCAAACGGGGATTGCGTGGAGCAGCACCCGGAGATCGGCATAAACTAGAGCTTGAAGAGTGCGTTGGAGTAAACACAACCGGGATAAAAGGGAAGGCATTCCAAGAGTGGGACGATCCTTTAGGGCAGGAACATCTGAGCACAGTGGGAATTTCCAGTGACCGGGACGGAGAGTTCAGGCCGGCAAACTAGGAGAGATGACCTCAGACATGCGGCCTGCTTGCTGGACTGAATCGGGGGTATTAGGGGACCCGGCTGTCCGGGACTGAACCCGGAGGTACCAGGGGACCCACTGTCCGGGACTGAACCCGGAGGTACCAGGGGAGCCGCCGTCCGGCCCTGTGAGACCAGGGCTCTGAGTTTCAAAGCAGGGCAGTGGGACCACATTAAAGGTCTTGAGCCCAGAGGGAAGAAGTGGCCTGCGAAGAAGCCGAGGCGTGGCATCAACTCAGAATGGGTCGCAGGTCGTGTGAGTCTAGAGGAAGGTGTCCGGTTTCTCCACGAGCAGAGACGCGTGTCTGTGGGGATTCCAGGGTGGATACACGGGAAGGCGCCCCGAGGAGCAGGCCACGGGCGGGGACAAGGAAGGGCGCCGGGACAGCAGTGGCCGAGCGGCCCACGTGCCGGGGGACGCCAGGCGAGAAGCTGCGTGGGAGGGAGGGTGACGAAGTCAGAAGTGGACGGGGGACCGGGCTCTGCTGGGTGTCTCTGGCCTTCGCTTTACTCCACTGATTCAGGAGCTCACGTTACGTTGAGCATTTCTTTCTCTGGGTTTGAACGCAGCCCCTTTCGAGCCAGTTGATCATGTTTAGAAGGAACCTTTTACTCCGCGGATATAGTGGGTCCGTTGGACGCTGGCAACGGCCCGTGAGCCCGCCCGCCCCCGGCCGTGAGCCCCCCTAGAAGGAGCTGTGAGGGGCCAGCGCGACCACGGGGGTCGCCGAGAAGCGTGGCTCACCGATCGCTCCAATCCTGTGGAATCTTCCGGGGAACATGATAGTAGGTCTGAGCATGAGGAGTGACGCCTGTAGTCTTCCTGGGGCCTCTGGGGACCTGGGCAGTGAGGCTCCGGACCCCGACCCCGGGGCCACGGCACTGCCCCCCGCCCCCCGCGGGCTCCTGTCCCTGAGCAGGTGACCTGACAGGCGAGGAGCCGGGTCCTGCTGTCGCAGGCCGGGCACCAGTCTCCGGGGCCTGCCCGTCGCCGTGTCTCCAGGACGGGGGTTTCGCCCCCCCCAAGCCCTCAGCAATCAGAGCCCCTGCTGGCTCGGGCGGGAGTCCTGCCGGCCATCGTCCCCCTGGGGCTTCCTCGCCACGAGTGAGCGGACAGTCCTTGTCTGGAACGGCCCAGAACCTAGTGGTGAGTGTCACGTCAGGTTTGCATTTTAACTGTGGTGCCGTGTGTGGAGGCCCCCGGGAGTCCTCGGCCAGCTAACCCACCGTCAGTTCCCGGGCGGCCCTGGGGCTCCGCAGCGACTCGGTCAGCGCGTCCCACGCGCGCGGGTGCGCAGGGCCCGGGCTCGGTGACGACACAGCAGCCGGCCGGGGGCACGTGGGAGCCCCTGGGCACCCCTGGAGGGACTCGGCCAACGTGGGCACGTAGACGCATCTGATGGGGCCTCGTGGATTTGTTACACGAGGCTCTTTCCCCGCGGCTATTTCCCAACGTGCACGTTTCCCAACGTGCCTCAGACGCATCTGAGGGGGCCGTGGTTTTGTCACAGATGCGGAACAAGGGAGCCAAAGGCGTGTGGGCATCCTCAGGGCGTCTCGCCGCGGAACGGGATTGGCGAGCGCCTGCTGCGGGCTCAGGGCCACTAACATGTTGGGCCCGAGAGCTCTGTGCTGGGGGGAAGGCGCGCTGCCCATGCGGGGTGTTCAGCACCTGCCTGGCCCCCCCAGGGCCACTCGACCACCCCAGCTGTCCCCTGGGGGTCATCCCCGTACCATGGCCGCTCTTCACCGTGATGTGGCCAGTTCTCCAGCTCATCCTCCCTTCCAGGCCTGGCAGGTGAAGTGTCCCCCCAGGAATCCTTGTGCTCGCACAGACCCTGTGTCACCCACCGAACACGGTCTCGGTTTCCCCCCTGGCCATCAGGATGTGTTCCTTACCCCTTAGGGGCCCCCGAGGGCGTCCACTTGCCCTTGGGAACGCAGCCACGGCCCCTTGTGGTGGGGAGCCAGGCCCCCTCGCGGCTTCCCTCCGCGTCCCGGGAGTGTGATTTCCACATCCCTTCTCCCCGCTGGTCTGGGGGACCTGGCAGGGGAGGGAGGGTATTGGTGGGTTCTCATCGGGTCCTAGGGGCCCAGTGGGACGGGGACACTTGGGTGAGCTCACGGGTAACGAGGATGCTTCTCTCCGCTGCGATACCAGTGTCGCCACACACAGATATACACGATTGTGCCCACTCAGGCAGTTTGAAGTCTTGAACCGTTGTCTGGAGGAGCCGACATTTGCCATTTATGAGTTTGAAAGTGCACCTCGGACATGTGAAGACCTTCCAGCCCTGGGGTCGTAACCTCCCGTGTGATTTCAGGTGCCCGTGAGCTCCTCGTGGCAGCCCTAACGCTGAGGCCGCTCGCCGGTCCCCGTGGCCATTTCCCCGCTCTCATTAGGAGACCAGGTTTGCCATCCTAACGTGACGATCTTGAAGGCACAGATTGTGCCATGAACAGCGGCCGTTGTTCTCAGTGACGACTGACGACCTCTGGGTCTCGTGGGGCCCATTGTCGTGCCAAAGCAGGTGGCCCTTGTACTGTGTCTGCTGGTGGAGTGTCAACTGATTCTCTGAAAGCTGAATCCACGTGTGGAAACCGGGGCCCCGTGGTCTCCTCGCAGATCTCAGTCTGCCCCGGGGACGCTGCCCAGCCCCCTTCCTGCTGTATCCACTCCGTGTCCCGTCAGAAGAGTCATTATCACGAGCACCTGTCGGTCTGGGACAGCTTGCGACCCGGGGTCAAGACCCACTTCAGAAACCCCCAGGGGCCAGTCCAGGAAGGGGAGGCTCGAGCGAGGTGTGCAGGGGTCTTCTCTCGCCGCGTGCCCGCCGCCCACGTGCAGACCGTGGCTGGCCAGGGCGTCTGTCTTCTGTGTGGGCCACACAGGGCACATCCCCGGGGGCTCAGACTGTGGCACGGCCGGTGAGCCCCTCCCAGGGCACCTCCCCGGGGCCTTGCATCAGGGCTGCACAGAATCCCTGGACGTGGGGGTCCCGGCAGTAACCCCAGGGCGCAGTGCAGCGTGTTTCGAACGTTGACCCCTTTGAAATACATGCATAAGTGCGCTTCGTCCACCTTCAGCCCCTACGCCCACCGCTTCTGTCCAAGTGACTTACTTTGCTGTCCTGGGGTGGGTGGGTGGGGCAGGCGGAGGACGTCTTCCCACGGTGCTTCTCCACGGCTCGCCGTGTTCCTTGACCAGCGCGGCGACAAGAGCGCAGCGACTCGGGTGCCAGGGCCACTCTCCTTGGAGCGAGTTGAGCCAAGCCGCCTGCGTAAACGCCCTGCACGGCTCACAGCGAAGAGGTCCCCGCACGCACGCTGCTCACGCCCGGCGCCAGGGCTGACCGTCGCCGCCGGTGACCTGTGCCAAAGCCCACCTCCAAGAACGCAGACGGAGCCCACCTTTATTTTATTCAGGGGTCCCCAAGGTGCCATCGCTCCCCGTGAGCCTCCTTGTGCACCTTTTACAGCCGGTTCCTTTAGGTCTTGTCCTAAGTCGTGTTTTCCTAGAAGGAACGGTTGGTGCTGGCGGAGACGAAGAAAGAACTATTTTGGGGTGTTTCAGTAGTTACTCTGCTACAGTGTGACGGTGTCCTACAGTGATCTGAGCAGCTGAAGTAAGCTGTCACCTGCCGGCGTCAGTGTGGCAAAGGCCCCCTGGGCTTGACCCGAGCCGTAGAAGCAGCACCTGCGTCTGCCCAGGGCTGTGCCCAGCGCCTCTCGGGGGTGGGGGGGGTGGTGGCCAACGGCTCCGCGCTCGTCCCTCCTCTCCACCGTTTGATTGGAAACCTGGAGCCGCTGGCTCTGTTCCTGCACACGCCCTCCCCTGGGGCGCCCAGCCTGGGGCCCGCCACCTCCCTGGCTCCTGCGCCGGGGCCGCCCCTCCCTCCCCGCTCTGCTGCCTGGACGCTGCTCCCAATTCCCTTTCGGGCGCATCCGCCGCCTCCCTCCTCACCCTCCCTCTCGATTGGCTCCTTGTCTTCCGTCCTTGGCAGCCGTGGAGGCCCCAGAGGGTTCCAGGGACCACCCCCGTCCGTCTCCGGCGCTCTGTCCGCTCCGTCCATTGCCGCTGGCATGTCCATGGGATCCTGTGAACCCAGTGCTGGAAGCTCCAGTGCTGCTCCTTGGCCCACAGAGCGGAAGGTCTAGGCTGGCGCCGCGCATCCTGGACAGTCCCCGCGCTGCTGGGAGCTTCCAGGTCCCCTCCGCTGCCTCTCTGCCTTCACGTCCCAGGCTGGGAAAGGCCGGTGACAAGTGACCCTCCTCAGGGCTCTTGGTGAAGGCCCAGTGGGGTCACACATGTAACTGCTGGGTCCTTGGGACCGTCCTCGGACACACGGGAGGAAGCCCTAGTGGAGGGCTCTGGTCCTCCCTCCCGGTGTCACCACCCGTCTGTATGGTGCCTGTGGCTCAAGAGCACAGGACGTGGTGCTGTGTCGTCTCCTGAATCCCCTCTCCCCAGCCGGGGACAAAGCCCCGCCCCGCTGGGAATGTCCCCATCTTTCCGGTGCTCTTGTTCTTGTAGATCTCAATTGACCGTCCCTGACGTTGTGTTCCATTCGCTGTGGCTTCCTCAGGGTCCTGGCGCGTCGTCTTCATCTCTGGTATCCTTTGCCTCGTGCGGACTCTACTGTTACCTCGTCGTTAGCAGCATCTTCAGTAAGAAAGCAAATAAAAGAAGAACCCTAACGACAGAAGACTGGATAAATGTAGGAAAGGGTGCCTATGGCTCGTGGGGGGAGTTTAACCTGT
The DNA here is from genome assembly GCF_018345385.1 of Vulpes lagopus. Lineage (NCBI taxonomy): Eukaryota > Metazoa > Chordata > Mammalia > Carnivora > Canidae > Vulpes > Vulpes lagopus. The sequence continues at coordinate 30,712,416 of NC_054845.1, forward strand.
TGGAGGAGGAGAAATGGAGTTTCTGTGCCGAAACACCGTGGAGACCAGATTTTTCCAAGAAGACTCAAATAAATTTAGGGCCCAGCAAAAATCACCATGCATATTTTATTTAGATTATCAAAAGAGCTGTTGACTATTTCCCCCTAAATCTGCCAGGGACAGTTATAGCAGAAATGAAAAAAAAAATGTGTATCACAGAAAAATATTGTCTTGAAGTCAGGACTTATGAGATGTCTCAAGGCCCTTCTCTGGATGGAGAAATGATATAACAGGGACTCAAATCCTTGGTAATCGGTGACTGGACTCACCATCTCTTATAAATCATCCTGAGTCAGGGAGGCACCACGGAGCCTGCAGCCCTGGAGCTCTTGTCTGGTGCATGGCAAGAGAGCTCCCGTGAGGCCGCGTGGGCGCGTCTGTCCGGGTGACGGAGCCGCCGATGTGCAGCGGCCACTTGGTGAGTTCTTGTCACTCTCCCAAAGAGACCCTAATGTCCCGGCAAACCCTTCCCTGGAGACACCAGCCGGCAGGATGCTGCGATCAAAGCAGATACATCAAGAGGCTCAACTAAGCATGGGCCCAATGGAAAGGAAAGTTGGTGACAGACACGCTTGAAAAGATCGTCCTGTCCTCTTCCCTCTTCTTGGGGAAAGATGTGCTGGCAAAGGTCCTGTGGAGTCAGCGCCAGTCGGAGAAAGAAAGACTAAGGTGCTCAGGGCTGGGGAGAGCTGTTGCAAAGCCGCAGAGGAACGCGCGTCTGCGGGGAAGGGAACCGGGTGCGAGCGGGGGAAACCCTGTGGGCGCCGCGTGACCCCTCGGTGGGCCTGAGGGGCTGCCCTGCAAGGGGGGCAGGGCTCAAAGTGCAAACGACTTCCGGAGACTTGAGATGTTGCTTTCGGTGGTGAGAACCTAGTGGGCCTGGACGAGGCCGGGCACCGTCAGTCCTTCCCCAGTGACTTCCAGCGCTCCCCTGAACGCTGTCCACAGGGTACCCAGGCCACGTGTCCCGACACGGCGGTCACTCGACCAGGCATGACCTTCCTGGGCTCTTTTTTTTTTTTTTTTAAGATTTTATTTACTTATTCATGAGAGACACAGGGGCAGAGACACAGGCGGACGGAGAAGCAGGCTCCCTGCGGGAGCTCGGTGTGAGTCCCAGGACCTGGGGATCACGCCCTGAGCCGAAGGCCGACGCTCAACCGCTGAGCCCCCGGGCGCCCCCGTTTCCTGGGTTCCTATCACGACCTCCGTGGAAATGGTCTCCAGCGATGTGTGGGGCGTCTGAAGCCTGTGCTCCATGTGTGCTGCTGTGTCCGGGGCGGGGATGGCCGTGTGGTGCGGAGCGCTCCCCCACGACAGCGTCCTCCCGTGAGCCGAGGTCCGCGGCTGGTGTTCAGCGGTGGAGGAGCTGGAGTGGCAGGAAATACTGAACAGTCCTTGTTCCGGAAACGGGCGGCACCGGGCCGGCTTCCTGCTGATGCTGCGTCTCCTCGGGTTCGTGGGGAAGCGCGGACGGAGGTGCGTCTCTGCGTGAAGCCTGTCGGGACAGACGCTTGTCGAGTCAGACGCATCACCTGGTTGGGGGCCCGTGTCTGTGATCCGCAGGCCCCAGGCCCACAGGTGTCGGGCTTCCGCCGAGGAGGCCGCGTGCCCCACTGAGGGAGCCCGGGGGGCGCGGGGCAGCGGCGTGTGCACGCCACGGCTGTCGTGTGCTCGGGGCCGATGCTCGGAAGACCGTGTGTCCCCGCATCCCACAGCCCTGAAGCCAGCGTTACCCTCGCCTTCGTGCCAGTGCAGGAGTCTGCGGCCGGGGTGCGGGAAGCAGGCCTGGCGTCTGACCTCACGTCTGTGGGTGCTGCCGTGGAGGCCGCGCACGCGGTCGCCGTGCAGGTCCGTGCAGCGGATGAGGCTCAGGTGTCCCTGGGCAGAGACGGGGAGGGGAGGAAGGGCATGCAGAGCGCAGACGGCCTTGGCGGGCTCACCTCCCCTCGCCCGGCGGCCGCCTCCCGCCGCGTCCACCCGCCATGGGCCCGGGGAGGCCTTTAGACCCCTGAGCCCCCACAGGCCTCCGAGGAGGCAACCGGCCAACCCGGACGAGCTCAGTCGCCGCCGTGGCCTCCCTGGGAAGGGCTCGGCCCCTCGGCGGGAACCCGGATGGTCTGTTCTCGAACCACGGCCGGGTGCGCCGAATCCCGCCTGAGCCTCACTTGCAGGAACCTTGACCTCAGTTGTCCAGAGATAAACCCTGCGTGACGGGCCCCACCGCTGAACGTGGACGAAACGGTCCCCAATGCGCGGGACTCAGTCATTTGCTACATCCTGGAGTTCATACCGTGTGAAGTGACTGCCCCTCCCCTTACATGGCCCGAAACCCGAGAACTGCTAAGTTCTAGAACATTCCCAGGTCATTGAAAACAATCCAGCAAATGGATTAATTCCAGGCTGTTTGAGGAAAGTAGTTACTTCTCCGTCACGCAGCCTGAGGGTCGGTTGAGCCTCCTTCTCCCTGTCAGGGCCCAAGTCCAACCAGCTAAATCTTCTTTCACAGTGTTCTGGTAAATGACTTTGAAAAGTCAAAAACCTACTTCTGTTTGCCTTTTTAAGATCATCTTCTCCTTGGGCACCTGGGTCGCTCAGTGGTTGAGCGTCTGCCTTCAGCTCAGAGCGTGACCCCGGGGTCCTGGGTTCGAGTCCCACATCGGGCTCCCCGAAGGGATCCTGCGTCTCCCTCTGCCCGTGTCCCTGCCTCTCTCCATGGGTCTCTCAGGAATAAATAAAATCTTTTTAAAAAAATCACCTTCTCCCCTTGCCCCTGGCCAGCTCCCTGATCCATCTCCCCACTTGCAGTTTCTTCCCGTTCTGGGTCTTTCCATGTGAAAGCTCCTGAGTCACAGCTTCATGCACGTCCCTCCCCAGCTCAGAACCGTGTGAGACACGGATACGGCAGCGTATCCCACCTGAGAGCAGGCCGGGTGCCTCGTCTTGAGCCCCAGGCCCACACCTTCTGGCTCCGTCTGCCATTCCCGGTGCGTGCTTCTTGCCCAGTCGCGCACGCCCTGGCCCCGTCTGCCTCGGTGGAGGCCCCGAGGAGGAGAGCTGCCCCTCATGCCCCTGCTCAGAACACCACGTTGCGGAGACGCTGACCCTCTGAACGCCGACAGACAGTGGTGGGATCACCCTGCATGCGCGTGTGGACGTTTGAGCATCGTGGCTCTCAGGCGAGGGCCGGTTCACTGTCCCTGGGCGGGAGCCCTGGCATGGAGCTCATCTAAGCCGCGTCGTAAGGTCTGTGATCATCTGAGCGTGCTTCCTGCCATTCCTGGTCTTTGAGGTTTTTTTATCCAGTGCTTTTTACACAGAAAAACATGTGTCTGTGTTGCATGTGTTAGCACCTGCCAGCTGTGCTTCGGGCCAAGTTCTGACTACAGTTTGTCCATCAGCATCGAATTCTAAGGCCCCTGGGGTCAGAGCACCTGAACAGCCTGCACCGCGCTTGTTGGCAGCCCAGGGGGGCGCAGAGGGAGGATCCGTTCATGCCGTATCCCCTGTGTCACTGTGATGCCACCAGGTCCCCCTGGAGGAGAGCAACCCTCCACTTACGAGAGCTGCACAACTGTGAGGACCATATTTCCGTAGACCGAGGAGGCTAAAGTTGCAAAAAGCCAGACTAGAGACACATGGTGACCAAGAAGCAGCATCCATGTCTGGTATATATACGAGTAGCCCATGAAACGTTCCCGGTCGTCACAGCAGCCCCCTGAACACCTGCTGTGCACCAGGACCGGGGCTGAGGCTGCACCCAGGGCCCCGCAGGGTGAGGCGGAGCCGACCCTCCTCTCACAGATAGCACAGCTGAGGTTTGACAGGGCTTCCTGGTGCCTCAAGGCCACCTCGGAGGACAGACGTGCCGTGTCTGGGAAGCCAGAAGTGTTCCTGTGGGCCCAACAGCCCAGTCCCGGGCCTTGCCCAGTAGGGACAGGGAAGTGGTCTTGGCCAGGAGCACAACGTGGCTCCGGTGCGTGGCCCCGATGCCTACCCCGGGGCAGAGCAGCGGCCTCCCCACTGCAGACGGGGGCCACGTTCAAGGTGCGACGGAACACGGCCCATTATGTTTCCCCCGTGTCCCTGCTTTTGCAGGACTCTGGGTCAGAGTCGTGGTGGACACAGCCTTGGGGGATTAGCACCGACCCCCACATGATCCTCGTTCAGCTCCCTGCCCACCCTGGCACGTCTGGGTCTTTCCTGGGAGTGAGCTCCACAGACCCTGCTGTGCCCCGATCCTGAGACCGGAGGGGCTGGGCCCACAGTGGTAACGACGATGCAGCTCCGGCCCCAACCCCCCGCTGACCTGCTGGACGCTGATGCAGGAGGACACATGGGGTCTGCGGCTCTTCCTGCAGCAAAGAGAAAGCACATCTCTTCACATCTCTCCGAACCCACACCCTCTGTCAGGAAGAGCGATCTTCCGACAAAAAAGGGCAGGATTTGTGGAGAGAAATGAAGTCTGAGATGGGTGAGAACATAATTGCACTAAATTAGATTAAACTTGCAGCCCGAGATGCGCCAGCCCAGGAGGTGAAGGCGCTTATGTGTGTGATCGCTTAGGCACTGGTGGTAGTTCTCGGGAAGTTCTCGAAAGTAGGAAAGAAGCCAGAGGGCCTAAGGTAGGAGATACTGTTCTGGTTTTCAAAATGGGAAAAGCAAGGGTTCCAGCAACCTGGTGCACCTGCTGCACGCGGATCTCGCACCTGACGTCAAAGACGCACGGCGTGCGAGTGTTTAGAAGGAAGAGCAGTGACGTGTGCGAGTGAGTGTGGGTCGTGTAATCCTAGAGAAACCCCGGATCTGTCTTTACTGACTCAGTTCTGTGTCTTGATTCTAGAAAAGTCTTTGAAAAAATCTCTCTTTGGGAAGAAGGGGTGGGTGGTGGAGTGGACCATGCAGGTGGTAGGGAAGCCCCACGGCCTGACTCACCTGAGGCTGGAAAGGCGGCAGGTGCCGGCTGCAGCACGCTCACTGCCACAGGCTGCGGGGTATACAGTAAGTGGTCATTATGTGTCCAGGAACTCAGGAAGGCTGCAAATGACCAGAACAGGGGCAGAGGGGCACAAGTTCTATTGTCAGTTGGGAAAGGGCCAATTAAGAGTTTAACCCCCAAATGTGTTCAAATATTGGAAATGCAAGGGGATTAAGTGCACCCTGGATTGTCTGGAGTCGGGTGCGCAGTCACCGGGCGTTGGGCAGCGCGGGCTGAGCTGCCGGGATGCAGGTGAGGTGGTTGGTGTGGGTTTGGGGCAGGCCTTGCCGCCCAATGACAGCATGGCCCTGCACGCACTGGCCGGTGACCCTCCAGGTGCCAGGCAGGGTCCATGCTGCGGAGGAACAGCCCCGGAGGAAACCGCTGGCATGCAGTGCATGGTGCCCTCTGGGGACCCCACAGACTCGGGCCTGTGGAGGGGGCCGTGTACCCAGAGCTTGTGAAGGTGGGGGCTCCTGCAGGACGTCACCTGCGGAGGATCGGGGGCATGGCCCACGGCTGCAGAGCACATGGCAGTCTGTGGGGTCGCAGTGGGGAAGGAGACGCAGGCCGGCAGGGACCAGAAAGGGCCCTGGAGCAGCGAGCACACCTGCAACGCGGCCAGGCCCATGGGGAGGGCGGGGAGGCCCGCCAGCAGGGTGGACACGGGGCAGCACTCCCCTGCCACCCAGCCGAGCCAGCGCACGGGGTCAAGCCGCAGCCTTTGAGGGATTTGTAGGAAAACAGTTGAGATGATCGTCCTGGGAAGTGAAGGCCGATGGGATGGAAGTGGAGCTGTGAGGCCGGTGAGAAGAGACGGCGAGCAGAGGAGACTCGCCTTAGACCGCTTGGCAAGAACGGGTCAGGCCTCGGGGGCACCGTGTCATTCTCATCACTGGGCTCCATGAGGCGCGTGGCGGAGGGCGGTCCCACCGTGACTGACGGGTTCCCCCCGAGTGCTGGGTGCCTGAGCTCTGCACGGTCAACGTGGATTTCCCCGTTTTCAGCTGGTAAATCCTGCGCGGGGGGATGCTCAGCCCTGCGTGCCCCGAAGTGTGCGCTCAGGGCGGGGCCTGGTTCAGGTATTACAGCAGTTTTGGAAAATGGTGACTTTCTAGTTGAGTCACTTCTTCCAGATTTATTAGGTACTTTCTGACTGTGAAGAATAATTTCCCTTTATTTTCTCTTTCTCTTTTTTTGTTTGTTGTAGACTCAGAGATTCTGAATTTGGAATTTTTTTGATTCCTTGATCTAAAGTATTTGCTTTATTCATATTTTCAGGTCCCCTTTGAGGAATATCTCATTTCTTGGTAATACTGGCTAAATGTACTATTCCGTATTTTATTAAGACAAGACACTTAGAGCGCTTGTTCTGTATGGGGAAGCTGAGTAATACGTGGTCCTTGAACCAATTTGATGACCACTTGTACGTGGGTGTGTATTGGAGGATGTGAACGTCTGGGCCATGGCACCTGTCGGTGGAGGATGAGCAAATCCCTGCCTCTGGGAACAGCCTGGGATTGTCTTATTCCTGTGAGGTCATGGCGGGCACAGGGGGTGGTGGTGGGGAGGGTCTGCAGGCCTCAGAGTGTGGACAACGATGGCAACACTGCAGCTCATCCCAACAAACCATGATCTTAGCAGTAGGTCAAGACGCAAGAAAAGGTGAAATGTTTGGACGCCCCTCACGATGTCGATTCTTCGTATCTCCCAGGGAGGAGGGAGATCCGCTCTCAGAACAGTGACTGAGGGGTCCCAGGGGGCTCTGGGGTTGAGCATCTGCCTTCTGCTCAGGTTGTGATCCCAGGGTCCTGGATGGAAGCCCCGCATCAGGCTCTCTGCTCACGAAGAGCCTGCTTCTCCCTCGGCCCCTTCTGGCGCTTGTGCTTGCTGTTCGCGCTTGCTCTCTTTCTCTCATAAATAAATAAATAAATAAATAAATAAATAAATAAATAAATAAATACTTAAAAAAAAAAGATCTTCTTTACCCATTTCTCCCTTGATGGGCGCTTGGGTAGTTTGCACATCCCGACTACTGTGAACAGTGGTGCAGCGAGCAGAGGGCGCGGATACCTCTCAGGGACTGTGTTTTCATTTCCTTTGAATACATACCCAGAGTGGAGTCACTGAATCACATGGCGGTTCTATTTCTAATTTTTTGAGGAATATCCACATGGATTCCCATAGTAAACCTATATAGCATTTGAAAAGTACTTATTTTTCTCATTGTATTCTGGCTCTGTGCGATGTACTAGAAATTACACCTAACTACATAGCTTCAGACATGGTAACACTGTGAATTCAGCCTTTGAAATGCCTTCAGGAAAAGCTTATCCATGCATATGTAGGGGAGAATGTAGACAGCTTGGCCGTGCCCCCTATGCGAGGGGGTGTCTCCTAATGGGTGAGAATGTGGCCTGGTGCTAACTAGCTGTCACCCCCTGGAAACCTGAGCAGGGCAGGAAGGTGAACTGGGTCTCTAGGCCCTGTTGTAACCGCTGACCCTGGCTGGTGAACTGAGTTTAGAACTGAGGGGAGGATAAGCATCCACAGGGGACACCACCTGTGGCTCTTTCCCGAGTGTGGTCACTCTGGTCAGCAGGCATGTCCCTGCTGGGACCCCAGAAGCTGTCGACATGCAGCTGTACCGTGAGGTGCCAGCAGCCTCTGCAGGTACCCAATGATGTCTCTTTACACCTAAAGCATCTCCCGGACACCTGGGTCTGCCCCGACGGCAAGCTGGGGTTCCTGCCCTGTGTCAGGATGTGTGGACTGCGGCATCGGGGAAGCATCTCCAGGAACCATCGCAAAATAAACTCCCAACATGCTGTGAGGGATGAGGCCCAGGGACTCCAGGAACACAGACCCAAAGCCATAGGACTCAGCCAGAGCTAAGGGCCTGAGAGGGAACATGGATGTGACCCAAGGGGCTAACCCAGACCCCATGCCCGAAACCCAGAGAGACAGACTCAGAAACAAGACAGAGCAGATGTCCCGAGGAGCAGAGCAGCAAATTCTGTTCCCCGAGCTGACCCCCAGGAGTCCACAGCCAGCAGCTCCCAGCCGCCATGGTGAGGAGAGGGCCTGCTGGACGAGGGTCCCAGGAGGACGCAGCCTGGGGCCACAGCACAGGGACGTGGAAGAGGAATTTGCTGCAAATGCCGTGCAACAAAACAATCACAGGATGGTTTTAAAATATATCCAGGAAAAACCACACCGAAATAACAGAAAGGAGTAAAATCCATCCACCCAAGGGATGAGGGAAAAGAAGATTGGAATCAGGAACAGATGTTTGCAAAACATGAGGAAACCAAATACTTTAAGAATATAGTCATTGGAACTTAAAAATAATGCACAAGGCAGGATAAACTCTAGGCTGGATGTGCGTCGTCTGTCTGGCAAGGGAATTCTGAGCTATTGACCAGAATGTAGCCAAGAAACACAAAGAAATGGAAAGTGCAGAACAGGGATTAAGAAGTAGAAGGAAACTTTTTTAGAGATTCCCTCGTATGCGGAGCAGGAATTCCTGCAGACAAGATTCCCAGAAGTGACAGGGAGGCAGTAGCCGGAGGCTGGTGGCTGGGAACCAGCCAGAAGCAAACCCACAGCCCGGCCCTGCAGGGACTTTCAGAACCTGAGAAACCCCTGCAGTCGTCTCCCAGGCACAAGGCACAGAACGCGGCAGGTTCCTGCAGGAAGACAACCAAATTAGAGCTCCCAAGGATGGAGGAGAAATCACTACCCGTCTACGTGGAAGATCACTTGTTGAAAAATAATAATCATGCCAGATACATAGAAACTCAGCCTTTCGTTATACTTGAAATATCGTGAAAATTTATATATAAGCAAGAGAAAAGAGATTGAGAAGTCTATATTCATAGGAGATTTTAATATATTTCCTAGAAACAGGTAATTTCAGCTGACCAAAATAATAATAATAATGATGATGATGATGATAAGTTATAAGTTACTTGAAACAGCAACAAATGTAACTATATATCAACAGATATAGAATAAATATTTTCAAGCACACATGAAATATTTATAAAACTCAACCACAAAAATGCTAAAGAATAAATATGATGAAAGTACTTGCCTTAAACATTATGGGCTTAAATTAGAAACCATAACATGAGGAAACACATGGATGCATGTAGAAACAATCCTATGCCAAAAGGGAATAGCCTCTGAAATTCATGACTTAATGATGCCACGATGAATACTATGAAATATTTGGAGTAAATAACATCAAATGAAGTAATGTCAGTATTTGTGGGAATAGAACTAAAAATGATACTTAGATTGCAATTTTAAAAGTCCATAGATGCATTTATTGAAAAATGACAGAGATAATGGAAAATAAATGAGTTAAATATAGAGCAAAATGAGCTAGAAAAAGGAACACAGTGCACTAAATAGAAAAAAAAATCAAGATAAAAGAAAAATCAAAATGGGAAGCAGAAAAAAAAAGGGGAAGCAGTTGGGGAATCCCTGGGGGGCTCAACGGTTAAGTGCCTGCCTTCGGCCCGGGGCATGATTCTGGAGTCCTGGGATCGGGCCTGCGTAGGGCTCCCTGCATGGAGCCTGCTTCTCCCTCTGCCTGTGTGTCTCATGAATAAATAAATAAAATCTTTAAAAAAAATGGGAAGCAGGGGATCCCTGGGTGGCGCAGCGGTTTGGCACCTGCCTTTGGCCCAGGGCGCGATCCTGGAGACCCAGGATCGAATCCCACATCAGGTTCCCGGTGCATGGAGCCTGCTTCTTCCTCCGCCTGTGTCTCTGCCTCTCTCTCTCTCTCTGTGACTATCATAAAAAAAAAAAAAAAAAAAAAATGGGAAGCAGAAATGACTGGTTCCTTGAAAGTAGAAAAATCTCAATCCAAATTGATGAAGAAAAATAAAAGTTTTAAAAGTCAGTAGAAATTTTTTTTAAGATTTTATTTATTTAAAAGATTTGTAAATATTTATTTTAAATATTTATTTTAAATATTTATTTATTTAAGAGAGAGAGAGAGAGAGGCAGAGACACAGGCAGAGGGAGAAGCAGGCCCCATGCAGGGAGCCTGAAGTGAGACTCGATCCCAGGACCCCGTGGTCACGACCTGAGCCAAAGGCAGACGCTCAACTGCTGGGCTCCCCAGGTCCCCAAAGTCAGTAGAATTTAGTAAGATCATAATATAACATAGTGGGAAATTTCATGATAATAAATTTTAAAATCTAGACAAAAAGGACAATTAAAAGATTTAAATTAGCTAAAGAATAAATTGAGAAACCAGTTATCAGTAAGTAAAGCCATAATAAAAAGCTGCTGAACCTTCAGTTTTCTTAGGGAGAGTAAGGCAGAGAAAGGGGAGAATGGAGGTGACAAACATAATAAATAGAAAAGGACGGAAAGCTTAAAGCAAATGCTTCAGAGAATACAAAAAAAGGACTAGCCAGCCAGTATTATGAATAGGATTATTCTGGTACCAAAACAGGCCAAGGACAGTACAGGGAAAGAAAACTATGAGTTCGTTTTATTTGTGATCACAGATGGAAAAGAGCCCGAAGTGAGAAAACTGTAGGTCTGTAAAAAAAGTGAGCGTGTATGTACAGCAGCTAGGAATTGTCTCAGCTTGAATACGGCGATTACTCTTGACCAAGTCGGGTTTATCTCAGGAATGAAAAGGTGCGGGGAATCCCTGAGTTCTGCCTCGGAAACCAATGGTACAGTATCTGTTAATTAAATTGAATTCAAATAAATTTTTTTTTTAAAGAAAGAACAGACGGTTGGACATAGGGAACGCAGCCCCCCAGAGCTTGTGGGCAGCGGGAGGCACGTAGGTGCTTGTGCAGCGCCAGGCGCCTCCTCCCTGCCCTCCCGAGGTCCCCGCTCCCCGCCCGGGCACCCAGCGTGCTCGGGGCCCCCGCGGGGTTTGGCCTGGCCCTGCAGGTGCGCGGCGCTGGCCGGCCTGAGCCCAGGCGACGGAGCGACGGAGCGACGGAGCGACGGGCTGGGTGGACGTGCCCCCCTCCCCGGAGCCGCCCCGAGCGGGGCTGAGCGCGGCCCGCCCTCCCTCTACGGCAGCAGAACCGTGTTTTATGTCCATTACACACACACACACACACACACACACACACACACGCACACCCCTCAAGCAGATGCTCATACGGCGCAGCCCGGGGGGGGCCTGAGCCACTACCCGCAGGGCCCCAGGAGTAGGCCCAGACTACGCCTCCTTCGTCTGTTTCCTCACTTTTACTGAACCAGGTTGGACCTAGACGCTGGGCCGGTGTAAGGTCTGCGGTGTTGAGTTGACGTATTTAGTAACCGCAGTGATGGCCACCACGGCAACAACAAGCACCTCTACCCCATGACGTATGTGTCCTTTCTTTTTAGTGGTTGGAATGAGGTGCGGGTCCGTGAGCACGCGGGACCTGGATGTGATCGCCCGATCAGGGCAGTGCGCTCAGTCTCTGGGGCCCATTTCCCGCTCACTGCCTCACAATACATCGTATGTGTGTCCTGCGCGCCCTTCTAGAGGATTCCCGGCTGTCCACCAGACCGCAGCGAAGGTGGATGGACGGCGTCCGAGTGACACCGTCTCCGAGCTTGATGAGCACGGTCACGTTACGGTGCAGTAGAGTGAACGGCGGCAGAGTTTGCCTTGTGGGATCGTTTTCTGACTCATTAGCAGGTTTGTGTGTCTGCCTTGAAGAGGACATCCTGTGCGAAAACATTCTAATCCCTCTGTCATCCGTGAGCTGTAAGCCCTTTGGTTAGGTTTTAATTTGGATTTTATTTTATTTATTTTTATTTATTTTTTAAAATTTCTTTAAATTTTTTAAATTTTTTTTAAATATTTGGATTTTAAACAAACATTAGAAATTGTTCTTGCTGCCAGTAATAAAATTGTAATAAAGGTTGCATAGTTAGAAGCTTCCTGACATTTGACAGAGGAGCGTAGCATGTCTATGCCGGGTACGTGACCCCGTGTGTACTTTCTCAAATACGAGGCGGTTGTGCAGATGCTTCCTGCGAGGCCAGTCGGTGGGGATTGGACAATATAAGACGGGGGACCCTGAACTTGGGAAGGGTTCGAGGGGAAGGAGCGGGGGCTGCCGGTGTCCGGAGCAGCCGGGCCTGTGCGCTTCGTGGTGGAGCCTCCTCCCACAAAACCAGCAAACCTCTCAGCCTCGGGACCTTGCCGCCTAGCGTGAGCATCGGACCAGGGGTCTCTGTCCACGATCGTTCTGTAAGATCCAGAAAAGCGGATGGCCTGCCCCCCGTTCTTGGTTGAAGAAAAAACGGACGTTAATCGTTGGGAAAGCTTTTAATCACAGCTTTTTGTTTGCTTCCACTCAGAAACAGCTTTAAACTGTGGCATAAAAAGAAAGAAAGAAAGAAAGAAAGAAAGAAAGAAAGAAAGAAAGAAAGAAAGAAAGAAAGAAAGAAAGAAAGAGAAAAATGGTCATTAAAAAGCCATTGATTAGTCTTTAAATATCGCCATCAGCCAAGAGCATGACAGCAACTTCTTCAATAGGAAGCCTGAGGAATGATGACTGGGAGTGACAAGTGTGAATCGTTCATCCCGGGCGGCGTGAGACCAGGGCGGCTGTGCCTCCCACCACGCAGAGCAAAGGAAATACTTGCCCATAAATTTGGACGCGAACCTGTAAACCATAGAACTGAGCAGAGGCAGCTCTTACTCTAGCTCCTGGCAGGTGCGTGCTATCGGCGTGTAAATCACTGGAGACAAGTGTCTTTCGTGGGTGTTCCAGGACGTTAACACAAAGTCCACCCGGCGTCACGCCGACACGGGTTCAGATCATTGTGTTTAAGCCCCGATTCAGTTTTGGGAGGATTTATTTTTTAAAGGCTGACAATCACTCAATTTAACTTTTTAGCAATTAGTGGAGGGAGACTTTTATCATTTATTTACTCATTGATTTTATGCCCAATAGGCGTGACCGCCCACTGGGTGCATGGTTCTGGCTCGGAGCACAGGGGAGGAAGAGTAGGGCCGGGACGGGCAGGAGCAGAGCAGAGAGGGGGACGCGCTGTGTTTGCGGAGCTCCTAGCACACAGGCTCTGGCTCTGAGGCCCCGCGGGTGACATTCCCCACCTGAGATGCAAAGTGGCCTCTGGGTGATGGTGCTGCTCCTGTGACGGTGCTGGGCGCGGCGTGTCGCCTCCAGCCCGGGGGCAGTGGGGGCTTCCAGTCCCTGCTCCCCCTCTTGCAGAGACCAGCCACTCGCTTCCTCCTTCTTCCTGGAGCTGGTGAGAGTCGAGATGACCATGTCTGCTGACTGTTTGGCTGCATCGTCAGGCCCCGAGTCGGTGGCTGGCACCAGCACCCGCGCTGGCTGGTCACCGTGACGGTCCTCGTGGGGGCTGGAACATGGCATCCGCTTCATCTGCGGCTGCTTCCGCCACATCCTCGTTACGGAAACAGGTGTTTCTCTTTCTGCGTTTTTCCCCCCTCCACGTTTCGCTGGAGTAGACGATTTGTGAAGGCCGGTCGCCAAGATCAAGATTACAGCATTTAAAAATTCTTCATTGATTTCCGTCCCTTTCTCTACAAAAGCAGCTGCCAAATTTAATCTGAGAAGCTGCTTTTGCATTCAAGAAGTGCTGCGTGCCTTAAAAAAGAGGTGGAGAGAGGATGAGACACCAACTTAATTTAAAGGAGTTGGATTCAGGAGATTAGTCCCATCAAGGAAACTGTAGTTTTGTCTAAGTGTTTATTCAGGATTGTCCCATAAAGATTCACGGTGCATATTCTCTTCAAACTACCACCAAATTGTGGGCCAGGGTAGAGGGTGGGGGGGGATGGATACACGTAAAGTGCACTGGGTATGGAATCTGTGAAAGCATCTCTTTATTTTGGTGTCTAGGAGGTCAGAGGGTTTTTTCCCTTTATTTTTTATTTTTTATTTTTGTTTTTGTTTTTTCCCTTTATTACTGGTAGAAACACATTTGAAATTTCCACAGTGAAAGCACCTACACAGGCTGTTCATGCCTACGTCGTTGTATTTGGCATGCTCTGAATTTTTGGAAATAAATGCCTGGCCTGTGAGCCCTGGTAGCACATTAATTTCCCTCAAAGTGCCTTTTGGTTAAACTGGGTTCCGAGGGAGTGGAGTGTGCTGGGGCCTGGGTCACGGGGTCCCCAGCCTGAGGCCGGGCGCATAGGGGCCGACGGGGGAAGGCGGAGGCCTTCCAGTGGGAGGGATGAGCAGGCCTGCAGGACTTCGTGGAAGATGCCAAGGGCCGCAGGTCAGTCCTGGCCTTCCTCCCGCCGCTCGTGGCCCCACCGGAGACGGCGCCACGCCGGACCCTGGATCTCCCCACCCGTGACCCAGATGGCCCTTTCTCTTCCGGACGCAGTTGAGGGTTAGTGGGAAGACGTGTGACTGCACACGTCGGATCTTCCTCGGCTGACCGTGTGCCCCACCGCTGACACGTGGGAGCCTGGCCCACCAGGGAGAACCGGGACGGCAAGCTCTCGTCTCCTCTGGAGGACCGGCTGGGCTTGCGTTCCATGAGCTCCCAAGGAAGTTTGCCTTGAAAATAAAGCGCTTAAGAGCCCTCCTGGGCTTGGTGACTGAGCCCGTCTGGGAGCCTTAGTCTGCTGCCCTTGTGCTCGCCCAGCCACCACGCTGCGGGGAGCCCTGCTGGTCACACAGTGCACCTGATCCGTGGTCGTGTGCACACAGCTGATGACCTCCTTAGGCCCAGACTGCTGAGCGTGAGAACGGCACGCTCTGGAAGCAAACCTTTGCAAAGGGACTCGTTGCCCAGCGCGCGTGTGGCCGTGGCTAGCACCGGCTTGCCGGCTGGAGTGGATGCATCGCGCCGCTGTCTGGCGAGCCCTCCCAGGAGTCTCAGTGACATGGAACGTTCGAAACTCAATCACCATCCGCGTGGCAACGTGACTGCTCACTGGGCAACAAAACCAGTTGGAAATTTCTCCCCGGGGCCACAGACCTGCATTCAGTCACCCACTGTCCCCCATCAGGGGGACCTAGAAGCTAAAGGTGGAGAAAGCGGCATCATCCCGGCTCCGTGGACCGGAGAATCCCGATACTGGAAAGGCAGCGGTCCTCACAGTGGGTCGGGTGGTGAGAATCCAGATTTCACCAAACTACGCAAACACCAGTTCGTATGTTGCAGCTTCTCCACGACGCCTGCGTGATCTGGTTTCTCTGGGACGTCAGCCCTAGAACTGACAGGATGACACCTCGCTGAGAGAGCCTTCATGTTAATATTATTTGAGAAAAGAAAGGAAATGGGGCCGATCCATTTCCCCCAAGTAAACATTTTTTGCAGGCGGTTGGAGAGCCAGCCCCGTGGGGAGCCCGCTCCGCGGGGAGGGGCACAAGGCCCTGCTGGAGGAGGAGTCGTAACCCGGCAGCGCACGCACACCCACTCTGCGCAGGTTTTCTCTTGGCCATCGTGGAACATTCTGGAGTGATCCTGATGACACGGCACGGTGCTCCCCTAGCCAGTGATCAGTCTCCAGAGAGTTGCCAGGATGAGTGGTCAGAGAAAGGAGGCTGGATACAGGAGGAGCCTCCCAGGGGGCTGGCAGGAGTGCAGCAGCCCCCCAAAGGTCCAAGGGCCCGCGTCTGCGCATCTGCCCGAGGGTCTGAGGGTCCAAGGGCCCGCATCTGCGCATCTGCCCAAGGGTCTGAAGGTCCAAGGGCCTGCGTCTGTGCATCTGCCCGAGGGTCCAGAGGTCTGGGTCTGCGGGTCCGAGGGTCCGGGGTCCGCATCTGCGCGTCCGCCCCCACAGTCCCAGCGCTGCAGGAAGTCTCAGGGAAGGCGCGTGAGAAACCAACAGCAGCAGGTAAACGCCAGCGGTGTGGGTCGCCGTCACTGTCATCCTCCTCGCCAAGCGGCTCTAACGGGGGACGAGCCCACCTGCAAACAGTCCTGGTGGCCTAGCGGCTCACACATGCATCTCTTGTTTTCTAAAACCTTAGTTTGGCCAACATTTTAAGAGCCACATAAACCCCGGTCGTTCTGCATGTGATGGGATGTTCTGGGTATTTCTGACGTAGACACCCGGTGCTCACCGAGTCTCTTACTTAGTAAACAGGACTAATTTGGGGTCAGGGTGTTTGACGTCAGGCCCCAGATTTTGCACATTAGCGGTGTGACCTCATCGGGCTCCTCACACTTGAAGCTGGAGCCGTGGGCCGGTGCTCCCCACTTCTAGGACCATCTGTGGACGAAGGGAGAGCTGCCTGCCAAGTCAGGGAGGAACGTCTATCCCCCCAGCCACCCGCACCACGTTCCTGGTAAATACACACCCGGGTCAGACCTTAGAGAGGAGCATCTTTGCCAGAAGTAGAGAAGGACGCTCATGTTAAAGTACTTATTTTGTGCAAGAGGATTTGCCAAAGCATGAGCTAAGTGTTTCTCCTCCGAAAATACTTGTCCTCAGAGGCCACCGCGGGTCACCCAGCTGGCACCGTGCGGACCTGCAGGGACAGCACCGCTGAGCCCGGGCAGGGCAGCGGGAAGCTCTGGCTGGCGGATTCACGGACCGTGGCGTGCACCTCTCTCCGGCCTTCCCCGCCCAGCGGCTCTGCGGCCCAAACGAGAGGAGGAGTCTTGGTCTTCCAGTCCCTGAGAGCCGAAGCCAGAAGACCAGTCACACGTGGGCTCCTGGCGTCATACCAGGCGCCCCTGCCTGAGTCAGGAGGCCGCTTCCAGGGCCGGCCAGCGGAGTGTCCCTGCAAACGTGGACTGTCGTCCTGCCCCGACCACGTCCAGACCCAGACGGCTCCGACTGCTGAGCCAGCCCCCGGCGCATGTACACGAGGGTGACTCACCACTCACCTTGCGCTGAACAATTTTTCTTTTTAAAAAGACTGAATTATGTAGAAAATATTTTAGTGAAACTCACAGCGAAGGAGGAAATGGGGAAATGTTTTGTAAAGATGAGCTGAAGCAGGGCAGTACCATCCAGAGTGTCTTTTCGGGGGCGATACCGGGTCTCTCACAATACGAGCTCCTCCAGAAAATCACTTTTGCGTGTGTAGACCGCAAAGACAATGAGGTGGGAGAGTAGGAAGGAGCCGCATTCGCTAAAAATATGTGGCCGTTGCTATGGGAACTGTGATTCACAAATGTTCCCTGAGCCGAATCTAGCTGGGATGTGAATGGGGTCTGATACGGATACCCTAATATTAATTCTTTTCAGAAACAACATCATTTCGCGACAGCTTAAATGCAGACATGAGAATAGTGGCATTTTGTTCAAATACAGCTCTAGCCACTTAAAAATAGTCCTCGGTTATAGAGGAACAGCGGGCTTGGTTCAGGTTTCCATGGCCAGAGGGTGGGGAGCGGGAAATGATCATCGGCGCCAGCCTGGAAACTTCGCTGCTTCATCTTCGATGATGGTCTGTGGAGCTGTCGATCAGCTTTAGGTACCACAACAATTTTTCCACATACATGAAGCCTGAGCTGCAGACTCCGGAAGCTCTTCTCGTGTGGGGTGAGCGGGGTCGCGACAGCACGACCGGGGGCGAGACTCGGGTGGTCGGCGGAGCCGGGGTGAGAACGTGGGGTCCGCCCCCAGCTGGTTCTCAGCCGCACAGAACTGCCCGTCACGTTCCAGGCCGTGGGGATGGTGGAGCTCGTGTCCCTTCATTTGAGGGGCTCGAGGGGAAGAAACCCTAGTACAGCCCCACCAGACACGCAGACGGTGCACATCGCCCCAAATCGTGGTCTGCACACGCGAGTGGGTACGGGTTACGCGCTCCGTTTCCCTGTGCTTCACGTGCCGTGCGGGGGCCTCCCGGTGAGGGGCTCGCGTGGGGATACAGGGCCCACCCTGGGCCTGCCTGCGACTTTTCAGAAACACGTGCAGAGACCAGCTTGGCGGCACAGGGGCCCGCTCCCTGGGTGGGCCTGTCCACATGCAGAAAGTGCTAGAAGCTCCTCAGCAGGCGGAAAGAATAGGTTGAAAGAAACTTGTCCGCTCTACTGATGGGACACCGTGTGCGTTTCCTACCAGAATAACTGAAGACCTGGGCTCGGGGGCCGAAACAGGGTTCACAGGCCGTTCTGGGCCCATCGGGCCGGGCTGGACGAGGGGCCGCTTCCCCCGTGGTCCTGGGGCTGCACACGCCCCGTGGGGGTGAGCGCCCCAGGGTCTCCGAGGACACAGGACGCCCCGTTCATGACATAAAGGCAGCATCGCCCAGGAACCTGAGTCTGTGGGTTTGGTGTCACAAAGCTGTGGATTCATAGTGATGGGTGGTTCATAACTGAAGAGTCCAGTGAAGTGCTCGGCACCGTGTTGTAACTCAGGCTTTTGATGACCCCTCGTGTCATGACACGTCTGAATGGCTACTGCTGTGCCCGGGGCGGGGGGGGGGGAGCAGGGCCTTCCGAAGCGTCTTTGATCAAAGGGACGATGCAAAAGCACTAAGTCTCCGTCATGACCCTCTGGGCGCTGCGATTTCGAGGCCGCACGGTCGGGGCTCATGCGGAAAATGAAACCTTCCGAGAGCAGCGTTTACACAGAAGCTGCTGAAAGGAAGAGTCTGTATTAGAACGTGACCCGGGACTAAGAATCCAGCTCCAAGAGTCAGAGCTTTGAGCCAGGAACGCTCAGACGCGGAGACGTATTGGTATAACCGATGGGTGGCGTTGTCTGGCGCTCATCTCGTGATTAACATGCACCCGAGTGTCCATAAACTCTAGACGTGTGATCATGGGGGTGCTGTTCACCATCGCATCGTAAAATTGCATTAAATGACCACCTTTCTTCACATCTGTGCTGATGAAATAATGCAAACGTCTTCCGGCCTTGGTCTTGTCGAGAGTCTGCTCCTTTGGAGAGTGATTTCCTTGAGGCCTCGTGTCAGGGGAAACGCCCGCCTGGAGTCACCGTTTGAGCTGAGCTTCGTCCCAAGTTTTGTAACACACGGAGGAAGTGCGCCCACTCACGGGCCGGTTTCCGGTTTCCGCTGGGATCTGCCCTGCGTGGAAACTTCTGGAAGCTGAGGGGCCGCGGCTGGACGCACCACTCTTTCTCTTCCTTCCTACACAGAGGCTCCGTCGACACCTGGGTCTTGTGTTTTATTGATGGGTCGGTGGTTATAAGTAAGCCAGTAACCCAGACTACCCTGCATGTGGCAATTTTTTAAAAAAATTTTTTAACTTATTTATGATAGTCACAGAGAGAGAGAGAGAGGCAGAGACACAGGCAGAGGGAGAAGCAGGCTCCATGCACCGGGAGCCCGACGTGGGACTCGATCCCGGGTCTCCAGGATCGCGCCCCGGGCCAAAGGCAGATGCCAAACCACTGCGCCACCCAGGGATCCCGGCAATTTTTTTTAATCACATGGATATACTTACGGCTTTTTCTATTAAAACAAAAAGAGCCTTGAAAACAAGCACCTCCACGGGTAGAGGTCACTTCTCTATGATCTCAGGTAACCTCATCGATCACGGACGTGACACTCGCATTTCCATCTGTAGACACCCGCTAACGTATCACTATTCAACATCGCTCTCGTGTACGCTTTAAAAAAATAACTTCAAATTCTTTCCACGTTGCCGCAGTGACCCCGTCCCCATAGGAAGCACACTAAGGCGGTCCCGTCCGTCCCCCCGAGACGAAGGCGCTGAGCCCCGGGAGTCCTCGTCCTTGGCCCCCGCCCACGAGGGGTCCTTAGGGCATCACAGGGCGTCCCTTGTTTCTCCCGCGACCACAAGTATCCGACCCCAGTCACGACGTCCCGTTCTGCAGCACCGAGGGAGCCTGGTCGGGCTGTCGGGGTCAGATGTGACAAGTGGTGCTAAAATACAAAAGCCTTTCTTGATGTTTTTACGTGTGGGCCAGCTCCGTACCTGACACTCTTCTGAAGGATCTGTGACTCCCCCATGCCTGGGATCGGTCCCTGCGGGGAGCATGGGGCGGGGTGGGGGGGGCAGCGCCCTGTGGCCTCAGGACCCGGCTCCCGGGCAGCGGGCGGGGCCGGGCCTCCCCGGCGCTCAGGCCGGTTCCTGCTCCACCACGGCCCGCACCACCGAGTCCGCGGCTTATTTAACGGACGTCCTGGCGCTTGCTGTGTCTGGAGATCAGTGGCGACTCCGCCGTTTCCATACTGGACGCCGTTTCCCTGGGGCTCACCCCCCGGGCCAGGTCAGCAGGGGCGCGCCCCTCCTCCCGTCCCCACCGTCACGCTTCCTGCGGCTTTTCTTCTTGTTTTTCGAGCTTTGTACCTGTGGGACCCAGGGAATATAACAAAAATCCCCAACCCCTGGACAAGCAGAGCAGGACCCACTCCATTTCGTGCTGCCCCCGCCTTGGGCCCACCTGCTTAGGGCACTGCCCCACCCTAGCCAAGCCCGGGGCACACCCTCATCGGAAATCGGCTCAGGGATGGGCCAGTTCAAATGGATGCTTTAGGGTAAAATGTAACTCAATCGGCCACCTGCGAGGGTCCAGACCAGCGGGACTGTGCAACTTTCTGCGTATCCCGTGGGCCACCGGCCCCTATAAAGCTGCTACGCCTCTTAGTCCGTGCTCCGCTGCGTCGGGTGCACTTGGACCCAGGCTCGAGCTTGTAATAAACCCTCGTGTGCTTGCGTCGGTGTCGGCTCCTCGGTGGTTTCTCGGATTCGCGATCTTGGGCACAGCAGTGCCCTGTGCTCTAATGACGGTCGCTTCTTTGCCGCAGGCTCGCCCCCGGCCCGGTGGACTCCCGAGCACACGGCAGACCACTAGGCTCACAAACTCAGACGCCATCGCCCAGAGGAAATAAATAATAAGCGCCTGAGCAACGGTCTGGAAAGCCTGGATATTTCCCTGCTGTTCTGTTTAAATCTGTTTTTACGTGTGTGACCTCGTCCGTGAGTGTTTCTGTTCCGTCACTAGCCTTGCGCCGACCACTCTGTCCTAGTAAGGGGCAGACAGCGGGGGGAGGCGGCCCTGTCTGCACCCCACTCTGGCCACGGTGTCACCTTATGTGTCCCGTTCACTGTATCTGGGGTGTCCACTGACGTCAGCCGTCGTGGAGGGTGCGGGCGTGCAGGGTGGTCGGCACGGAGGCCGTGCCCTCAGGAAGCTTAGACGGTGGAACCTGCTCTTCCGGTGCCAGCACGGGCACCCGGGGTCGTGGGGCTCAGCCTTGTCCTGGGCCGGGATCTCTCCTGCTGCTGCCCCCTCCCCACTGCCCCCCACGGAAAGTAAACAGCAGGCGCCCTTGCTCTGCAGCGGTGCTCTCAGCCCAGGGGAGCCTGAGAATCACCTGGGGGGTTGTCCATGGCTGGGGGTCCTGCCCTCATCCCAGATGCCAGCAGACAGGCCGGCGAGGAGGTCGGAGCACAGGGCGTTCAGGGCTCCCAGGTGCTGTGAGCCAGGTGCTCGGGCAGGTGCTCAGGCAGGTGTGTGCCCTCAGCTTCAGCTGCCGACGGGGGCGTCACGAGGCAGGTGTAGACGGCAGCCTCCCAGGGTGACCGCAGAGGGACGAGCCCCTGTGGAATCAGCGTCTCAGGAACCCGTGGCGCAGGAGGCAGTCGGCTGCGACCTGGGCAGGGCCGTGTTTAGCAGAACTGCCCGTGATTTGCTCTCGCGGTGACAGTCTGTCTCTGACTCCTGGACCACCCGGGGACCCTAAGTCTCACCCTGGGGGCCCTGTGGGCGGGGTCCTGGGGCCGCTCGCTGAAAGGCACAGATGTTGCACCTCAGGTGGAGGGAGGAACCTGCATGCAGGCCAGCGGATCCCAGGCTCCACCTCCTGTGGGGACCCAATGGGGGACCCCCCCCACCCAGGGTCCTGTGAGGGCTACTCAAGGACATGGACCCAGGAAGTGCTCGTGAGGTGGCAACAGCTCCAGAGGGAGCCGGGGGTGGGGGAGCAACACCACAGGGTAGAGGCGAGGGTCCTGGGACAGACCTCTGGGTTGGGGACATCAGGGAGCACGTCCTCACATCCTCCCCCGTTGGGGAGCATGTCCTTACCCCCCTCCGGCAGAGAGCACCTCCTCACCCCCTCCATCGGGGAGCACGTCCTCACCCCCTCCATCGGGGAGCACGTCCTCACCCCCCTCCATCGGGGAGCACGTCCTCACCCCCTCCATCGGGGAGCACGTCCTCACCCCCCCTCCGGCAGAGAGCACCTCCTCACCCCCCTCCATCGGGGAGCACGTCCTCACCCCCCTCCATCGGGAGCACGTCGTCACCCCTCCTCCATCGGGGAGCACGTCCTCACCCCCCCTCCATCGGGGGAGCACGTCCTCACCCTCTCCATTGGGGAGCACGTCCTCACCCCCTCCATCGGGGAGCATGTCCTTACCCCCCTCCATCAGGGAGCACGTTCTCACCCCCTCCATCGGGAGCACGTCCTCACCCTCTCCATTGGGGAGCACGTCCTCACCCCCTCCATCGGGGAGCATGTCTTTACCCCCCTCCATCAGAGCACGTTCTCACCCCCCTCCGGCAGAGAGCACCTCCTCACCCCCTCCATCCAGCAGCACATCCTCATGCCCATCCTTGTCTTGGTGCTAATTTTCTCTTCCAATCATCTTCCTTCCTCCTGATAGGTTCTCTTGCCCTCCATCGGGGAGCACGTCCTCACCCCCTCCATCGGGGAGCACGTCCTCACCCCCTCCATCGGGGAGCACGTCCTCACCCTCTCCATTGGGGAGCACGTCCTCACCCTCTCCATTGGGGAGCACGTCCTCACCCCCTCCATCGGGGAGCACGTCCTCACCCCCTCCATCGGGGAGCACGTCCTCACCCCCCTCCATCGGGGAGCACGTCCTCACCCTCTCCATTGGGGAGCACGTCCTCACCCTCTCCATTGGGGAGCACGTCCTCACCCCCTCCATCGGGGAGCACGTCCTCACCCCCTCCATCGGGGAGCACGTCCTCACCCCCTCCATCGGGGAGCACGTCCTCACCCCCTCCATCGGGGAGCACGTCCTCACCCTCTCCATTGGGGAGCACGTCCTCACCCCCTCCATCGGGGAGCACGTCCTCACCCCCTCCATCGGGGAGCACGTCCTTACCCCCCTCCGGCAGAGAGCACCTCCTCACCCCCTCCATCGGGGTCCATCCCAACCTTTGTATTGTCACACGTGAAGTACCTTGTACTATTCATCATTTACATCAGTAAATGGACATTGGTTGCAAGATAACCTTTCTGGATCCCTGCTGGTCTTGAGGCCCAGCACTCACTGAATGCTTCTTTTCTTTTTCTTTTAAAGATTTATTTATTTATGTATTTATTCATGATAGAGAGAGACAGAGAGAGGCAGAGACACAGGCAGAGGGAGAAGCAGGCTCCATGCAGGGAGCCCGACGTGGGACTCGATCCCGGGTCTCCAGGATCACGCCCTGGGCCAAAGGCAGGTGCCAAACCGCTGAGCCCCCCAGGGATCCCCTCACTGAATGTTTCATAAAGGTACCTTATGTGCAGGATTCCATTTAATTTTCTTGATCACCCAGCAAAGTAAGTCTAGCGATGGTCAGTATCGTATGTGCAAAGAAAGTAGAGCTCAGAGAGGTACTTGGGTGGGGTGACGTGGGTGATGAATGGTTGGGCTCTCCTTCCAAGTCCTGACCCAGAGCCAAGCCCTTCATCCCTCAGCCGTCCAGGCCGTCTCACCCCCTCCATCGGGGAGCACGTCCTCACCCCCTCCATCGGGGAGCACGTCCTCACCCCCTCCATCGGGGAGCACGTCCTCACCCTCTCCATTGGGGAGCACGTCCTCACCCCCTCCATCAGGGAGCACGTCCTTACCCCCCTCCGGCAGAGAGCACCTCCTCACCCCCTCCATCCGGCAGCACGTCCTCACCCCCTCCATCGGGGAGCACGTCCTCACCCTCTCCATTGGGGAGCACGTCCTCACCCCCTCCATCGGGGAGCACGTCCTTACCCCCCTCCGGCAGAGAGCACCTCCTCACCCCCTCCATCGGGGAGCACGTCCTCACCCTCTCCATTGGGGAGCACGTCCTCACCCTCTCCATTGGGGAGCACGTCCTCACCCCCTCCATCGGGGAGCACGTCCTCACCCTCTCCATTGGGGAGCACGTCCTCACCCTCTCCATTGGGGAGCACGTCCTCACCCTCTCCATTGGGGAGCACGTCCTCACCCTCTCCATGGCTCTGTGACACCTCACCGTCAGCCTGCTGGACAGGTAGGACCGCACAGTCGAGTTCCACAGGTGGGCTCAAGAACACGGGTCTCCTGGAGGGCCAGGGAGCACTCTGCCGAGTGAGCAGTCCGGAGTCCTGGGTTTCAGGTCTCATTCTCTTTGAGGAACCATCCATATCACTGTGAAGCGTTGCTAAGGATTAAGTTTAAAACAGAAAAGAAAGGAGAAAAAGAAAGAGGGAGGGGGAGAGAGAAAGGAGCAGTGCATCGCGAGATCATATGCAATCGGTCTAGGTAGCAGAACTCAAGCAATGCCAGAGGAGGGCAAGGATAAACGCAGAGAAGGAAACACGGAGCAAAGTTGCGTGAAGAGCAGCTGGCTCGTTCCTTATGCCGCTCCCGACTCCCCCCGCCACCCTGTCCACCCGCCACGCGGAGGCTGGGGAGGAGGCCATGCCCCGGTGGGCACACAGGGAGGGCCCGGCGCCCGGTGCCAGCAGCCGCTGTGTTGGTCCTGCAGCCGGCCCCACAGCCGTGTTCTGTCCTCACCTGCCGCCCGGGCCTTCAGCGTGGGCACCGTCCTGCGTGCCGTTCACTGCAGGCGGCCTCTTCTGTCCCATGCAGACGGGACGGTTCAAAGCACAAGGAATCAGCGAAGTCAGCGTCTCCAGGTTGCTCTGGACACTAGCATGCGCCCCGGCCTCACCGAGCCCCCGTGTCCCACGTCAGCGGCGGCAGAGGACCTGGGCCTCTTGGTCGTAGGGTCTGAAGGCCGAACCACCCGGCGGCGGCACAGCACGTCCTCCCCACGGAGGGCTCCAGGCCTGGGCTCGATGCGCGCTCAGTACTCTAGGAGTGTTGTTTACTCAGATTTGGGTACACAAAGCCGGGCGATGTCCCGTTATTCTTAGAGTACGTGTTGTTAGACTCTTTGTTTAATGCTTCCTGTAAATAAGAAGGATTTAACTTCAGAATCGAAATTACTCACTTGAAAGGCTCAAGAACAAATACATCATTTTTTTTTTTTTAAGCCGACATCAGAAGTCATGAGCAGAGTGAGTCCTGCCTGGACACAGCAGGTGGGGGGGGGGCCTGTCTGCATCCCCGGGCCCCAGATCCCACCCACGAGGGCTTGTCGCACCCCAGCGTGGGGGTCCTGCCCCCTGGGCGTCCTCGTGTGTCTGGGGCAGACCACCGCAGGGGAACTGATGCAATGGCATGATCCTTTCCATCCTAAATTCAACAAAACCCGAATAAGAACAGGCACTAACTCAAGTGATTACTTTGAGGATTAAACGGGATAAGATGTGTGTACTTAGCACAGCACCTGCCAAATAATAAAAGTGTCATTTTATCCGCGGTTCCTTTGTCGTTCTGAGGCCTGGGTCATTATCATCAGAGGTGAAGACGGCGAATCATGATTCTGTATTAAGTTGGAGCCCTCTCACGATTACATGTTTCTGGGTTAGGGATACTGAGACTTCCTGATCCCAGCCACGGAGAATATCCAGATTTAGGCACTAGCTCTGAGACTGCTGCTCCCGCTTCCAAGTCGCTGTGACCGACCTCCAGGGACACCTGGCCTGAGGGACTCATCCCCTGCCCCGGGCCCCTCGGTGACAGCAGCCCAGGCCTCCCCGAGTTATCATCCCCCCGGCCCCGTGCACCCGCCCTGAGGCCCGGTGTCGGCAGGCTGCACACGCGAGGGGCACGAGGACTCCTAGCTCGCTCACTCTGTCATCCGCTCTTACTTATTTCTTGGTATAAACACGGACGACAGAGCCGAAACCCACCACAACCCTCCCCTAACCGTGGTGAAGGATCCGCGTCACACCCCCAACCCTGTTCTTCATGCAAACACTCTGGCCTCCCAGCATTGGAAGGAAGGGGTGCGCCTGCCCGTGGGCCATGCTGGCGAGCTGCCCGTGGGTCTCGGAGTCTTACTCCACAACCAAACCCACGTGGTCCTCTGCTGCACCAGGGAACACACAGCCTGCACCTCAGTTTCCTTATCTGTCACCCAGCTCTGCCACAAAGGCCGAGCTGACAGGAAGACGGTCCTGACATGGCCTGTGACTCCCAACGAGCCCCCCGTGGGGATAGGCCCAATTTATACCATCTCTGTTGTGACCCACCGCGGCCGCCGCCGCAGCATCTGGAGCGAATTCCACCTCTGTGGACCGTGCATCCAGTGTGTGGAGACAAACCCGAGGGCAGGAGGGGAGGGAGGCACATCTGCGGGTTCTGAGCCCGGAAGCAGAGCAGCTGTGACGGCAGCCGGTTCAAGGCCTGGCTCAGATCAGAGGTTCTCAAAGTGAGGCCCGTGGACCAGCAACTCTGGTATGGGTGGGTGGACGGGTGGACGGGTGGGTGGACGGGTAGGTAGATGGGTGGGTGCATGGATGTGCTCCAGCACATGAAGTGAGGATGCTCCAGGATGCAGACAGGCGACACCCTGCTGACTCGGGAAGGAGGAGGGTGACCCCTGAGTCATGTGGGGATGAGATGTGGGCGTAACTGTGGGATGGGGTGGAGCAGCTCCAGGTCAGCAAGGCCACAGAGATGGGTGTGAACTCGTGGGGCTTGTGTGAGTATCAGCCTGTGACTCCTGGACACAGTTACCTTCCAGCACCAAGCGCGTCTTTCTTGTGTGCTCCCTACAGAAAGCTCCGAGAGAGCACAGGCCGTAACGAGATTCACTTTTCTAACTGGGTTATTGTCAGGGTCAATCTGACTCCCTGTGACACGAGTGACAAAATTGAGTGTATGCCAGCCTGCGTGTGCGATTGCTTTGAAAGTGGCCGTGTGTCCTGAACAACCCAAAATTAAGTGGCTGGTTCCAGAGCGCCATCATTTGCGAGCTGAACTTGGTGACGTCTTACAGCACATCTCCTGTGCCGAAGGAGCAAGCATAGTTTGGCCCGACTGTGGCGCCCGCAGACGTAGCCCAGCGCCGCGTCCAGGCCTTGGAAGGGAGAGAGAAGCCTTTCTCAGGGTGCAGAAGTTGGAAGCCACCACCGGACTGTGCGATTGGAGTGTTTGTGAGGGTCTCGAGGGCACAGCGGTGGAAGTTAGCTGTCGCCCACGGTTCTCATTGGAACACGCGATTCCAGGTCAGCGGTGTGTGTTTGCAGCCGTAACCAGCCTGCAGACTTCCCAGCCTGCTCCGGAGCCCCGAAGCACCAGGCTCAAATTATTAGAATGAAAAACAAATTTAAAAAAAAAAAACAAAAACCCCTCTCATTAGATAGTTCACTTTGAATCCAGTCTCCATAGAAACTGGATATTCAGATGCATTAAGATATTTCTGTCTGGAGTATTTGTGTGTGTCTTGGAACGTGGACGCGTGTGGGGACAAAAGGCCAGATGCCACGCCCAGGATGTGAGACGGGGTCTAGCGGCGCGTCACGCCGGGCAGTGGGACACGTCTGGAAAACAGAGCAGGGGTCGCCACTGTCAAGAGGCAGTTTCGAAAGTCGAAACTGAGGAGTGACAGAACCATGGAAACTTCCTAAGAACGGTCAGCTCTGACCTTTCCTGGGCGGGGGGAGGACTGGGGTCTCCTTATAAACCAGGTGTCAGCACATGTGTTCACATGCACGTGTGAGAAATGTGTCCCCCCGTCAGGATAGCCCTTGCAGGGTCGTCGGCAGGGTCACCGGCACGAGGACCCGGTCCCTGGGCCCCGCGTCCCGCTCCCTGGACGACAGTCCACGGCAGGCTGCTCCGCCAGGAGCTTCTGGTGCCTTTGATTTCTTTCTAGACCATATGGTGCCTCCTTTTCTTAACTGTAGACAGGGCTTGTCTCTCCCTTCAGACAGCTGATCTTTCCAGCTCCCAGAGGCTGGCCCGCGGCCGGGGGAGGTGGTGCTGGATCCATGGCACTCGGTACTCATGCGGGAGGCGGTGCTGGATCCGCAGTACTCAGTACTGGAGGTGAAGTGAACCGAGCGGCGGCGGTGGGGCAGACTGCACCCTGCTTTGCTTTGTGGTGGGTGCTGGAAGGCTGCCGAGGTGGGTGCTGGTCTCAGGGGAGGCAGATTGTTCTCAAATGAGGTGCCCGCATGTTCTTGAGCTCTGGGGGTGAAGGAGAGGCCATGAAGCCTGTCCGAGCACGTGACGAGCGACGTGCACTTCGACTGTCCCCTGGGTGTGCAGCGGGCGGCTCGGCCCTCTCGGGGGAGGCACGGTAGGGAACAGCCTCCACCGGCAGGAACAGGGAAGGCAGGGCGAGGAGGATGGGGAGGAGAGCCCACCGGGCGCCAGCTGCCCTCACCAAGCCCAGCGCGGACCCTTTCCTGCCCCGGCCTGGTCCCAGGGGGATGGGACGGGGAGCCGGCGGGGGTGGGAGCCCCTGCAGGGCTGCCTGGCGGGGAGGCTCAGCGTGCGTGCAGCCTGGTGTCCAACCCCACAGGGGACGGAGGGGCTGCGGGCCCACAGCCAGAGGCAGCCTGACACCCCGGCCCCTCGTTTTTTGGGAGACAGTTTGGGGGAGAGAGCTGAAGACAGGATGCCCGTGTATGGCCAGTCGTATGGGCCTGACCAGGTGTGAACGAAGGACTGAGGTGCTGGAATGAAACCGCTCCCTTCCTCCTCCAGAGACAGAGCTACTCCTGCAGCCTCTGCTCCGTCCCACGGGCTCCCTTGAGGAGGGGGGTCCCCGTGTCCTGCTCCTCCTGCCCCACAGGAGCGTGCGGGCTGCCCCCCGCCTCTGCCGCGGGCACAGAAACCCATTTCTTCTCTCATTTCTTCTCTCTCGTGCTCCCCAGGGAAGCATTTCTGGGCCTGCAGCTTGAGCGCAGTCCCCTTGAGAGTTGCCAAGGAAGTGAGCACGATGCCCTCCCGGCGAGACTCCGCATTCGCTCTTTCGTGTTGGGTGTCGGTGTCCCGGGAGGACATACTGGCCGGGAAGGCAGGCGGCGGGTCCGTGTCATTCGCCGTCCTGGCCCGGATGTGGCCTGACAGCAGCGCGTGACCGAGAGGCTCCGCTGGAGGCTCCAGACGTGTTCAGACCCGTCACACATCACCCCCGAAGGACAGCACCCCCCGTGCTGTGCTGGACGTCCAGCCTCCGGCCTTACTCTGAGGAACCTGCTGCCGAGTGACTGGTAGCATTTTCTAGCGATTTTCCACGGATGATGTTCCTGCTACCATCTTGCATTTCATTTGGAAACCAGCTAATGGCTTTTGGAACAAGCCTTCCCAGGAAAGCTGTGGCTTCCGCAGTGTTTTGCAAATAGGAAGCTTTCTCGTCGCTGCAGACACACCATGTGCCAGGCGCTCGCTTACCCTGAAGGGTGTGTCTTTCCATCAGAGACAGTGTTTCAGGTTATGGAGAAACATCTCCATATGCGAGCTTCCTCCAAGCTGCCAACGCTGCTAATGCTCATTTTGCCCTTTTGATATGACTGAAATCCCGTCAGTCTTACTAAATGAAGAGCGTCATGTGGGTGTTACGGCGAAGTGTTTTCTAGGCAATCCCATAGCGGTTCCGATTGACTTCGGCGTCTGTCTTGTTGCTCACAGATCAGAGACTGTTGGGATTGTTACAGTACAGTCTTGGAGATGGCCAACGTCATGGTAAAACTGCTTTAAAAATCACCGTCAGAAGCATCCCTTTTTGCAACAAACCAGCTTTTTAATTAAAAACACTGGTGCCACCAAACATATAAACCGTTTTCTTTAGAAAATAAAAACAAGACAGATCATTGATTGGTCTAGATTGCGTAGGGGCCTGATTGTGGCCAAATGGGGGTGCTGTGTGCTCGGGCCGCGGGAGGCCGTGGACCGGTTCTCCGAGGGGTCCCGGCGACGCGATGCCGAGCAGGCGTGGACACGGAGTCTGCGCTTCACCCCCACCCCGTCCTGCTGGGAGCCTGCCCATCTCCGGCTTTATGGAAACTGTGCTCTTCGTTTCTTCCGAGCCTCCCGGGGGACCCTGAGGAAGACTCCCACGGTACTGAGGTCGCAAGATCCCTAAGGGGCTCCTGTGTACCAGCAGATTAAATACCTCAGCTCGGGCACTTCCGTGTGTTCTTTCCCATCCTGTTTTATTCATTTTGCTTATTTACATCTTTCAAAAACACGTAAATCCGCAAGGTTGTTCTCAATTTATAGTCGTAACCCATGATCTCACTGTTCCTGTTCCAACGTGGCTCTCCCAGTCTCGGGCAGGCTGTGTGTGCCGCGAGAAGGGAGAAAAACCTAAGAGGAGCGTATCCCAGCCCGTGATGCTGTGTACCCTGTCTCCTAGAAACATAGGTTTGGATCCTTAATTAGTAGCTTAAAGAACCGTTTTGAATACTAATAGGGAAAGCTGATGGCACCAAATCAAAGCTCCAGCTCTGACAAGACAGATGGTTCCTTGCAAACAGAGCTCCCCCGGCCTCACTTCGCAGTACGCTGGTATCTGATGTCTACTAAACGCGGCGTCTCTCTCCCAGGTGCTCTCCTTTGTAGGTCACTTGCCGCTGTCGCCTTCTGCACCGGCGCCGGGTCCAGGTGGCCTGTGAGCAGCCCCTGTCCTCAGCCCCCCCTTCCTCCTGCGGACCTGGTCTTCTCCGCTCGCCGGCCCGTGACGGCGCTCGGCGGCCGATGCCTGCCAAGTGGGCGGGCTTCACTCTCTCTCGTGGCCTCGTCGTCCCGACTCCCAGGCACACACATCTCCGTAGCTCACGCAGTCACTGTGAGCTAAGATGCAGACGGTGACACCGCTGGCCGCTCCTGGGAACGTTGTCTGTTCTCAGGCCTCACTGAGACCTGAGTTCTCCTCCAGCAGGGCGGGTGGGAGCCTACAGAATGTTTGCATTTTTAGTGACTTAGCCATTTAGGGTAGGCTGCTCTTCTGAATAACAGCCGCACCCCTGTGCAGACACACCACGTGCCAGGCACTCGCTTGGTAGGGACATGTCATGGTTTGGGAAGAAAGTCGCTCCCACGTGTGTTACGCTTTTCCTTCCGTTGTGTTGAACTGGACATGGTGAGCAATGTTTCACCGTGTCTGACCTTCCTCAACAGCAGGGTCCTGCGGCTCAACCTGTGTCCCGTGAGGGCTGTTAGTTGTCGCTGGGCACAGGGGTTGGGCTCCTGGGAGCTCATGAAGCCTCCTGGGTTTCTGCAAAACTCTGTGTGTCTGTGACTTTTCGTCAGCCCACAAGCCAGCTCTGACTCTCCACAGGATGTACCTGGACAAGCCTAGAGGCCCCACATCAGGGCTCGAGGCCCCAGGTGCGCTCCGCGGGAAAGGAGAGTGTCCACCAGGCTCTAGGGACACGGTGATGGGGCGCAGGGCAGGCTTAGCAAGAGGACATGCTTGGTGCATTCAGCCCCTGGCACAGGAGGGGTGCAAGAGGGGAGCCTCCTTCAGATTTGGAGGGCGCTTGGGCTCCGTCTCTGGCCTCCTTCTGTGCCCTGGAGAGATCCCTCGCTGGACCAGGCACGTGCACACAGGGGCCCTGCGCTCTTACAGGATGTGGTGCTACAAGTGTCGGGGGGTTGTCGCTTGTCACATCTATCCTGTTCCTCCTTTGGAGGCACGACGTTCATCACCGGTAACGAATACGGCGGCCGAGGCGCCCTCGAGAGGTGTCTTGTTCTGCGTGTGCTTGTTGATCGCCGTCAGGAAAACTTTCTGTGGACTTGGACTCCGTCCCCCGATTAGCTGCAGTCCCAAGCATGTACTTTCTGTGAAACTGATGACTTGCATGTGCACGTGACGTGTGAACGGGCCATCACCCTGCCACCTCGGCCACTCTCCCTTAGTGCCTCTCTGCTGGCATTTTAAAGTCTACTGTCTCCTTAGTGGGGAGCGAAAAGTGCTGGGAAGGGCTTAGTGCCGCGACACCTGCTCGCGTGGGACGAGTACAGCTAAGGAGCACTTCCTCCGGCTCTGAGGGGAGGAGGCCGGCCCGGCCCCCGGCGGCTCCCAGCCCCTGGGGCTCTGTCCCGTCCCTGCTCCCTTGACACTCGCTAGGACTCTGTTCGTCTTACTTTACATTCTCACAACAGCCGCTGAGGGTTGAGGTGATACAGGCCCGCTGATGAAGCAAAACGAGGCCCCTCGACACGAGGCACCGCGGCCCGCGCTGCGCACTGTGCGGGTGGACCCAGTGATAGGTTGTCGGTGTGTGGGGATGGCGCCCTCACTCCCCTCCATGGACGGGGTCTGTGGACGACTTCTGTCCATTTTTTAATTCGAGGGTTGAGGGCAACATTTTCTCGACTTTAACCAGATGAGATCTCTGTTGTGTGTTTCGGTCTCCTTGGAGAATTTGAGGTGCGATCGAGAGGAAGCATGATTTTTTGTTTTTAAATCGGAGAATACACATAATGCCTGAAGGCTGCATCACCCCACCGGAGCTGGCCCTGGGCATCCGCATGGCCGTGCGCTTTGTCATTCAGCGTCCTCTGCACACAATCCAGAGTTCACAGGGACACAGCAGTCGGTCTCCAAGAACATAAAAGCCGACGTAAAGCTGGGGAAACCGGAAAACCTGCTGGAGCTTCCCGGCTCCGCGATCGCCACCAGTGACCCGCCGGTGACCTTGGGGAGGAGGGGCCAGGAAGCCGAGCTGAGTCCAGGACAGTTTCCACCCGCCCTTGTTGTCCCAGGCAGATATAGATTAATTCAGTCCCTCCTCTGCCGAGGCCCAGCCTCTAGGACCCGGTTGCAGAGCGTGGGTTGCCTGGCAACAGGTGCCTGGGGAGCTGGAGGCAGGCGCGGGCGAGCGATGGGGACCGGGCGCCTTCCGGAGGAGCCTCATCTCCGTGACACACGCCAGACCCCGCGCCCCCCGCGCTCGGCGGCCGCGCAGGATTTATTGGGTCCGTTTTACTGTCAGGGGCTGATCCAAGGAGAAAATGGTACTTCCCAGCCAATGCCTCCGACAATGTCGCTCCTTGTCCCCTCACAGGAGACGTTCTGAGCCGCAGTCACAGGCAGAGCACGGAGTAATGAGAGGCCCCACGCGTGGGTTTGCTCGTGAACCGTTACACACAGTGGGAACCGCTGTGTCACGTGCTCTGCACGGTGACACGCACACGCAACCTGCTGAGTGAGTGCCCACACACATACGAGAAGTGCCGACGTCATTCGACACGCAGGTGCGTGGCCGCCGTCCCGGGGATGCTGGGGGAGCCCGCCGTGCCCTTCTCCATCGCTGGTGGTCACACGGGTCCCGGCCAGCCCCCCGAGCGGTCGGGCCTCACCTGAACGGTGCTGGGAGCTGGGCCTGCCGGGAGGCGTCCTGCCGCGTCGCGTGCCCACGTCAGGCAGTGCCAGCATCCCACGGCCCGCTGTGAGCGCCCAGCCCACGGGGCGCTCGGTGGAGAGAGGCAGGTCCGCGATGCCCAGGCCAAGACGGGGTGGCCTCCTCAGGGATGGGTGTGACGCCGCCCTGGGGGCTGCGGCCCTAAGCCCCCCTGGTCTTCCTTCTCTCTGTGCTGCGACCTGGGCACTCCAGGGAGCTGCCGTCAGGGCTGGGCCGCAGGAGCCCTTCTCGCAGCTGTCGGGAAGTAGTAAAAAATCACTTAAGGCGCAAAACAGTTGGAAAGAGTCCAACTAAGAAGAACCGCACGTGTCACGGAGGGGCACCGTGTCAGGCCCAGATGCCCCTGAGCGTCTCTGGAAGTTTCCTTGTCAGAACAGCGTCTGAGCCTTCCCAGCACGGCTCGCGCTCCGGAACCCAAGGACGGAGCTCGCTGCCGTGAGCCGCCCTCTCGGGGCCTTCGGGGGACTCACCACAGCCGTCGCCACACAGAGCCCCCAGCCCCCGATGCCGACAGCGCGTGCGTCCCCCGCGGCGCTCCAGCGTCTCCCGGGGGAGCTGGATGTGGCTCTCCAGCCTGAGGTGCCCCAGCAGGTCGGGGTGGGGGCCCCCCGGTGGCCAGTGCTCTGGCGGCGCCGCGGACGGGGGCGCCTGCTGCCAGCCGGGGAGCTCGAGGCCCCGGGCCAGGGTGGCAGGTGCGGCCTCTGGAGGCTCCGGGCTGCCCAGGCTCCTCGGCGCCGCTCGGCCCGACACGCCTCCCCGGGCCTGCCTCCTGGCCACCACCGCCACCGGTCAGGACACCGGGGCTCGCCTGGGGCCCACCCTCACCCCCACTCCACCACATCCACAAGACCAACGTCAGGCCCAAAGCTGCCAGGGCTGCCGCCCAGCCGCTGCGCCGTCGTCCCTTCCAGGGAGGGACCACTAGCAGGCTCCAGGCTCGGGGCAGCCCGTGCGCAGGGCAGGACAGTGGCGGTCCCCGTGCTCCCCGCTCCGTGCCACGCTGCAGGGAACCGCGTCCACGAATGAAGGGTCTTTGCCGTGCTTCCCACCAGCAGGGCTGAAGCACCTGCCGTCCCGGCCCAGGACACTCGGGAGCGAGGCCGCCCACGGCAGTACGGGGTGGGGGGCTGTTAGGAGGCTACGGGGACCGCCTGCTCTTGGGGTTTGGGCCGATCCTTTATTGGCAAGATTCACCTTCCCCAGAAGGTCTCTGACGTGCACAGGGAGCTCCCCAGCGGGAGAGAGCTGCTGCGGATCCGACCTTACGGCTCTGCTGCTCGGGGGCTGTGCTCGTGTCAGGAGCACCCCTCGGCCTCCACCCAGGGCTCCTTGGTGGTCCTTTAGGATTTGTTGCCCTAAATAAAAACCCACAACAGACCTCAATGAGGTGTGTCCACCGTGAGAGAGAAGCCAACCAAGGCATCCGTGTGTGACCCCGGCCGTGAGGGGCCCAGCACTGTTGCCCTCGGGGTCACCCCAGTGGGCAGCCCCGTACGACTCCGTGGAGGCTCATCCCGGCCAGGCAGGGGTCATGGCTGTGGGCTGGCCGCTCAGCTCCTGCCGCGGGACGGGCTCCCCGTGGCGGTGCTGTGACAGGTCCCTGTGGCTGGTCCGTCTGCCAGCGTCCCCACCAGCCCTGGTTCCTCAGCCAGGCTGCGCGGAGACGACCTCGCTGGCTCCTACAGCCCGCGTCCACCCCGGGGCAGCCGGGATTCATTCCAAGCAGTGGATGCTGTGACATAACACTTGATAAATATTTTTAATATCACGTGTGCCGAAACACGCCGCCTCGGCCTGCATCCCTCCTTCCGCCCCTGCGGAGGAGCTCAGCGTGGCAGAGCCACGTGCATCGGGAGCAAGCAGGGCACGTATATGTGGGTATCTTATTCTTCTCTCTCTAAATATTGGATTCTTGACTAAATCCTGCAGCAATCGAACAGAGTTTAGCAGCATCAAAGCGGAAGTGCCTAACCTTCCGGCACCGCCTGCCACGTCAGGTGCTTTGGCTCCAGCGTGGTGTCCTGTGACAACCATGTCCTCCCTTGCGTGGATGCCTCAGCGGCTTCTGACCCACGTCCCTGGCGCCTGTCCCCAGAGGGCATGTGGCCTCCTGCTCAGGGGCGGCCTCGGAGCCCAAGGACCTTGCTCGCAGCTGTGTCCCCTCCTCGGGCAGCATCAGTGCTGGGCCGCTCCCGCCCGCTCCCTGCCTCCGCGTCACTGAGGGGAGCCTGAGGCTCCGCCCTGCCCCCTGCCAGCCGGCTTCATCCCCGTCCATTCCAAGAGGACCTGCCACCCTCCAGGACAAGCATCTCTCCTCCCAGACGGGAAGAGATTCGCACGGAACAGCAAGACGTGACAAGTGACACACTCGGGGAAGGCCGGCAGCTGCAGGTCACCTCTGGCCCTTCCGTGTGCCCCTCGTCTCTGGGTCCGAATTCCAGGTTTATGGTTGAGCTCGTGAACGTGGGCGCACCAGGTGCGCCAGCCCCGGCTGGAGCCTCCCGGCTTGAAGTGGGGGAAGGCGGTTCTGTTGGAGACCTGCCTTCTGAACCAGCTTTGTGTCCAGCTCCGCATCGTGAACACACCCCTCGACGCTTCACTTAACACACACGGAGTTAGCGACCTAGTCCATGCCAGGAACTATCTGAATGGTGAAACAGCGAATAAAAGACTGTAAACACACCCTGCTCTCACAGCAAGTCACGGTTTAGGATGCGAGTCACACAAGGGCCAGGAGGAGGAAATCCACACCAGTCTGTGCCCTGGGCCTGGGCACGGAGGCCTGCGAAGGCGGGTGGCTGGGCCCAGGGGCAGGTGGCTGAGGGAAGACCCGACGAGCAGGTGCATGGGGACCGGGGGCAAGCTGTGCCTGGAGAGGGTGCCAGCCTAGGGGTGGGGGAGGGATGAGATGGGAGGTGGCAGGTGCTGATAGCAGAGGTCGGCTCTGCGGTCCATGGACGTCGTTTGGCATTTCTGGTGCTGTTTGTCTGTTTTCAGCAGGGGACGTGGCTGTCTGACGTATGCTGTAGGAGAGCCTCTCCATCGGTAGTTTCTAGAGCAAACACAGCAAGGATCAGGTGAGGCACAGCCACTGAGGCAAAAAGGATGGCATCCTGGGCCTGGCGTCCTGGAACAAGGGCTGAGAAGTCATCCTGTGAAGCAAAATGGCAGAAGGCATAATTTGACCAATTACTGCATTTTATATGGTTTTGGAATCGTGATTCTCAGCAAGGTCTTTGTCTGAACGAGCAGAGAGGAGCAGTCAGGAGCCCGCTGCAGGCTCTGCAGACGGCCCCATGCAGGCGTGGAGCTTCTCCGGGACAAGGGCCGGGCTGCGGAGGGCAGGAGGCAGAGTGGACCTGGAGGCCACAGTCAGGGAGCCACCCCTGTGCTCACCTTGTGCCCCCCGGCCATGACCCAGGTCATCAGCAGGCCGGAGACTCTCTGTTCCCTCTGTGTTCCATCCTTGAGACCCAGAGCAGCTACTGACACATGCACCAGACACACACCTGACACACACACACCTGACACAGTGCAAATCTGACATGAGAAGGACTGTAATGCTTTGCTGCTGCCCTGAGCAGCTCCCCCCAGAGCTGTCAGTTCTGGGCCATCCCGTGGTTGGAGTCAGGCCAGCTCCCATGGTGTCACCTTCCTCTGTGAATGTCCAATTCTGTGTCTATGACAAAGTCCCAGGAACAAGCCACAGGCTCTCAGCATCAGGAAGAGGGGATGCTAGTGACCATATCTTGAAAGCCATCTGAAAGGTGTCTGATGTGTTTAGACTCTCCTTTAAAATGGAATGATTGTCTGAACCTGTGAGGATGGCCGCATTATGGGCATGAGGCCCTCAAGTGCTGGCAAGGATGGGGCAGGTCGACAAGGGATGGAGGCAGGTTGACGAGGACGGGGCAGATTGGTGAGGGATGGGGCTGGTGGAGGAGGATGAGGGCAGATGGAGGAGAGAAGGGGCAGGTGGAGGAGAGCAGGGGCAGGGGCAGGGGCAGGTGGAGGAGGATGAGGGCAGGTGGAGGAGAGAAGGGGCAGGTGGAGGAGGATGGGGCAGGTGGAGGAGGATGGGGCAGGTGGAGGAGGATGAGGGCAGGTGGAGGAGGATGGGGCAGGTGGAGGAGGATGAGGCAGGTGGAGGAGGATGGGGCAGGTGGAGGAGGATGGGGCAGGTGGAGGAGGATGAGGGCAGGTAGAGGAGGATGGGGCAGGTGGAGGAGGATGAGGGCAGGTGGAGGAGAGAAGGGGCAGGTGGAGGAGGATGGGGCTGGTGGAGGAGGATGGGGCAGGTGGAGGAGAGAAGGGGCAGGTGGAGGAGGATGAGGGCAGGTGGAGGAGGTTGGGGCAGGTGGAGGAGGATGAGGGCAGGTGGAGGAGGATGAGAGCAAGTAGAGGAGGATGGGGCAGGTGGAGGAGGATGAGGGCAGGTGGAGGAGGATGAGGGCAGGTGGAGGAGGATGGGGCAGGTTGTACCTTCATGAAACCCGACGTGCAGCAGCCGCGTCTGGGGGGGTCTGGTACCCTAAGCGTGCACCTGGCGTGGAGCAGCGTTCCCTCCAGGAGCAGGTGCCTTCCTCACATAAACGACACTGGGTCCACATACGATCCTTTATACGAAGGTGCATGACAGGGTTACTGGCAAGGGCCCCGAACTAGAAACGCTCGTTTGGCCGCGCAGGACGGGGTCTGTGCAGCGGCAGGACCTCCTGACACAGGAGGCAGCGCGGGACCCGCACAGCAGCAGGGTGAGCCTCACACACGCACGTGGCTTCTCTGGCTTCTCCACGTGCTGTGCAGTCCTATTTGTGTTTTGATCTTTAAAGGCAAAGCTAAGGGAGCAGCAGTCGGGTCGGTGCTTGCCGTGGCCGTGATGGAGGCGGGGGGCCCCAGGGACTTGGAGGGGGCTGGCGGGCTCTGTATCCTGCTCGAGGTGCTGGTCGTGCCGCCTGAGCATCCCGGCGCTGCTCCGTGGGCAGGTTGCACCTTGACCATCTGATGCGCGGGAAATCGCGTCAGTCCACAGATGGGTTCCTTGCAGGGAGGGGAATGCCGGAGCGCGCTGCACCCTTGGGCAGGAAAGCAGAGGAGGGACTCTCCGCTCCGCGGCCGGGGTGCAGGAGAGACGCCCTCCGGGGCCAGGCCACCCCCGGGCTCCCCATGCACAGTTGCCCGAGGCACTGCTCCGTCTGGGCTGCAGGTCTCGTCCTGCTAGAGGGGGGGGTCACAGCCGCGGTTGAGAGTTTTATACAAGGTCTTGAGTGCAAGGGACTTGGCTCGCACACGTCTTTGAAGAAGTGTCTGCATTCCAGGAGCCGGGTCGCATCTCCAGGAGCACCCCGGGGAGCGCCCCGCTGGGCTGAGGCCGTTGGGGCGGGGCCCAGGCCCAGGCCTGCTGCCGGGACACCTGACCGCGTCCCCGAGCTGCCCCAGCAGCCGGCACCGTCTGATGAGACCCGCAGCTCTTAAGCATGTTTGTCAGCAGCGCTGGGGAGGAGCACACGGCACCGAGCGTGCGGGACGGAGACCCGCGAACGTGCCTCAAGCAGGAGGAGGTGCCGCCGAGGCCAGTGGCCTTCCCTGCGCGAGGCGCCTTCTGTCCTTTTCTGTCCCGTCCTCCTCTGTGCCATCATTTCAAACGTCTGGCCACGAGCCTCAGAACTGTCCCGTAGGTCACCCGCTGCAGGCCCAGAGCCTCCCTGGGCGCCCCGCGGCCGCGTTGCCACCGGTCACATGCAAGAGGGGGGCCCACGGCCACTCGGAGCCGAGTCGTCTTTCATGTGAGCCTCACAAGCGCCCTCAGTGGCACGAGGGCCGTGGAGCGCGGTGCTTCCCGCCCTGGCCCGACCCCTGGGCCGAAGCCCCAGCTCCCCGCGGGCTCAATCGCCCCGTCCATCCACCACACCCCCAAGTGTGTGCTTTCGGCTTTCACCAATCGGCGGCCTCCGGCGGGTGCACACGGTTAACCGAGGAGGTGGGTTCAGCCATAACTCGGTGGCGTCTACCTAGGAGTCGTGGGGCAGCCCGGTGCCCCCTCCTGCTGCGCCAGTGTCCTGTCTGTGCGAAGCGGAGTGTCCCGTGGGTGGGTCACAGCAGGGGAACACTCGCTGCCCCGGCATCTTGCTCCGACGTAGCTCCACCGATGCCGGCGGCAGGTCGACCCAGGGAGGGGAGTCATCACTGTGCACCCGGCTGGCGGGCCGCACCCCGGAGGCCGAGCGACCCTGACTGTCCCCAGACTGCAGAGCGCTCCTGGCCGTCTCCAGGCCACCGCGGGAAGCCAGGGCGGGGGCACGTCCCCAGCACCCCCTCGTCAGATGGACCAGCACATGCAGCAGTCTGCTAGCGTTGATTGGGAAGTCGAGAAAACCTTTGCCAAAATGAATTACTTCCAGCCCCTACTCGATGGTCTTTCCAGAGTGTGATTTATAGAACTTTTACTCTTGCTAACCAAGTGGAAAGATTCAATTTTTGGGTTCCTTTTATTTTTCTCTACAAAATCTCAGGAGTACCTTTTCTTCACTAAAAAGAAAAATATTTCCTGTAGTCACTTTTCCAAAGTTTGCTCTTGCAGCTGACAGAGCTGGTTGGTCTTCCTTTAGAGTCACGGAAGGACAAGGGGCCCCAGGCATCCTTCACAAAGGGGCGTCACTGCCTGGCCAGGCCGCCGGGAGCAGATTCCGGAGCACACAGCACACGACACTGTCCGTCATGTGCCCGACGATTCTCACGTCCGTCAGGATGAGAGCCGTACCCATGAGCATGGGGGGGCCGGGGGGGCTTGGTGTCTCTGGATAAAGTGCTTTTGTTTCATGTTAGTGAGTTTCTGAAGAAATTTCCTGCCATCTTACTTCCGCACAACTGCGTGAGGAACACAGTGAAATCCCACGAATAGTCCCTGCTCACTGAGACAGGTGAGAAGCAGATCTCCTTTAGGATGCGAACAATTGTCTGTCTCTCCTCTGTGCTCCTGGGATGTGGCTTCATCTGCTCTCCTACGACCTTCTCAATTTTTTATAGTCTAGCTGAGCCAGCAGGTGTATTTTGGACTGAGTCAGGCTAATTCCCATGGGGACCAGTGCTGAGATTTTAATCACATGCTTCCTCTCAGCCCCCCACCCCGATGCAGATCCGAGCACTGTTATCCTCAGAGTGACGCTCCTGAGAAGTCCGCCGGCCTCCCGCTGACCTGCCTTGGAGGAGGCCCCCATTCAAAATGCCCATTTTGCTAAGTAACACCGTGTAGGCATTGTCAGCCGCTTACTTGAGGAGATGCTTGGGAATGCAGGTCTGCAGAAAGACTGGCCATTTCTCGGGTAATTCATGCAGAACAGAGCACCTCGTGTGTGCAGATTTTACCCTGAGCTCCTGCAGGTGCTAGGCAGGTTGCCTTTTGCTGTAAGAGGATTTGGCTCATGCCCCCGGGGAAGTTCCATGGTGGAGGCATGGGTAGACCTGGAGCTTCGTGCCCAAGGGACAGGATGGATGCACACCTCAGGAGCCACGAGCAGGGACATACCCTGGTTGCTCAGATCCAATCTTCAAATAAGGGCCGACGGGTACCAACCACAGCATAAAATACCAAGACCACTCTGCTGACCTGCCTGTGGTAAATGCAGGCTGGCCGCCTCCTACGTCTCTGCTCTGTGTGTACCCGCACACCGTTCTTCCCTCCTATGCCCATAAATCTCCACTTGCCTACCATCCCCTGTGGCCCAATTCAAGTCAGCTCCCCCATTTGCTCTTGAACTGGAAGGAATCATGCTTTTGTATTGAATCTGTCTGGGACGCGTGGCTTGAAAGCTCAAGCACCATGGGCCATGTCAGCCTGTCTGGAGCGCCTGTCTGACCTGGTGTCGGATTCCTCACACATTACCTGTCCACAGCATTGGTCAGAAGCATCCTTCTACGCATCTGCTCAGGGGAATGTGGACCCCAAACAGCCAACTTATTTATGACCCTGACATTTGTTTTCTCTTGTTTAAACGTGTGGATTACTGTGGGTTTGCAGACTTAGCACCCACCGGTGACATCCCTAGAGCAGTTTCTGGGTCTCCTTACACTGAGGGTTTACACCCAGGAGGACACAAGTGGGTGTCAGCAAGCTATGAGAACCTCAACTCATGTTAGAAGTGTCATGTGTGGACATAGCTAATTTTCTTGATGAGTCCGTCTGTGGCTTCTGTAGGATTTTTGGGTTCTTCAAAACACTGAGACCATGGCTTTGAATCCTAGCTCTCCTCAGTGAGCCCTCAGATGTGCACCATCAAGACCGTGGCCTCAAGACCATGTTCCTCTTGTTGATCTCTCTGTGTATGTGTCTCCTGCTAAGTTTCATGGCTGTCCAGTGTCAGAGCACAGGGTCTGTTTGGTTTCTGACCCAGGAAGGAATCACTATTCGATTTTCACAAAGATGAGTCACCAGCCAGGTGCTGATGAAGGAGGGCAGCTTTGGGCATGTTGTGAAACGGAGGGGTGATCTAGGGTCACACGTACAGTAGCCAAATAGGACTCATGGAGCAGAACCTCCAGGAAATACTAGCATTCCAGAAATGATGCTGGAATGATGCATTTAGTGGCCTCCTCAGGACTCATAATACCAAGTGACATCCCCTCACCAAGAACCTGAGGGATGGCCAGACTAGTGATGCTCCCACTGAGGCAGGCATGGGTAAGCCAGAGAATTATTCCCACTGACCTGGGTGGTCACAGGTCTCAGGGTCAAGGAGTCTAAAATGAGTTTCCATTCCATAAACTGAAGGGACTTCCTGAGCTTTGTTCAGTCACCAGGAAATGCAAACAGGAATCGTAAGGGGCACATGTAATAAAAAGCCAGTCTGAGTGATAATTAGCCCTTGCCCAGAGCATTATGCCTGGGTTGTTTGCAGGACAAAAATGTATCTTTGCAGGAGGAAGCTTTGCCTGAGTAGTTGGTAGGATTCGCTGCCCACATTTGAGAACTCTGCAGACATTAATGTGCTGTACTTGGGCATCTGAAAATCAGACCTGTCGTTAAAGGGGTGGGAACAGAGTTGATTCTCTGGAGAATGTGGCTCATGAAGCAAAAGCAACGGCTGTATGTTCTACTTCCCCTTGCGTTGATTCTTGAAAGCAATGAACGGTATCATTTTCTACTTTGTTTTGGTAAGTCATTGATTCCTGTCGTCCTTATGGTCCCTGTTATGCAAGGGTTAGGCAACCCTAAGGTGGAGAAAGTCATTGATTCTGCACGAGTTTCCCGTCCTCATGCACAGCTCCTAAGGCCTGAGCTGGCCGGTGTCTGTGCTCCACGGCGCTTGGCAGTCAAGTGGTGCAAACAGCAAACAACCTTTGATTGAATGGAAGACTTGAAAGCTGTAATTATTTACCTGGTGGGATTCATTGTGCAAGTACCTCAGTGGCATATCTAAACTGGGTGGTGCTGTGCGGGGACACTTCCCAAGGACGCTCTGCAGTGGGCAGACATTTACCCAGCACATTTAGTAAAACCAGACCAAGCCCACGTCTCTTCTCACCTGCAGTTCGATGGTGGAGGAGCCGTGTGTGGTGGGGGAGGGCTTCAGCGTCCCCGACAGCAGGGCTGTGCTTTCTGGCTCTCAGAGCTGGGTCGTGACTTAAGGGAGTTTTCCTCTGTGCTTTCTTGAAAGAGAACAGGTGAGGGGATGTCTCTGGGCGGATTCACAGCCTTTCTTCTGTTGTGTTTAGCACCACGTTGCAGAGCAGTATGTCTGTCCAAGGAAGGACGGGCACATGCATTCATACATCTTGCTTTAAACAACTTAAACCAAGAAAGAATACATTTGTGAAGCAAAGACACAGGGAAGCTAGTCCTCTGCCTGGACACTGTTTTGCATATCAGTTGTCTGCCAAATGAGAGACTTCATATTAACAAAATAAAATTAAAACTGAACAGTGGTTTAAAACCTGCCCCAATCTAGTGTCCATGTGTTTCCCACACAGCCTGTGCACAATGACACAAGCACCCAAAGCAGTTGGGTAACTAAGCAGTGAGGCCCTTCCCACTCCAGGCTAGATGGGAAACACACTGGCAAAGACTTCTTGCAGACAAGTCTTAGGAATAAAATTCAAAGCTAGATGACATTTTATAGCATTTTATTTTGTAAGGCATTAAACTCTTAGAAAATGAATGTTAAAAGCTCTGACTCTTCAGCTGGCCCAGAAAAATTAAATTCATCTTAGGGCATCTCCATGTGCTGAGCATCAGCGGGACTCAGCTTCCCCTGCCCTCAGACTACTCCCTCCCGGTCACTGGCCTGCATGGCATCACCAGCGGGGTGCAGAATG
Source organism: Vulpes lagopus (assembly GCF_018345385.1). Lineage (NCBI taxonomy): Eukaryota > Metazoa > Chordata > Mammalia > Carnivora > Canidae > Vulpes > Vulpes lagopus. The sequence goes on from NC_054845.1 coordinate 30,756,123, forward strand.
GTCCGCCCAGGGGAGGTTCCAGCAGTGGGACCCGCCACACAGCCTGGGCACGCCCTCTGGGATTGGGTCTGCATCTCGAGGGGAAGCTGTGGATGTCTTCATGATGGGGCCCAGAACACAGACACCTGCCAGTGTCTGCCCCCTGCTCTCAGGCCTACACGGTGGTCTGGGGGTGCTGCTTCTATCACATGCAAGGTGCTTGAGAACATGTGGGTTTTACACGTCTCAGTTCAGAGCACTGGGCTCTCCAGGTCATAGCTTTCCTCCTAAAAGGACCACGAGAAGTCACCTGACTGACACACGGATACCTGGACAGCCCAAAACTGAGGTGTACGACCGTCACTCACACCTGCAGTGACCCTCCAGCGGCTTGCTCTGTGTGGCCTCTGTGGTTCTCCACTCTCTGTTTTCTGCTCTTCGCTTTAGAAGTTTTGTATCCAAAACACAGTTTGGCATGTGTTGAAACTCACTGCGTGACTTTTCAAAGAATTTACAGATAGAATAAAAGAGTGTATTGAACGTCTGCTGTTACGTAATTATATCCTTTCTCATGATTCTTACAGTAGCTTGCAGCAGCTCCATGAAATACCTTGTGCTTAGTAAGGAAGGGCCCACGGGATTAGCACTTGGGTACGGACAAGCGCCCGGGGCCTGCCTGCCTTGCCCACACCTCTCTCAGCCCGCTGCCCCTGGAAGGCCCAGCCACGCACCCTCCTGCCTAAGTGAGGCAGCGGGAGACCATCACCTAGCAGAGGAGCGCGGCAGTAGAGGGGGCTCCGCATTCCCTGGCAGCGCGGGGCTGCCGGCCTGGGCCTGCCCCCACGCCTGCCTCCCTCCTTGCGCAGGCTCCAGTGGGTCCTCGGCACCTCAAGCCAGGGCTTGGTGGGCACGCTGCTGCCCGTGAGCTGCAGAGCCTGGGCCGTTCCTGAGGCAGCGGAGAAGGCCCGCTTCCTCCGGGATATGAGGGTCCCTGAACCACCTGCCGTGTGCGCTGTTGGGGGACTCTCAGAGGGTTCTTCAGGAGCAAATGGCCCAGCTGGAACTTCAGGAGCATCACGACCACACCTGCTCCGCCTGCAGGGCACGGGGCAGGCATTGGGGGAGATCCCCAGCCACACGCATGTGATGCCTGTGTGGTGTCGAGGTTTCGCACAGCCTCGGGGAGACGGTGCACCTCCGGGTGCCCAGAGCCTGTGCAGAGAGGCGGGAGGGACACGCGTGGGGCTTCTCTGGAGGAGGGAGAGGCCACCGTCAGGACACACTGTGGTTGGCCCTCCAGGTCCACAGAGAGGCCGGACCATGCCCCCAGGAGCTGTCCCGGACCGGGGTGTGTCTGGGGGTCTAGAACACATCATTTGCTCAAGATTGGTGACCAGGGCCTGTTGGAGCCCAAACTGGCAGTCCTTATGGTGACCGGAATGAAAATCCTTCTGGTAAAGAAAGGCAGGCGTGCACGTGCTGGCATGCAGGTGGCCCGGCTGTGCCTGGGAGGAGGAGAGGAAGGGGAAGTGTGACCCCAGAGCAGCCGGGCTGAGGACCCCGGGGCCGCACACCCAGGAGGACCTGGTGAGTCCCATGGGCCTCGGAACCAACCACTCATTGGCTGCTCCTCCCACTGGTTCCCGTTTGGGGCACGCCCCTGTGTTGAAGCCCACAGGCTTGCTGACTCGCCCTGGTCTGGCCGGCAGTGCTCGGGAGTCCAGGGCTCACTGGGTTTGAAGAGGAAAGTTCGGTGATGATGAGTCAAGGACACTGAAATCACTTCAGAGCCTCACTGCCCTGAGATGCGTGGAAAGAAAGAAAACTTCGAAGTGGTGCTTGAGCCCGACATGTGGCAGGTCCATCCCTGAGAACAGCCGGGTGGCCGCAGGCACACTTCGTGGGCGCCGTGACTTGCATGGTGAGGGCCCAGCCCCTCGGTGACAGTGCGGAGCCCCAATCTGCAGACTCAGGGGTGTTTCTGGGTAATTTGGGGTCCCTGGGCTCATGCGCTCCAGCTGGTAAGAGGCTACAGGCCCAAGTGGGAGCTGAGGGGGACGTCCGCGTGACTGTGGCGTGGGGCACGGTCATGCTGTCAGCTGACGAGCTCTCCCGGGCCATGTCCGGGCGATCGGCCCAGCCCTCCTCCCTGGCCATTGTGTTTGAGCAGAGGGGGCAGTGACAGATGGCCGTGAGGTCTCGGGGCGCCGCGCCTGCCCTCGGGCCGAGCCATCACGCTCCACCCAGAGGCCCGCCTTGCCCCCTCGCAGTTGGTCGCGTCTCCCTTCCCCTCTCCGCTGACTTCCTCTCCTACGTCCGCCCTGTTGGAGCTGTGTGGCCACCGAGGCTGCCACGGCCAAAGGGACACGCTCTCCCAAGTGTTGGTGAGGCTGCGGGAGCTGAAGGTGGGGAGCGGACACCGGCAGCAGGTGAGCCCACGGCGTGCGCCAGGGCGGCGTGGGTTCCGCGGCGGAGGAGTCCGCCTTGGTAGGAGGCTCCAGAGAGCAGCTTGCGAGCTGCGGTGATTTTAATGCAGCTGCCCTGTTACTTTTCTGTGAAAACTTATTTTTGTCTTCCTCTTCTCTCCTCTTGCTACTTAGTTATAAGCCTTTTTAGTATAGTTGAGATGAGCTGATTGCCCAGGCCTGCTCTACACCAGAACACAGTTAACAAATTGTAGCTTTTTCTTGAAGCTTTTCCACCTTAAAGCACAGGCAGGACTTACCTATTTCCCCAAATGCAGAAAATGTGTGTTTTTTTATTTTAAGACTGTATTTGCTTATTTGAGAGAGAGAGAAAGTGAGCGAGCGGAGGGAGAGGGAGTCCCGAGCAGATGCCACACTGAACGTGGAGCCCAGCGTGGGCTCGACCTCACGACCCTGAGACCGTGCCCTGAGCTGAGGTCGAGAGCCGAATACTCAACCCACTGAGCCGCCAGGTGCCTCCCAATGCAGAAGGTGTTTTTAAGAGCAGGCGTGCATCTTTGAAGGCCACGGAACACCAGCTGAGGGCTACCAGGGCCGTGACACTTCGTCTGACAAGTAGGAGAAGCACAGATTTGGTGGATCGCACGATGGATAGAGATAGTGGACGGAGCTGCCGAGGCCGTTTCCCAGGGCGGGTGTGAGCCGAGACGGCTCGGTGGGGCTGCAGCTTCCTGGTCCACCTCCAAAGCCCCACGTTCAACTGCTGACGGATGGGTGGGGTGTGACATGCGGGTCCACCTTGCAGAGGGAGGACAGTGCCAGCCTATAAGATCTCCCGAGGGTCACAGGACATCAACGGTCTTTACCTTCAGGATGCCCACTGCATGTGCGTGTCCTGGATTCCATCCTGGCCGACGGCACCCAGGCCTTCACCGCAGGCCCAGCTGTCACTCGCCTTGGGAGGGAAGGGACATTGCACACCCCTTCCTGAGAGCTGCTTGGGTTTTCATGGGGGCGTCAGGATGGGAGGACGGGGTGAACGCTGAGGGTGTGTAAGGGCCACGTGCTCTGCTCAGGGATGGCCCGTCGCCTTGAAAACCACCCTTTGACATTCACATTATCCCCATTTTACAATGCGGGACACCCCAGACATAGAGGCCAGAGCGTGCCTCCTCCGGGATGTGGCCACCCAGGTTCCCCTTCCAGCGGCCGGGAAGCCATGTAGTCCTCGTGCTCCCCGGAGTCGTAGAGGCGCCAGACGCAGAGCACAAAGTCCATGAGGAGGAGCCCAGAAATCTCGGCACCGGGGCCTGCTCCCAGCCACGAGCTTGCAGGGTCCCTGTGACCTAGGAGGGAGCCTGTCGGGTTCCAGAAATTCTAAGAGAGCTCCACCCCAGGGAGGGGAAGGTCCCTTGGGAGGCTGGTGCTGTGTGTCCTCAGAGACGTGGCTTCAGAGCTGGGGAGGGGCTGCCCCCCCCCAGGCCCCACCTCTCTGCATCTCTGGGTCTGACCCTGAGAGCACCCGAGAGCCCTGCGACAGGTGGGACCTTCATTAGGGAACATAATCGCTGGAGACGAACCTGCTGCCTGTGAGCCTGGCGATGTGGGCACCGTGCATCTGTGTCCCGGTGTCAGAGCGCCCAGTGGTGGCTCTGATCCCGGGACATGGCTGCGGGCGCAGCGGGCTGGCTGCTTTCCAGGCCGGTCCGACACCCCCGGCCACTGGGTCACCGCAGGACCAGCCGTCCGGGTGACCGGACAGGGCTCCATGGCCTGACACCGTCATGCTGTGCTTAGTCTTGGGTCGGGACTGCATAATGTATCAAACTAAAATCGATCTGGAAACTCAGGGCTTTCAGAATGAATTGCAATCTAGGTGCTGCTGTAAGACCTTGTACCTATTAGCCTTCCCGCCAGTTGATGTGATGGGTGATGTATTTAAATAAGAGGAATGATGCCTTTGGCACAATTTGTCAATGAATAATAGGCGACCAGTTTCATCTGTCATTTTTTAACAAATGTTATTTCACTTTTATTAATATCCAAAGGAATAGTGAGCAACAGCTGGGCCCGGGGCCGTAGATCAAAATTCAGTTTTGTGGCTAAGTAGTCCTGAAAGTGGGTATTTACAAAGATTCGAGGTCTGAAACAGCCACCCACAAATCAGGCATTTGGAGCTACTTTCTTTCATAAAGGCAGAATGAGCATAACAGTTTGGCTATGAAATATTTTAGCGTGTGGATTCGTACGATACCTTTTAAATTTTTTTTAATTTTTTATTTATTTATGATAGTCACAGAGAGAGAGAGAGAGAGGCAGAGACACAGGCAGAGGGAGAAGCAGGCTCCATGCACCGGGAGCCCGATGTGGGATTCGATCCCGGGTCTCCAGGATCACGCCCTGGGCCAAAGGCAGGCGCCAAACCTTTGCGCCACCCAGGGATCCCCGTATGATACCTTTTATGATTATGAGTTCATTCAAGTCTGTGCAACGACTGCATGTAGTAAATCATAGAGTTCCTGGAGTCAAAAATGCGTCTGTTAAGATCACTGGCCCCGTGATGCCCCGACCTAGCCCGCGACCACGTGGAGGCCACCTGCGGAGCCCCGGCCGGTCTGAGCTCCCGTCGCTGAACGGACGTCGTGTGTCTCTGTGCACGTTTCCTGCAGGCCATGCTCTGCACCTGCCGACAGGTGTCTGCTGCGTGGGGCTTCCGGCGGAGGGTCCGCAGGTGTTCAGTGTTTGAACAAGAGCCGGAGGCAGCTGTGCCGACAGCCCAAGACTATCCCCCTCAACCCCGCGTCCAGGGAATGCCCAGTCCAGTGTAATAGTACGCGTGAAAATACCATGTTATCAGTGATGCTTCAAAGTATTTAATAAGGCAGGAGTGGCTCACAATGGGTGCAGAGGTGTGTGGCCCTCACGCAGGGTCAGGACTTCCTGACAGCCCAGGTGTCCCAGGGCCGCCATGAGGTGCCTGGTGGTGCGGGCCTGAAACTCAGGCTCCTGTTGAGACCTTCCCCTGAGAAGCAGGGGCTGCTCCGTGGCTCCGAGCGGGGACACAGGCCCTGGCACTGGCCACTGTCAGGCCGCCCTGGATGCAGAGTGAGCACTCAGGGAAGGCTAACTGGCATCCATTTACATTTTAGTATGAACGGGTTGGCCCGTTTTTTTCTGAGCCCAGAAAAAAAAAAAAAAAACGCTTCAGGATGGAAATTGGGGATAGTGGGCATGTGAACACCTAAAAGGGGCATGGAACGCCAGCCAGAAGCGGTGCCAGGCATGCATTTGTCCCCATGTCATTTTCCCGAGTGGTGTGCAGCGCGGGGTGCGGTGGGCGTGGGAGCCAGGAGCAGGGTGGGGCCCGGGCCCGATGTCGGCTCCGAGGGACACCCAGGGACGCTGCACGGTGGCTGTAGGGGATCAGAGCGTGTTGCTAAGGGAGCACACCACACGCGTTCTCCGCCCGGGGACAGCACTCCGTGACCGTGTGCAGCGGGGGCCGCCATCCAGCCTCCCAGGGGTGACAGATTTCAGAGCCTGCCAACGTGGAATCACGATGCTGTACGTCTGAAGCTAATGTGATATAAAACACCCGATGTACCTCATTTTAGGTTGGTTCCTGATGTCCCTGGAGCTCAATCTCATGTACGAAACGGGTATAAAGGCAGCTCACCTCCAGGGTTCGGGTGCTGAGCGGCCTCCTGCGCTCGGGGTGAGTGTCCACAGGCCACGGGCTGTGGCCCGGAGGAAAGAGGCGTCCAGGGCCGGGGCCTGGCCGTGCGGTTTGGGGCCGGTGGGTCACCGTGGCCAGGGCCTCTGTGTAGCTGCTGCTCCACACCATCCTTCCCCCCTTCCAGAGGTGCCTCCCGGGCCCCGCGGGCTGGGCTGACGCACAGCGTGATGCTCCCTGCTTACCCCCTGCACCGTGGTCTGGAGCTGAAGGAGCCCAGGGGCCGCCATCCTCAGATGCTCCAGCCGTCTTTGGAGATGCCCCCGGAGCCCCGTGCACGTCCCAGGCAGACGGGAGGAGGCCACAGAACTATTTCCCCTTCGTGGTGCCTACGAACTGTGAGAGTAACGGGGAGCTGCTGGCGCCCTCCGCTCACGTGCACCTGGCTCACCCCGCCTGGGTCCCCAGGAGCCGTGGGGGCAGGAACCGCAGCAGCTCCCGGCATGCTGCCCGCCGCCCTCCTCCTTCCAGACCGTCTCACTCCGATAAAGAAGGAGGTTCACAGGCAGGCTGAGCCGAAGACTCCTCAACAGCGAGCACATTTACCGTTTCCGTGGTGCAGCGGAGCGTCACGGAGCCCCGGCCGTCACCCCTGCAAGTCAGGGCGTGACCAGGACCGGAGCCCTCGTCCCCCTGCACGTCAGAGCCCATTACCTGTGGCGTGGAAGTCGTCTGTGGGGAGGAATGAAGAGGCAAAGCCAGACGCCAGACTTGCAGTCTAGAAAATTGAGACAACACGTCAAATGCAGAATTTCAGAGTATTTAAAAGTCAACATCGTGGCTTCTTTGGACATTAAAATGCCTGAAAACCTCCTGTCCAGACAGCAGGTGGTGTAGCAACTGAGAGGAGAGGTGGCGGCAGAGGGGCCCGTTCCCTGTCTTCACGGGAAACCAGCCATTCTGGGGACACTTGCCCATGCTGGGCCATGGGGGCGTCCCTGCGGCCCACGATGCCGGCCACGGCTGGTCCGTGCGGCCAGGATGTCAGCTTCTTTGTTTGGAGGAGAAGCTGCATTCAGGGCTGAGCTGACGGTTCTCCGTCCTGGCCGCGCAGCACACTGGCCTCTGGGGCCTGGACTGCACCTTCCAGGCCACCCGACAGCGGCTGAGCCGGGGTCTCCGGGACCGAGGCCTGGGCGTCTCCGTGGGGTTTCACGCCAGGATTGAGCAAACGGAAGCACTGAGAACCTTGGCAAAATTGAATTTCAGACCAACGACAGATACTGCGTGGGCTATAATATAAAAAAATCATTCTTTGGTTCTCCGGACTTCCAGTGTCACTGGGCGTCCCGTGTGTCTGTGGCTGCATCTGGGGCGCGAGCGCTGGAATGACCCGTCGCAGGCACGGAGCACGACTTGGGTTCGGCACTGGCCGAGCTGACCTCGGAGACGCTCGTGTGGGCGTAGGCTCGGCGGCGACCCGAGGCGGGAGGCCAGGTTTTCCGAAGCCTCGTAAGATGCCCCGTTTCTCAGCCTTTACGTCGTGTTTCCTGTTCAAACATGACACGCAGAGGATTTAATACCACATTCATTTGGGATTTAGATTCGAAACGTGTGAAATACAGTTCACGTCCCTCTTGGAGGGCGAGTGTTCGGCTTTGACAGGTTCGGTTTCACCTGGAGGCGCCCAGGGATGTCAGCGGGGAGCAGTCTGCGTTTCCCCCGAGCAGTCCTCCATCCTGCCGCGGGGTGCGAGCAACGCGGGGGTGGCCGTGGCTGTAGGTCGTGTGAGGCCCCTGGGAGGTGGCTCTGTCACAAGGGTGTGGGCCGCGCGACGGAGCCCGGGGCCTGGGGGCGGGCGGAGGGGGCAGGTCGCAGGCGCCGTCCGTGCAGGTTGCACGCCGACGCGGCCCCGGTTTGCACGCTCGGCCCTTTGGTGTCACTCTGAGGTGGGGGGGGGGTGGCCTCATTAGTGGCCTTGAGCTGCTGTTAGCCTGACTTCGGTGCCGTGTAACTCGCAGCGAGAATTCTGCGTGAGGCGTTCAGGCGGCCTCCGCCGAGACTTGATCCTTGGTCCAAAATTAAAGCCGTGAGCGCTTCTGTGGCTTTCAGAGAAAAGCCGTCGGCAATCACGGTGGCGGCGGCTGAAAGGCACAGCTGCGCCGAACGGAGGGAGCGGGCGTCGCGGCTAATCAGCGTCTTTGTCCTAACGGGGCAGACATGAATTCCTGATTCAAGCAGCCTTCACAATCCGTCATTAGGGAAACGGCTGAAACATAGGCTGGAGCGCGCCTTCTTTTTTTTCTTAAAGTAGACTTTTAAACATGAGAAGAATCTAGAAACCGGGCAGACCGTCGGAGTGCCAGACGGGGGGGGGGGGGGGTGCTCCTTGACGTCTCTGGCGAGTTGGCAGCGTCCTGGGAGCAGCTGCCGCCTGCAGGGCCTGAGGCCCGGGACCGCCTGGCGCGTGGTGGCGTGGCTGTGCCCGCGCCAGGGACACGAGCGACCCCAGGGGCCCCGCTCTGCCCGCAGGAGGCGTCCGCTGAGCTCGGCACATGGTCAGCAAGCTCCTCCTCACAGGTGGACTCACACGCCTGACCACCGGCCTCCCGCCACCCGGCCCAGCTGTGAATGAGCTCCTGGGCGGCCTTCCCGGGGGAGGTGGCGGCGGCCGGTCCACACAAGTCTGCAGGTGCCGCACGGACAGAGGCGGCAAGACCTGGGGGCAGGAGGCTCGTGACCTGGCCGAGGCTTCCGTGAGCCGCGATGGGCCCCAGGGCCAGAGAAGGGCCAGAGCAGAGCCGGAGTGGGGCTGAGCCAGGGAGGACCCAGGGTCGCTGGGCACCGCATGGGGCAGCTGCATGTTGGCGCCGGCGCTTAATAGCAAATCCCGCAGATGCCCCCACCCCGGAGCGAGGCCTGCTGTCCCCACCGTCTGAGGAAGCCCCTGTCCTCTTCACACAGGCGTGAGGTGGGCGTCCACCGTCCTGCAGGCCGGCCACCGCGGGTGCCCCTCGGCCCTCCTCACGCCTCCCCGTCCACGCGCTGCTCAGAGTTTGGGCATCTCTGTAGGGCGCATTCGGGAATGAGATTGTCCCCATAAAGGTCTGGGCCCCGATGTGCAGCGGGAACCCCGTGGGTCTGCAGGGGACGCCCACTGCCCACCGGGAAGGACACATCCGCCCTCCTGCTGCCACGGAGGTGACTGGCATGAATACGAACCCTCGTCAACACTCGTGGAAACGCTGCTGGGAGCAGGACCCCTCGGCGTCCAGGCACAACGGATGAAACGTGGCATTTTGTTTCCTTGGTGTTCATGAGGCAGTAATGGAGTCTCATTCCTTAATGCCAAGAAATCCGACATTTTCTTAGGAGCAATTTCCCTTTTATATACAAACACCGTTTTTCCTTTGACCTACTGTTTTGAAGCTGTTCGTTTTCTTATTCCAGGATTAGGGATTTCTTATTCCATGATTCCAGGACAGCATGATCGGACACGAGGAACCTTCACCCAGAAGGTGTGATTTGTACCCGTACTCGAGAGGGTTTAAAACCCCGAGGGACTCCTCGGCCAGGTCCTTCGGACGCGCAGTCACCCAGTGCGGAGGCCTCCAAACAGACCCTGTGTCCCCAGGGCCGTGCCCGGGAAGGGCCGGGACGAGCGGGGTCGGGGGTGCGGCCCCACGGGAGGCTGCCGCCCGGTGACCTCAGACGCTCTCCCCGGGTCCCGGTGTCTGCATCCATCGGGGTCGAGCCCATGGCTCCTGCCTACCCACAGGGCGACTGGGGCAACAGGGGAGCCGGGAGCCGTGACTCCGCGGACGTGCGCGCCGTCCTGCCCGGCAGCTCTCCCCACCAAGGAGAAATAACGCGTCCCGGAGGCCGGCAGGAAACGCGCCACTCGGGGCCATTGCGGCCTTGTGGCCACTGCCTCCGCAAGGCGCATGAGGAGCCGCGTCGGCCGTCGAGTCTGCACCGCGTATCCTGGGGAGAAAGAGCAGCTCCAGACGGCTGTGACAACACGGGACCCAGCGTGGCGGCTCGCCCCGGGGCATCGGGTGCTCGGCCTCTGGACGGGGCAGTGGTGCCCCCCAGAGTGGCCCCTCACACTCCACGGCAGTCGTGGGGGACTGAGCTCTGTCCCTCGGGTCCCCTGAGCGGCCTCAGGATCAGGGCCTGGACACGTGTCCGTCACCTCGGGCCTGGGAGCAGCTGCGACCGGGAGCGAGGGGCCGTCCCAGGAGGAGGGGCAGTTGCCCCCTGAGGTCATCAGAGCCGGCCTCGTCCAGGAGCTGTGCTGCGGCGCACACGTGGAGGACCCTGGGTGAGCCCAGCGGGTGCCCCTGCTTCTGCACCCAGCAGGCCAGGCCTCTCCCGTCTCCAGGGACCAGCGTCTCCTGCTTCCACCCCAGGCGCCACCCTCGGGCATGTTGAGCGCGTGCAGTGTCCACACGTGGACGTTGTGATTCACTGTCCAAATCCAACCGGGTTGACCGAGCGGGTCTCAGGTGTCGTGCAGCCCCGTGGCATGTTGGGAAGCCACGTGCTGGGCCCCAGGGCCCCCGGGCAGCCTGGGGACCCTGTGCCTCCTCTGGGAGCGAAGGGTCGGTGTGCCGTGCTGGCAGAGGAGGAGCGGGGGCTGCCGAAGACCCTCGACTGGCAACCGGGCCCGTGCTGCAGCCGACGGTGGGTCCTGAGACCCGCGCAGGGGTCCAGGGGCGGCTGGCGGGGCAGCAGGTCCGTGGAGCATCCGCGGCTTGGATCTGGCTCAGGTTGTGATCTCAGGGGTGCAGGAGGGAGCCCCAGACCCTGCACCCGGCCCCCCGCCCCCCCACTAGCACGCGGGGGCGCTCTCTCTCTTTCTCCCTGTCTCTCAAATAAATAAAGTTTCAAAAAATAAAATAAATAGAAGCCAAATGTCCACCGACTTCTGTGAGTGCATGAGTGCGTCTCCCCGGGGTCCTCGGCACCCCGTGTCCCACCCGCCCCAAGTCGCTTCTCTCATCTCCCGGGCCCCTTCGTTGGGGGGTCTCGTCCTCCCAGCCGCCCCAGCCGGCGCACGTGCTGCGAGGAAGGCGAGTGCAGGATCCCCTCTGGGTGGGACACTGGCCGGGCGGAGCTGAGAGGTGGCGGGGAAGCAGGGGTGCCCGGCTGCCTGGCTGCGCCTCCCGGGGGCACGACTCCTCCTCTCCAGCCTCCTTTCCCCGCTGAGAACGTGGAGGCCACCACGGCCTGAGCATGCCGGGGGGCGGGGGGGGGGCTGCGGGGAGATGCGGCGGCCTGTGTCCCTCCCTGAGGACCCGAGTGTCCAGCGCTCCTGCGACAAGGGAGGGGGACCTGCGGCGTTGAAGGGAGGCCACCACGGCTGACCCAAGCCCTTCCTAGACGCCTGGGGGGCACGGCACACCTGCCCGGGTCGCGCTGCCTCCGGGGCCTGTCCGGGCCCTTGGGTGGCTCCCGGGTGTGTCGGCCGCTCACCTCAGACGCACTCCCTGCACGCGTGGGACCGGGGGTCGGCTCTGAAGGAGCGGGACGACACCGAGCCACCAAAATTCCAGTCGGGCTTCGTGCTGGCCCATGCCAGAGGTCACGGAGGTCATCAGGTTTCGGCACAAAAGACAAATGACGCCTGGGGAGGGTTCAGTCCGAGAGGCAGTGAGTGCCCGGCCTGCCCGGAGCCAGGGTCACTACCTCCGGGCATGACAGTGAAGACCAGATTCATCAAGTACATTTGGAGATGTCGGGGAGGGTCTTCCCGTCTCTGGCGCGCTTCTGCTCGTGCAAGGGGAACGCACGCGTGTTCATGCGAGGCCGGGTGAAGCCCTGACGGGTCGCGTGGGGTCCGTACCGTCCCGGCGCCGCCCGGCGAGGCAGCTTTGGCGTGGACGGGGACACGGGCGCTGCGGCGAGGTGGCCCACAGCCCGCCGGGTCCAGAAGGTCTGGGTGCGGAGCCAGCGGAGTGGCCCCCGGGCAGCGCGGCCGGAGCCCCGGTGATGCCAGCGCCGTCCGGTCGGACCCCGTACCCGCTGCGAGGAGAGCAAACACGGGCTGCTTGCGTTTCCCCTCGGCTCGTATCCTGGTTTTTATTTTAACTGTGAGGGTTTCGCCTGGTTGAGTTGCTTCCCGCCCGTGTCCCATCGGGGCCTGTCTGGTAAAGGGCAGGAGCGCAGAACACGCAGTTAATCCTTCCCACCCTTGAGACGCAGGACTGATCTGGAACCGACGCAGCATCACGCGGGGACCACGTCCTCCAAAGGGTGATGTGGGTCCCTGTGCCCAGCGCGGTGACTATGCGGCGGAGCCCACACGCTGGGTGCCGGCGGCTGGGCGGGCTCCGTGGGGCTGTGGCGTCCGTGCCACCCCGTGCCCGGCCTGTGTGTGAGCTGAGCTCTCATGCGTGAGATGTCCCCCATCCGTCGTCCACGTCGTGGTGTCGGAGCGCGCTCACGTGTGCCGTGTGTGCCGTGTGCACGTGTGCGCAGCTCGGGGGAACCGGATCAGATGGAAGGTCAGTGGTCTGGGTTGCGCGTCACATTGCATGTGGTTCCAAACAAATGGATGTGTCGCTGCCTCCACTTTCACATCCCACCAGATTGGCTCGTCTGACCGGCCAGTGCTGAACTGGGTCGCCCACGAGCGGGAAACACACGGCTGGCGAGGGCGCCGAGCTGTTGTTAGCCGTGCGGAGGGGCGGGGCCAGGCCGCCCTGAGCACCTCCCGTAGGCTCCCTCGTGAGACACTTGACCAGTGCAGGCCTTTATGTTCCTACATGAGAGTTCAATACGTACGACTTTCTAAGGCAATGGCTAGGAGGTCCCCCAAGATGAGACTCTGCAGACGGGCGGGCGGGCGGTGCGCCCCTCCCGATGCCGACCTCTCCTGACGTCCTGTGAAGTCACGGACGATGCCCACTGGTGGGACTGGAGACGGCGAGAGCCTGTGTGGGGATCTCTGTGCCCTGGAGTGAACCCTTGTGCAGAGCACGGCACGGCCACCCGCACGGAGTGTCCCGAGCAGGGGCAACTGTGGGGTATCTGCCCCAACACTCCCTCGGCAATATTGAGAGCCTGCATGAAAGTCACATGTACGGAAAACGTGCCCAAACGACGACACGTGCGTTACGGACACCATGTGTTTCCTAGAGGGTCCTTACCTGGAGCTGGCGCCTCCCGCGGAGACGGGTGTCCATGTCTCTCACCTCTGACGGGGTGTGGCGTGCAGCACCCGGGGCCGCGCGGGGCACCAGGGCCGCCGTCCGAGATGGGGCCACCGGGGTAGAGACCGCGGCTCTCCGCAGGTGTGTGGCCTCGGGGGCCGGGTGACCCCCGAGACCATCCACCCTCACACGATGACGTCCCTGCAGCAGCGGCAGGTCTGGGGCGTCTGTGGTGTGTGCGATCGAGCAGCTGAAAATCTATGCTGGGGACCCGACCCGCAGCCTCCTCCCAACAGAAAGAAACAAAATTCACGCTTGGGAGCAAACTGACCTGAAATTAATCAGTATGAAGCATTAACCCGGTAACTGCGGGCTTTGGACGTCGGTGAAGGAGGCCTCAGGGTAGAGCTGTGTAGACGGCGGGGGAAGCGCCACCCCGGGCGGCCCGGGCGGCTCATGGGTGACGCGGGAAGCTGGCAGTGGCCTTGGGGAGCCGCGTGTGACCGAGCTGCAGACAGAGGCTGCAGACTCATGACTGGTTCAGCCCGAGGTGGCGCTGGGCCCCGGGGTGGCGCTGCCTGAGCTGGTGCTGCGTTCGGGGAGGGCGCCCACGGCGGGGCGGCGCCCGGGTGAAGCTGGAGATGCGTCTGCCCCTCAGCGTACTAACGACGACTCTGTCTCTCTCTTGCAGAGGAAGAGGGCGGGGACCTGGTGCAGCCAGGCATCAGCTTTCCGGGGCCGGCGGAGGACGATCTAGGTACAGTACCCACCTGTGCCCTGGTGAGGCGCAGCCCGGGCGGGGGACCCCCCTGTGAGCATGTGCGTGGCTTCGGCACGTCCCCCAGAAAACACTGAGCGAGACGCAGCGAACATCCTGAGCGAGCGGTTGGTGCCGTCACGGGCGCGGTGGGTGAGGACGCGCTTGCCTCGGATCATCACGGATTAGTCACTAAGCTGATTACGACGGGGCATGAATTATTATGAATTATCGTGAATTATTGTGAATTATGAATTATTACGAACGAGCACGGTTAGGAGTGTCACCAACACACGTGCATGACGGCGCGTCTCTCCCTTGTCCTTACTCTGAGCGTATTTGAGGAAGGGAACAGGTCCTGACTTGGGGACTTTTTGTGGCTCTTGTACCTACCGGAGACCCTGAGCGCCGAGTGTGGGCGCTGGCTCCGCCCCGTGAGGTCCTGCTGGGGCCACTGTTCCTCGGTGCTGGAGTCGCGTGGGGATGTCATTTTTATGCCACCACAGATGCGACAACGGGAGGGCCGCCCTTGTCCGTGACCGCTTGGCGTGGCTCCCCTGATGTTCCCGGGGGCCAGCACGTCGTGAGACACGTGCACTACTGAGTGAATTCAACGCCCGGCCGTAGGTGAGGAGATGCCCCACCGGTGGCTCCGGGCTCCCGTCCCCCGACCTACGAGGCCGTCACTGGGCCCAAGAGTTCCCAGGTCGCTGCCAATGGCCCTGGGCTGTCTCGGCGCTCGGGCCTGGATTATGGATCTCAGGATGATTCCTACTCGAATTTGAATTTTCCCTGATGTATTTTAGACCAACAGCCGATGAATCTGTTGCGTGTCTGATTGGCTTAAAGAATCATGCCATAGCTTGAAGGAGCCTGTGTGTATGAAGCTGTGATTTCTCTTAAAGAGAATCAGTGGCAAAAAAAGAGGTTTTGATTAGATTCTGAATGCAGGTGTAGTTGCAGAGGAACGACGGCACACGTCCCGGTGACCGAGTTCAGATCCTGTTCCTGACTTGTCCTCAGCCGCCGTTCTTCCCTCGGGAAGGTGCAGCCACATGTGCTCGTTACTAGGAACCGTCCCGACTTTCTCGCTTGACTCCCACTCAGGCGGGGAGGCGTCCGGCGAGCACACGGGTCGCCTGGCTCTTGCGTCGCTCACCTGCACCTCGCAGTGTCCGGGCAGTCCCGACGCACGGACGTGTCCCCGGTGCGCGACCTTCCCTGCGAGAATCTCTCAGAATGGGGCCGATGCGCCAAAATAGGCTCTGTGGTCGCGGAGCTGCGAGGCTGGACACGAGGCATCGGGGGCGCCCGTGGGAGAGCCAGGGCCAGGCGGCCTCAGCGGGTGCTCGACCACCTCGGGGGCGGCACCTTCCTCAGCCGGCGCGGCGCTCGCCTGGCTCTGATCAACACGGGATGGCCCCGCGGGAGGCACAGGGCACCCAGCAGGGCACAAACCACTCACGGTCCTGGGAATTGTCTGGAAACATGGGTCCTGCGCATGTTCTTCCTGCCGGGCCCCAGACCCCTGCAGTCATGGGAGCCGAGCGTGGACGGATGCACTCGGGGGTTGACAGGTCCGTGCGTCCTGCGGTGGCCTCTCGGGCGCCTGCCGGGCTGCCTCTGGGTGCGGCGTTCGCAGGGAGGCACCCATGCTGAGGACAGGCGGGGGTGCACGGGGGAAAAGGTAGGATGTGCACAACATAAAACCATTGTGACCATTTCCAAGTGCCTATTTGGGGGCACGGCCGACACTCACTGCGGGATGACCATCAGCAGCCCCCCAGGACACTCTGTTTCTCTGGGTTTGGCCGTCGGGCCCCGCAGGATGGGCTTGTCACCCAGACGGTGTCCTCAGGCTCAGCCGTGTGGCAGCGAACGACAAGGTCTCCTACATCTCCGGGCTGCACCTGGTCCACCCCGAGGGCCGGCCACGCTCCCTTTACCTGTCGTCCTGTCGTGGACCTCAGCTGGCTTGGTCCCTCCCACGATGGTGAATGACGCCACCGGGTGTGCAGGGCGTCTCGGAACCTCGCGCTTACCCCGGGAGGGGAACAGCCGATCGCACGGGACCTCGACTTCCAGCCCTGTTTTGAGAGCCTCCATACTGCTCGGAGGCAGAAGGAATGGGGTGAGCTCTTCCCCAGGTCGGGCCTGAGGGCACGGTGGTCACAGAACCGCAGGAACCACAAGGTTGGGGAGACGTTGATCAGGAAGGGAGACGGGGACGGGGACTGTCGGCCGGGGGCGTCCCCAGATAGCTGGGCTTCCCTCGGGAGGAGGCGAACGCACAGGGGCAGTGGGGACGGTCGCAGGAGGTCTCCCGGATCCGGACGTGCACCTGCGTCAGCAGTGGCTTCCAGCCCACTGACGGGGACCCTGGGCCTCAGCCGTGGTGGTGACCAGCAGCTGCCTCGATGAGGAGTCAGAAGTAGGGGGACCTGGTCCCCGTGCCCACAGGTGCTGGTGTTCCCGAGCAGGGCCGTGCATGGGCCCCGGGGAGGACGTAGCCGCCAGGGGCCGGCGAGGATGCTTGACGGGGTGGACAGCAGGCGGGACGGAGGGGACGGCGGGCGCCGTCGGCACGGGCTCCCAGTGCGGCTGCGGTAACCAGTCAGGAGCAAACACCACCTCCTGCCCTGCTGTTTCTGGCACGGAGGCTGCCGTGGGCCCTGTCCACGGGGCGCTGGACCATGGGGTTTTACAAGCCCTTTTCGCTCGGCCGCGTGGCTCTCACATTCTGCAGCACCAGGTCCAGGGGTGCCCCTGCGAGGCCCTGCAAGCTGTGGTCGTGGGCGGAGCGAGCGCCATGCCCTACACGCTGAGGCCTGTGCTGCGACCCGGCGTGGCTGCGTCCACGGGGCCACGAGGCCGCCTTTGCTCTGGGCCCTTCAAAACTCCAGTGTTTCTGTCCGCCGACCAGCCTCCATCGGGACAGGCAAGCAGTTCCGGCTGGAAGACCCCAAACCGTCTCTAGTGGCAGAGAATTTAGAAGGAAACAGAAGGATCCCACCCGCCAGCCCCCGTCCCGCGCCCGCGCTGTGACGCCTACGGGCGCGTGCTCCGAGGCCCACATGTTATCGGGTCTGGAAATGATTGTACGAGGAGGCAAGTGCATGGAAATAGGAAGATAAAGGAGGTTTCTTTAAAATCGACCTCAAGTCAGTGATAAAGTGAATCGATTGAGCACGTTGACCAGGGCGACGACAGACAGGAAAACCCACTTCTCCAGGGGAAGCGTCTGAGGGAAGCTTCAGACACAGGGAAATCCCATTGCTTGGCCAGGACTCCTGCGAGCCTGGCCCGTGGCAGGCGCAGTTGTGTGTGCAGCGCCCCGTCTCCGTTCTCCCGAACGTTCCCTTTAAATCGGTTGCGGAGAGCCGGCCCTCGCCCAGCATTTCCAAGGACCGTAGTCGACCCGGACGGCGCTGAGAAGTCAACCTCAGCGGCAAAGTGAGACTTTTAAACAGGAGATCAAGTGACCAAAGGGCAGCAGGGACGCAGCACGGAGCAGCACGGGGGCGTCTGCAGCGTAAACGGTGCTGGAGCCCCAGGTGCCGAGTGCCAGCGCCCAGAGCCCGCCGTGCGCAGCCCCGTGGGGGTTGGCCTTCCCGTCCCCTGCGCGGCGCCGGCCTCCCGCAGGCCTGCACGGCACCTACCACCAGCCTGGCTCGCACTGTCGGACGCCAGGACCTGCTTTCCGAGAGCCCCCTCTGCACAGGTTCATGGTTCTCGTGGGCGTGTGTCTTTGAGACTGAGTGGGCGTCCACGACTCCTTCCTTCGGGGAAATTCCTAGAAACTGTGGAAACGGTGCCGGGTTTCTGAAGAGGCAACAGTGTGTTCCCTGCACGCTGCGTGTCCGGCACCCGGTCTCCATCCTTCCCACCTGCCCGCTGCCCACGGGGACCCAGAGGCCACAGGCGACTGCACTGCTGCTCCGTGCGGGACGTACTGTCCCGTGTGCAGGAGAGGCGGGAAGGGCTGAATGCCAGCGATGGGAGCATCCTGAAAGAGGAATTTTACGGGACTGGCTCATATAAAAACATCATTGCTATACAAATAAATCAGAATTAGTTTTAAAGTGAGTGATATTTATTACTTGTGGAAATTAGGATATTAGGAATTTGATTCTAAATTTCTGGGATGCTTTTCCTAGCTTTCCCCCTCAATTTCTGCTTTTAATTTGCACGATTACTTTTTTTTTAAGATTTTATTTGTTTATTCATGAGAGGTACAGAGAGAGGCAGAGACACAGGCAGAGGGAGAAGCAGGCTCCATGCAAGGAGCCTGATGCAGGACTCGATCCCGGGACCCCGGGGTCACGCCCTGGGCTGAAGGCAGACGCTCACCCACTGAGCCGCCTGGGCATCCCCGACATGCACAGTTTCTAAGCATAGGACTGTCCCTCTTCCCCGGTTGTTCCCTTCTTCAAACAGTGAGTCGTCACGGCCTCACGTGTGCCTCCGTGCGTGCACACCTTTGTCCTGGTCTCGGGGCAGGGGTCAGTGGTGCTCATGACGCCAGGTGCCTCCTCAGGACACCACTGCCTGCCCCGGGACCAGCACCGTCGCCTGATTTCCCCATGACTTTGATTCCTTAAATATTTGTTTGCTTTATTTCTTTTAAAAAAGAGTCAACAAAATACTTCCCACCTCCTAGGTGGGGTTATGAAGGTTAGACCAGATCTGATGATATAAGGCCCTTGGCAAGGTTTGTCAGTGAGTGTTCAGCGAGTGTTCGCTTTCACCGCGATGATCACTACTGGGGCCCAGCGCGGCCGAGCTAACCCAGGTATAAGGGGCTGAGTTTCGGAAGCGCACGGGGATGCGCGTGTACGGACGAGTGCAGGGAGACGCACGCGATGCTGCCCGACGGGCTCTGGACGTCCTGTCCTTCCGGAGCAGGATTTCCATGACGATGAAATTGATTTGCAAATTTTGCTCACCGGAAACCTGGACTTCCAGGGTCGTTTTCAGATCCTGCGGGTCTTCTGTGTGTACGGCTCTGCCTCTCCACGTGCTCACGACTCATCGGCACGCTCATGTGCAAGTTGCCTGGACACCGGGTCAAAGGAACCCCCCGTGGCGCCCGTCATCTGGTCGGAGAGGACGTGGAGGCGCGGCGGGCCGGGCCAGAGGACGTGGCAGCTTGCTGGTTTACGGGGACGTTGGCCTGTGGCTGTGAGCGGGGCTTCTGGAACGTGGGAAATGAAAGGTCAGCTGGTGGGGGGGGGGGGGGGGGGAGCCGGACCATCTGACCAAATGTCAAGCAGCTGGGGAACGTCGCGGTTTGTGAAGAGTAAGAAGCAGCAGATGCACCGAGGTCGGGGCTGCTTTGCACCAATTCTCCACGGTCGTCTGCTGCGACTTCGCCAACGGAGCCAGTGCAGGAGGCGTCCGTCCGTGGCCAACCTGCCAGCCTGTCGGGCCCCGTGCGGGGGTCAGGGCCGAGCTCAGATCATCAGAACCGGGGCCACTCTGACCAGCCGCCCCTGGTGGGACCCTCCCCCAGCTCAGATACCCCCCCCATGCGGGACGGCGTGTCACACACCACCCGCTGCGTCCCGTGCAGCTGGTTCACAAACAGGAGGCAGGCTGTGCGCTGGACACCTGGGGTGGGATGGAGGGTCACGTGGCTGGTAACAGGTTGCAGGTAGGAAGTCCTGCGCCCCCGACCGCAGCCGGGAAGGGGGCCGAGACTCATCCGGGGCTCCCTGGCACCGGCCCCGCAGGCCTGCGTGGCGTCAGCGCACACACCCCGTGGCCCCAGGCTCCGCAGGAAAAGCCCAGGGTCCAGAGACGGCAGGACACACAGCTTGGTGCTCCCTCTCAGGTACCTCAGAGGAGACGAATATGGATTTATGCTCCCAGGAAAATGTGTTTAGGATTTTATCTAGAGAGAAAGGGAGCGTGCAAGCCGGGGAGAGGCAGACGGAGGGGAGAGCAGAGTCTACAGAGCTTGGAGCCTCACTCAGGGCTCGATCCCAGGTCCTGAGCCGAAACCGAGGGCCAGATGCTTAATCCAGGTGCCCCCTACACTAAAATGGCAAATAAAATAACATCCTGCCAACGCAAAACTAGCCCAGGAATTGTATTACACTCACTCTGAAAATAAAACCAAAGTTGTTTGTTTTATGTAATTTCCTCAGGGGAACATCATCAATTACGTTAAATGTCACCGTTCCTACACGTTGTGGCGAATCATGAAAGGTATTAGGGATGGAGGTTAAAGCTGGAGTATAGCCGATTTCCCTCTTAAACCGTAGCACCTTGGTACTTCAGTCTGGTTGTGAGAACTCAAGCCCCGCAGCCGGGTTGCACACGTGCCCCGGGCACGCTCTCGAGGGAAGCCAGCAGCTCAGAGCAAACATGGAGACAACAGCCCCGCCGCAGGTCAGTGATCACGAACGAGTCCCAGAGCTTCCAGTCCACCCGAGCAAGGCTCCTCCTAGGAGTTCTGGAAACCAGCTGGTGACAGACGTCCCCGGCCTCCAGCCGCGGCGTCCCCAGCCCTCACAGCTTCCGCTGGAAGTCGACCCGAGGATGACTTGGACACGTGGCCTGAACGTCACACGTTTCCTAAGAAAAGAGGGGACCCGAGTGTGTCGATGCCTACAGCAGTGGGGACCCGGCCGGGACGCAGAACATGCACCTCACTGTCCTCTCGAAGGCGTGAGGCGTCCGGGGTCTACGCGGCCCAGCCCGGCCGGTCGGGAGTCCTCGCGGATCCCAGGCTGCAGGAGCTGCTGACCACCCAGCCGTCCGTCCGTCCAAGCATTTGCTCATTAAGTACGTACCGAAGCCCAGCTACGCACGAAATACTAGACGTTGAACCAAAGGATGTGAATAACCCCACGTGCTGTCTCTAAATCCTTTCAAAACGGCTCCTTTAGGCTGAGAGCGCTTAGGTCTGCTCAACACGCACCCGAGCCCGTCTGCACCTAAGGAGACAGCAAGAGGGGGCCTGCCGGCGACGGCCGCAGAGCGTCTGCCCGGCCTCTCCACCCAGCGGGGGCCGCCTCCCTGCCGACCTGCCGCTCCAGCCTGTGTCTCCTCCCGGGAGGCCGCCGGCAGCCTGCTGAGCGCGGCCCGGGCGCTCTCAAATGTCACCGAGGAGCTTCTACGTTGTCATCCCTTGTGCGCAGTCTGCAGGTGCAGTTTAAACTCCAGGTTTAAAGCTCAGTGAGATTTTGTAGAGCAGACCGAGGCTGCAGGCGGACCAAGAGAGCCGTGCGCGCGGCGCGTGCTCCACGGGGGACCGTGACCGGACGGCGTGCACGGCGCGAGCACGAGGGTCAGCGCCAGGGTGCAGCCGGGCGGGCGGCAGGTGCCCAGGGTCTGTGCCCGCCCTCCCGGGCGCCTCGGGGGCTCCAGGCCCAGTTCTCAGCACTTCGCCTGCCCCGAGCGGCTTGACCTGTCCTCCCCGTAGCCCTGCGGTGAGTGGTGTGTTCGGGGGCAGCGGTGAAGCCCCGCGTGAGCCTGCACACAGGCCGGGGGGGCACGCGTGTAGGGGGGGGACCACAACGCGCTGTGAGCTCTGCCGTCCACGGTGCACAGCGCCTCTCTCCAGGTACGTGACAGGGACCTGACAGGAGCACCCGGCCCGGGGACCTCCTGGGGGGCAGGGGGGGAGCCCGCGTCTCTCTGTGCAGGTGGACGGAGCGCCGTGGTCAGCACACGCGTGCCCAGGCCCTGGGGGGGCAGCCGTGGCTGCGTGTGAGCACAAAGCGCCGCGGGGCGAGACACCCGGATGCGGCTTGTGCGGAGCAGCTGAGCATCCCGACCGCGGCCGGGGAGGAGCCCCGGGGGGCCGAGACTCACCCAGCTGTGTGCATGCGAGGCAGCCACCAGAGGACGGCCCGAAGGAGCGCATGTCTCGCCCACGACCCCCAGGACCAGTGTCTCAGACGTGGCAGCGGCCCCTGTGAGTCCCCCGGGGGCCTCTGTGTTGTTTAAGGAGGAGGAGAGGCCAGGGGTGTCCCCACACATCACCCCGGAGTGGGAGCAGCGAGGAGCCGCTGGTTGGGGGCTGACCGCCCAGGACGGGCCTCGTGCTTGCCTGTCCTGCCGCTCCGGCCACGGATCCGTGGGTGCATCTGCTTCGTTCTCGGTGCTTGAAGGTGACGTCTCCTGGGCTCACCCAACAGGCCTCCCGGTCCCCACGGCCGGGTACCCAGACGAGCTTCACGGCACGGCCCAGCCATTCCGCAGGGCTGACATGCCTTAGAAGGAACTTTTGAGGCTGACCACGTCCTTGTTTGCAGACTGAGGAGGTGAGCGCCCGCCTGGGAAGCCCGCAGAGGCCGGAGCGGGCACCCTGGTGACCCACCTGCAGCCGGGGCAGGAGCGCTTCCTCCTGTTTTGAGCGAGGGAACAGTGGCCACCAGCTGTGAGCCTGGCTCCTGCTGGAACACGTGCACCCCAGGGTCAGCCACCCACAGCACCCGTCCCCCAGCCTGCAGACCCCATGGCGGAGGCTGGGACGGTGCCGTCGGCCCCATGGGCCCTGGTGTGACCGACCAAGCAACTGTCTGTCGATGGCAGGTTGGGCTAGAGCTGCCCCACATGGACGGAGCCGTGATGAGCACACACGGAGCTGGTGGGGCAGTGGCCTCCCCGTAGAGGATGGAGGGGCCCCCAGGGGGCCGAGCCTAAACACGGGGGTGATGAGCCAGCAGAGCTGATAGCCCGGGCCCCCGGGGCAGACACCCTGACCCTGACCCACGGGAGGAGGGCCGGGTGGGGTGAGCAGAGGGCCGCCCGCGGGAAGAGGACCTCTGTCACCAGCTGGCGAGGGCTCCAGGCACCCTGAGGGGGGGAGGCAGTGACAGGGCAGAGGGGCGCATGGGGCACCCGCAGGATTGCTCCCCGGGGGAGCAGGCCACCTTGGTCAGCACGTCGTGACCCGGGGCACCCGGGGGGCCGGCCAGAGCAGCCGAGGTCTGTCCTTGGCCAGAGCAGGGCCTCTGTGTGTCCCCAAGAGTGCGTCTTGCCCTCGGGCCACCGGCTGCTGCCCCTGGTTCACCCAGAACAGGGGACGGGACTCGGTGCCCCGTCCTGCATCTCACGTCCCCCCTCACGTTCTTCAGGCTGGTCAGCCCACAGCACCAGGCGAGGGGTGGGCTTCCTCTGTGGCCCAGGACTCTCGCTTCACCACAAGGAAGGGCCGGCGTTCCCGCGGAGAAGCGCCGCCCTGCTCTTGCGGCCACATGCAGACTGCCATCCGCGGCTGCCCCGGGGACCCCCAGGTCACGAGGCCACCTGGGCAGGTGCAGATGCAGGAGATGCCCGAGCTGCTGTTTGGGAACCCGGGAGAGGCGGGGCAGCGGGTGCGGGCGTCCTGGGCCCGGGTGGCTGTGACACAGGAGCTGCCCCCTCCCGCCCCTGCGCACACAGCCCGCCCCCGGGGGTCGGAGTCCCTCGTCCCCACGGGTTCCATCTGGGACGTTGCGGCGAGAACGCTCGTGGTCGGTGAGGATGCGCCAGCCGGACCCACTCCGGGCGGATTTGCAGACTGTTCTGTGGAAGCGACACCTGTAGCAAGAGGTGGAAGTGATTAAACCGAGGGGCGGTGGACTGCGGAGGCTGACGCATCTCAGACGGCGCCGGTTTGGGGCAGGCCCACGGAAACGTCCGGAGTGTTGAGTGTCGCATTCCCGTGTGACAGGCCGTGTCCCTGGCACCTGCTCGTCGACTGCGCACAAGATCACGTGTGCTGACACTCAGCCTGAACCGGGGCAGCTGTCCCCAGGGTGCGTCCTCGGGAGCGAGGTCGGCCCGCGTGTGCTCGTTCGCAGCGGCATCGCTCCGTGGAGCCTCCGTCAGCCTCTGCCTCGGGCTGTGTGTTCCTTGGCTGTGGCAGACGACGGTCGTGAGGAGTGAACTCATCAGTGCACGTCACAGGTGGAAAAGGCGAGCGACGTGATCCATGCTTTGGTGCCAGACGTGTAAGGGCCTGGGACGGCACCACCCTGCAGACGTGCCGCACAGCGCCCTGGGCCCTGCTTTCCAATACGGAGACGGAGCCTCGGAGGGTTGATGGCTCACAGCCCAGGTCAGCAGCCAGTGCCCGAGCCGAGGCCTGGACTTGGGTGTCCTGGAAGCTCCAGGGTTTCCACGCACCTGGGGGCAGGTAAGGGGCAGTTGACGTCTCCCTGCCGTTGCCGGGGACTCGAGTCAGTGGCTGAGCTGCAGGGAGCTCCTCCTTGGCGCCCGCATGCCGTCAGCATCATGTGTCCATTCTGCGGCTGTTCTGAGGATCCAGCATCCCGTCTGGGGACCGACACGTGTGTAAGTGCCGAGAGCCGCCCGCCAGCATCGGGGCTCAAGGACACGTCAACTGTGATGTGTGCACGACACACGGGATTTCTGACAACATCAAGGACAGGAGTTGACTTACCCTGACACTGCACCTGCTCCACCCTACGTGCAAAGACCAGCGTGTCATGAATACCCCGTGTCTACACAGAAACCTCTGTTTAAGTCTCCAGGCCTCTGCCCCTCCAGCGCCACAGCGGCTCCGGGAGGACCTGCTGTCTGCGGCCTGGTACTTGGCATGATGAAGCTTTTTGACCCAGTTTCCAGATCCAGGGACTTAGGGGGCGGGGGGCTCTTGTCTGGCTCCATGTTTTGTTTCCTCTTCAGTAGGATTCTTGGCTCCGGGGGCCCACCCTGCACCTCTGTGCCGGGGACGCCCCAGGCTCCGCCCTGTGCTCCCCTTTGCCTCAGGACCCGGAGGTGGAGACGCCGTCAGGCCGCAGGAGCCGGTCCTGGGGGCAGCCAGCAGCACAAGGCCCTCCCTTGCCAGGCACTGGAAGTCCTTCTCAAGGCTGCGGGGGCGAGCTGGGTGGGCACCCGGGTCCCAGAGAGTCCCATGCTCCAGTTTGCACAGCAGAACCCGCCTATGATCGCCTTGCTCTAGGCCTGGCTTCTGGTGTGCAGAGGAGGAGGATGCGGTCAGCGGCCTCGTAGGGCACCAGCCCTGCAGGCCACCGCCCACCGTCAGCCGTGCCAGAAGGAACGGGCAGTGAGCGTCGTCCCGTTGCAAGAGACCCCCACGTGTCTGCCCCCTGCCTGTGTAATCGCGGCTCCTTACCGAGCACCAGGCAGGTACACAGGAGACCATCTGCTGTCTTCTGGCCCAGACGTGCAGCAGGACTGGCCGGACACAGCTCAGGGAAGCCTTAGGCCAAGTCAAGTGCGCCAGTAATTCATCACGTGTTGATTAGTCCTGGGCTGCGGCCAAGCCCAGTGAACAAGAGCCAGAACCTGACCTT
The DNA here is from genome assembly GCF_018345385.1 of Vulpes lagopus. NCBI lineage: Eukaryota > Metazoa > Chordata > Mammalia > Carnivora > Canidae > Vulpes > Vulpes lagopus. The sequence goes on from NC_054845.1 coordinate 30,781,391, forward strand.
GAGGCTCAGGGGGCAGCGAAGGACATAAGCACAGACTCGTAGCCCAAGGGAGACACGCACGGAAAGTGCTTGGGATGAGAAGTGCAGGGGCAGGTGAGGCATGGCACGGCCGGCACGTCACAGCCCCGGACGCAGCCCTGTGCTGACCCCGAACCCGCAAACACGGCAGGTGACCTGGAGAGGGGGATGGGGTGCAAGTTCATGGACCTTAGTATTAGGCGGTCGTCTTGGACCACAAGGTGGCTGCAGTGAGGCCGCGGCTCCCTCGGGGGCCAGAGGAGCCCCGATAGACACACGTGACGTGTGCGGGCACCAGCCGCGGCCGGCCGTGAGGATGGACGCCTGGCGCCAGGCGGGAAGGCCGGAAGGGGCAGGAAGACGGTTCTCACCAAGTCTCTGCCCTGACGTCCTGTCCACCCAGCGAAATCCGCCTCCGACTCTGGAGCCCCACACACCGAGAGGAACACGTGTGTTGCGGTTGGGGGAGTGCGTGGTCTGTTTTCACTCAATAGGCTCCATCACTTTGGGCCACTGTAGGTGCACTGAAAGGTTGGACAGAGAGTCTAGAGCCCCCCCACCGTGTTCCCTAGTATCCGGTCTTGCACCAGCACCGTACGTTGGACATAGTCCATGCACCACTGTGGCCCATTGTCACCGACGGACACGTGTGGGTCACATGTGTGTGCTCTCGGTGCTGTGCGTTGGGTGTGTCTGCAGACACCGGTGTCACGGTCACCATCACAGGGCCCCACAGGGCAGGCTCACGGTCCCAGAAGCCCCGCCATGCTCCACCCTCCCCCCCACCCCGGCAGCCCCCGGTCCTCAGTGTCCTAGAACTGGAACCAGGTCACATGTGGCTTCTTCAGCTCCTGAGACGCATTTGATGTTGCTCCATCTCACTTTGTGGCTTCATAGCTCGAGTCTTGTCCCTCGGTGACCGTAGTCTGCGCTCTGGACCACGGCTGGCTATCGCCACCCACCGAGGGACACCTGGGTGGCCTCCAAGTTTCGGGGACTGATGAACAAGTTTGTGATTGTGATTAAATCTGCCCGGTGTTGTCCTTCGGGGGTCGTGGCTGCTGGTTGGTGCTCCTAGTCAAGCGCAGGCCCACCCGCGTAATCTTCCGTCCTCTTCCAAGAGCTGTGTTGTTTGACACTTTACATATAGGTCTCTGATCCAGGTTTAGCCAATTTGCTGAATGATGTAAAGTCTGCATCCAGACTTGCTTTTTTTTTTTTTTTTACATGTGGACGTCAAATTATTCTGATATTTAAAAAACAAGAAAGCTACCCTTTCTCTGTTGAATTGGCTGTTCTCCTCTGTCAAGATTAAATGACTGTATGTATCCAGGGCATTTCGGGGCCCTCTGCTCTGTTCCATTGACCTGTTTCTCTCTTTTTTTTTTTTCCACCAGTATCATCAGGAACCCAAGCTTGGCAGCCCCTCACTCAAAAAGCAATTACTCCAGAGAGAAGTTTTTGATTGGAAAGGAATCTGAGGAAAAAAAAAAAAAGGAAAGGAAAGGAATCTGAGCTTTATTCCGGAGGCCGGCCACCTGGGCAGACTCTTGTCCCACAGTGACTCAGGTTGCTCCTGGCCCAGGGGTGTTTAAACGAGTGGAGGGCAATTAATCAGCAAAGGGAGCCCCTGCACCTGCCCTCCCTTCCATTTCTTGATTGGGTGCGGACTCCAGGGTGCTGACACAGACCTTCTTATCTTGGAGCAAGAGGCTCGCATGAGGGGGTCCAATTCCTGTCTCATGATGTGCGGGAGGACTCTGTCCTTTCTGCAAATCAGGGCAAGGTCTCTAGATGCACAAAGGGAGGTCAGTAAAATCATCTGTGTGACCTAAAAAAAAAAAAAAAAAGAAAAACATTTTGCTAAAAGAAATCACTGAGTTAAGCAGAAAGCCAAGGCAGCTTCCGACAAGCTTGCTGGCCCCCCTCCTCAGGGCCGGGGTTCTGCAAATCTTAAGACCTTAAGGCCGGCCGGAGCGCTGTCATGATGCCTCACCGTCCTGATGACTATGGCCTTTGGCCAGGACCTGATGTCAGGGAATGTCACTCTCCAGCGACCTCCTGCCGTATTTCACTGGCTTCTCCCATCTCCGCACACACACTTTAGAATCAGTTCGTCCGTATTCATCGATTAGGATCGCGTTGAATCTATAGATCACGCTGGGAGGGACAGATACCCCGACAATATCGGGTGTTCAGTCCATACACACCAGAATAAAACCATGATTTTTTTCCCAGACTGTCTTTGATTTCCTCCATCAGAATTTCAGTTCTCCTCACAGAGAACTTGCACATATTTTATTAGATGTGAACCTATTTCGAGGGCTGGCACCAATGTAAATGGCTTTGTGCTTCTGACTTCAAAGTCCAACTGCTCCTTGCCAGTTAGTAAGAAAACAATTAATTTTGTATGTTGACCTTGCACTCTGCAATGGTCGGTTATTAGCTCCAGGTTGTTGTGATCAGCTACTAGTTCTAGGAATCTTTTATTGATTCTTCCAGATTTTCGATATGAAAAAAAATCATGTCAGCTGTGAACAGCAAGAGTTTCATTTCTTTCTTCCTAGGCCGTATGCCTTTTGCTTCCTCCTCTTGTCCTACTGTCTTAGCTGGGATGCTCGGTGCTGTGCGGAGCAGGAGCGTCGAGAGGGGACGCCCTCGCCTCGTTTCTGATCTTGGCTGGAAAACATCTAGTTCGTCACCACTAAGGACGATGCCAGCAGTAGGTTTCCCATCGCTGTTTTCTACCAAGATGTGGCAGCCCCTTTCCCCAGGAATGGGTGCTGGATCTGTCGGATGGTTGTTTTTTTTCTTTGTTTTTTGTGTTTTGTGTTTTGTGGTATTTTTGCATCTGTTAATGTGATCACATGACTTTTCTTCGTTAGCCTTTGCTGTGACGGAGGGAACATCGATTGATTTTCAAAGTTTGAATCAGTTTTACGTACTTGGAATCAAGGCTACTTGGTCATGGTCTGTAAATCTTCTTACAAAACATTGGGTTCAAGTTGCTAGTATTTGGTTGATCTGGGTTCACGATGGATATTGGTCTGTGGTTTGTGTATTTTGTAGTGTCTTTGGTTTGGGATTCGGGTAGTGCCGACCTCATAGGAACTGTAAGGGAGTAACACACTGATTCCATTTTTTTTTTTAATGATACTGTAGAGACTTCCTTAAATGTTTGGTAGAATTCTCCAGTGAGACCATCTGAACTTGGTACGTTCTGTTTGAAAAGTCATTCATAGTTGATTCAATTTCTTTAATGCACACAGACCTGTTCAGATTATCTATTTTTGTTTGTGTGATTGTTGGGAGATTACGTCTTTCACGAGATTAAGTACATTTTATTCAGGTTTTCAAATTGTGGGTTTAAAATTGTTCATAATATTCTTCTCTCATTTTAACGTCTACAAGATCAACAGTGATGACCCCATTTTCGTTTCGTTTCTGATGGTATCACGTTGTGTACTCTCTTTTCTCCTTAGTGAACCAGACTAGAAGTTTATTGATTTTATTGATCTTTCAAAGACCAAAGAGTCACTTTTTGGTTTCAATGATTTTTGTCTTTTCTTTTTTTTTTTTTCTTGATTTTTTTTTGATTTTTGTCTTATCATTTCCCATTTTCACTTTCATTTATCTCTGCTCTAATTTTTATTATTTCTTTTCCTTATTTTACATTATATTTAACTTGCCTTTCTATGTCCAGTTTCCAAAAGTGGAAGCTTACATTGTTAACTTTAGATCTTATTTCTTTTCTAATATATGCAATGCTATGAGGGTTCCTCTAAGTACTGCTTTTGCTGCAGCCCATGAATTGGATGTTGTATTTTATTTATTTTGAAATATTTATAAACTTATTTTGAGACTTCTTTTTTGATGTGTTATTTAGAAGTGTGTTGTATAATTTCCAAGTACTTTCCATCTGTCTTTCTGTTCTTGATTTCTAGTTTAATTCCATTGTTGTCTGAGATCGTATTTTGTATCATTTCTATTCCTTTAAATTTATTTTACGGCTCAGAATATGGTCTATCTTGGTGAGTATTCTCTTTGAACTATAGAAAACTATGTATTCTGCTGTTGCTAACTGAATTAGTCTACAGATGTCCATTAAATCCAGTAGATGGAGAGTGCTGTTCAATCCAACTGTGTCCTTACGATTTTTTGCCCTTTGGATCCATCCATTTCTGACAGGTGATGAAGTCTCCAACTGTAGTAGTAAGCTTTTTTATTTCTCCTTCAATTTTTAGTTTTTGCCTTGTGTACTTTAAACGTTCTCTTGCTAAGCAGACACACATTAAGGATTGTTACGTCTTCTTGGAGGACTGACCCTTTCTCATGCCGTAATGGCCTTCGTTATCTCTGACAGATGACTCTGAAGTTAATACAGCTCTAACCCAGCTTTCTTCTCATTAGGGTTAGCATGATGTGCCTTCCCCCATCCCTTTACCTCTAATCTATTTGTCTTTATGTTTAGTATAAGGTGGGTTTCTTGTAGATAATATACCAGTTAAGTTTTGTTTTTTATCCATTCTGACAATCTTTTATTTTTCTATTTATAATCTAACCTCTAGTTAGTTAGTTAATAAGATAATATTGGTTTTAGGAGTAGAATTCAGGGATTCATCACTGACATACGACACCCAGTGCTCTTTAGGACAAATGCCCTCCTTAATGCCGATCAGCCATGTAGCCCATCCTCCCGCCTACCTCCTTCCATCAACCTCAGTTTGTTCTCTATCATTAAGAGTCTCTTGGGCAGCCCAGGTGGCTCAGGGTCTAGTGCTGCCTTCAGCCCAGGGCATGATCCTGGAGACCCAGGATCGAGTCCCGCATCGGGCTCCCCGCCGGGAGCCTGCTTCTCCCTCTGTCTGTGTCTCTGCCTCTCTCTCTCCCTCTGTGTCTCTCATGAATAAATAAATGAAATCTTTTTTAAAAAAGTCTCTTATGGTTTCTTCTTTCTTTTTATTTTCTCTTCAAATATATTCATCTCTTTTGTTTCTTAAATTCCACATAAGTGAGATCATACGGTATTTGTGTTCTCTGACTGACTTATTTCACTTAGCATTATATTCTCCAACTATTGTCCATAGCATGACAGATAGCAACATTTCATTCTTTTTCATGGCTGAGTAATATTCCTCATTCTATGTGTGTGCACGCACCCACGCCCACTCATGCATGCACACCACATCTTCTTTATCCATTCATCAGTTGATGGACATTTGAGCTTTGTCCATAATTTGGCTCTTGTTGATAATGCTGCAACAACACTGGGGAGCATGTGCCCCTTCTGATCACTGCATCTGTATCTTTGGGGTAAAAACCCAGCAGTGCAGTTTCTGGGTTGTAGGGTAGCTCTATTTTTAACTTCTTGAGGACCCTCCGCATTGTTTTCCACAGTGGCTGCACCAGCCTGCGTTCCCACCTACAGTGTAAGAGGGCTCCCCTTTCTCCACATCACCCCCAACATCTGCCGATTCCTGACTCACTCATTTTAGCCATTTTGACAGGTATGAGGTGGTAGCTCATCGTGGTTTTGATTTGCATTTCCCTGATGATGGGTGATGTTGAGCGTCTTAACATGGCTGTTAATTAGCATATTTACACCATTGATATTTAACATGATCCCGGGTATAGCTAGATCAGTATCTACCATATTGGTTACCGTTGTCTATATTGCCCTTGTTCTTTGTTTCTTTTTATGTCTTCCAGTGTTTTTATGCCTCCTTTGGTTTTAATTCAGCATTTTATGATTCCATTTTCTCTCCCTCCTTAGCATATAGATTATGCTTCTTTTCTTATTTTTTAAAGAGTTTGCGGGATGCATTTGTAAAGAACCCAAGTGCCCTCACAGGCTTCACATGCAATATACGTTCCTCAGAACAGAGTATTCCCAATGCCTCCGTCTCACTCCGTAAGGCCCTCATCTCACTTACTCATAAGCTGTGATCACTGAGTACTTGTTGCTGGTTTTGAGCAAACCATTGTCTGTTGGATCAATTAGGAATTCAAAAATTGTTTTATTTTACTTTTCTTTCCTCATTTTCTAATAATTTTTTCTTGTTAGCTGGACTGAATTTCTTACCTGAATCATTTTCCTTCTTTCTGAAAGATTTCTTTTAAAATTTCACGCAAGGCAGGCCTACTGGCAACACATCCCCTCAATTTTTATTTGTCTGAGAAAGCCATTATTTTATTTCTCCTTTTATTGGTCAGAGAATTGTACATTACTGGGATTCTTTGCTTTTCTTTGAACACTGTAAACATCTCACTGCACTCTCTAGGTGCCTTTGATTCCTGAAGCGCTGCAATTCTTACTCTTGCTCATCTTTGGGTAAAGTGTTTTTTCCTATGGCTTCTTTAAAATTATTGTTGTTGTCTTTGAGTTTCAGTGTTTGGATATGATGTACGCACATGTAGATTTTCGGTGTTTATCCTCCTCATTGTCCTCTGAGCTTCCTGGATCTGAGGTTGGGTGTGCATCATTAATTTGGGGAAATTCTCAGCCATTATTGCTTCAAAAATCTCCTCAGTTCCTTTCTCCCTTTCTCCTTCTCTAGTATTCCCATTATGAGTATTTTATACTTTTCGGAGTTGTCTTACGGTTCTTGGGTATTCTGTTTTGGCTTTTAAATTACTTTTCTTTTTTGTAAGGTTCTATTGACGTCTCTTCAAGAAATGAAGAAATTCTGCCTTCAGCTGTGTCTACTTTATGGATGAGCCAACCAAAGGGATTCCTAATGTCTATGACAGCATTTTTTATTTCTGGCATTTCTTCTAGATTCTGAGAGTCTCCATTCCCTTCCTGACATTGCCCATCTGTTCTCACATGTTGTCCACTTCATCCATTAGAGCTCTTAGCATAATAATCTAGTTGTTTAAATTCCCAGTATGATCATTCCAACATTCCTGCTGTGTCTGATCCTGGTTCTGATGCTCTGAGTCTCTTCAAACTGTGATTCTTGTCTCTGAGGATGCCTTATACCTTTTTGGTGGAAGCTGGACATGACGTACTTGATAGACGTCTTTGGTGTGAGTTTTCATGGGTCTTTCTTTGCCAGCAGTTGGGGTGTGTTTACTGTTTGCTGTAGCTGCAGGTACCAGGCTGAAGTGTCCTCTGGTGACTGGTTTTGCCCCCGATACAGAAGCCCGCTGGTGTGGGGAGGGAGGCATTTGGTGGTCCTGTGCTTTGGTCTCAGTCTTTCAGCTGTGCCCCAGGCTGTGACCTCACACAGCTTCCATGTCACTGATTTGAATTGTTTTGAATGTCCCCCCCCCCCACGTGGTGGGACAGGAACGCTGGGTGGGCTGGAGTTAGTGTTTCCCTTCCCATAGGTCAGTTAGGCTCTGATAGTAGCCCAGTAAGTTAGCTCCGGTTGACTAGCTCCCCACCGAGGGAGGCCTTGCTAAGAGGAGCAGAGGGCTCTGGAGTATTTCTGAAGGGCCACACTCCCTGTCCCCAGCCGCCAGCACACGGCTCTCTCCGTCTCCACTGTGAGAGCCTGGCGGGGCTCCTGGAGGTGTAACTCAGTGAAGTGTGGGGGCCCCTGAGAGTGGCTGCCCTGGAGCTCTTGATTCTCAGGCTTGTGACCACTGAGCCTCCAGTGTAGGATTTTTCTACGGGGCACTGGTTTCCACCTGGGTGGGCTGTGATTCTCCATGTCGGCCTGTCTGCATCTCTAGTTTGGGAGCAGTGCTTGCCCTGCGACCTTGCTTCTCTGCTGTATCTAAATACTTGTGGACGTTGTTGCATGTTGTGAGGGTAGAGTGGGGACCTGCAGGCTCCTCCCCAGCTGGGCCAGAAGCCAGAAGTCCCATCAGTCTTGCTTTAGGCACCTGTGGCCGCAGTAATTTGCCATAGCATCCACAGGAAACTACAGACGGAAGGACTCGGACATTCAGAAATGGGGGGAGGAGGGGACAGGGAACAGAAGCTCTGCAGCAGAAGGAAGAGTGCAGGTGCCACCAGCCATCAGACCCCAGGGCCCTGCCCAGGGAGGTGGGACTTCATGCTGAAGCAATTCAGAGACCTTGGAGTTGTTTGCTTTTCCTTTGAAGGAGTGGCGACATTGCAGCCGCTCTACGGGGAGGAGGCTGATCATGGTGGCCACCTTGTCTGGCGCACAGGGGCTGCCGGCAGCAGGGACAGCACAAGGGGCAGTCAGAGGCCTGTGGCAGAGGAGTGAGTCCCGGCGGGGCGGAGGCAGGATGGTGGGGAAGTGCAGGCGTCTTGCAGGGACATCATAAGACTGCTGGAGCCGTCAATGTGCTTTGCATTTCATAGTACAGCTCAGGTGGCATCTACCAAGTGCAGTGGACGAAGAGCATCTACTGGGATGGACGCTGCTCGTAGCCCCAGGGCGCCGACTCCAGCCGCCGCGAGCCCCTGCAGCGCACCTGCCAAGCTTCCCCTGATCAGGGCTCCTACTGCCCTACAGGCTCCTGCATGAGAAGCCTGCCCACGCTGTCCACGGGCTCAGAGGCAGGCGGGGAGCCGCTCGGCTATCACGGCCGTTACGGACCCGCCGCTGGTTCAGTTAGTGAACACCGCGGGCCTCGGGCCGGCTGCCAAGAACTCATGCCAGAGCCTTACCCGCAGATCTTCAGTTAAGATTTGTGCCTATGATTTTCTGGCCGCGTGGCCACCAGCAAACCTCTAACCTACCCTGTCTCTGTTTTGTCATCAGTGCAATGAGGACACAAATGCTTTCTTAGCAGGACTCTCATAAGGATTATGGGTTGTGTTTGTGGTATAGCCAGTGAAACCCAGGGGCATAATGCAGAAGCTTCTATTTTAGCAAAAAGAGAAAAGTCAGCAAGCAGAATTAGGATTTGGAAATTACTTTTTTGGATGATAATTCAAAATACTTTCAAATTACGTGGCACCGAGTGTTTCCTGAGCAGATAAATCAGGCTGGCCAGCAGACAATGCCCATGTGTTCTTCTGAGTTGTCTTGTGTGAGAAAACATGATGTCACAAATCTTAAGCCAAAAATTAGGGGATAACTGTGCATCCTGAAAAGGGCATCTTGTCTTCACCGTGACCACCAGGCTAACGACAGGCGGGGCGAGGAGTGGCCAGCATTGGTGTCCAGTCTGCACAGGCCAGAAGCCAGCAGGATGACCATGGGGACCCCCTTCCCAGACCTTAGAACTTCCTCATGTAAAAGAAGTTGGGAGTGGGGCCGTGGATGCAAGGCCAGCTGTCCCGTCTGGTGCTCAGAGTCTGGTCCTGCCAGGGCACCGTGACACTGAGCAGACTCCTCTAGCAGAACACGTGAGGGAATGCTGGCTTCTCTGTCTACGCGGGGAGAGCCAGGGCCAGGACACTCCGGGGGCCCCCACTGTGGCCACCACGGGCCTGCAGTGTTTCCACCCTCCACCTGCCTCAGAGTCCTGGCCTGGCCTCACGGCACAGGTGGGCATGTTGCACTGTGCACGTGGGGCAGCTTGTGGAGCCGTTGCTCTGTCCCAGCGCAGCGGGGCACCATCCCAAGGCACAATCCTAGTCTTGCTCCGACAGGGACTGCTCCAAATTCTGGAGGCATGTGGGGCTGCAGGGCAGCACGAGGGAGGCCGTGGGTTCCGGTGGAGCTGCTGGTCTTCTGCTCGGCAGCAGGGCGCTCCCGCGGCCCCCACCCCGCCGACACCTGCTGGAGGATGAGCCCCCGGGGCGCCCGTCTCACACCTCTCAGGTCTTGCACGTAATAGGGACTGAAGACAAATCCGTGGAGCGCACTGACCGAGCGGATCCATTCAGCGCAGGGAATGCGGAAACGGGGCTGAATTTCACTTGTGAAGCAGGACACTGGCATCCTCGACCGGGGCTCCGGGGACGCGGAGCCATCGCGCTGTGGAGACACGAGAACGGGAGGTGCGAGAGCCAGGCTGCGTGCGGGGACCATCCTGGGGCTTCTCGGCAGCTGGTGTCGGTGTTCGGGGTCGCACACTTGGTGACAGGTCAGACGAGCTTTGGAGGGGAACCCCTGCAGGGCGGGCCCAGCCGCGGATCCCGGAGCCCCGGTGCTGCTGGTGGCGGGAAGGCGCCGCCTGGTTCACGCCACGGGCACGGGGGGAGGGCGAGGAGGTGGTTCCCAGCGTCGTCGGACACGTGTGATGGTTGGAACTGAATAGCTCCTGCCTTGGCCAAGTAGGCGGACCGCGGACTGCGCAGCTTAAATTCATTTCCTCGGAGCCTTGGAGGTGGGAAGCCTGAGGTCTGGGTGCCCGCAGCGCAGGTTCCCCCTGCGACCTCTCTCCTCCCACGGTCCCCTCTGTGCGTGTCTGTGTCCTGATCTTACGAGGACACCGGTCCTATGGGTCTTTGTGTTGCTCCGATGGCCTCACATTAACACAGTCATGTGTGCGGAGGTGCCGTCTACAGATACGGCCCCATGGGAAGGTGCTGGGTGTCGGGGCTCCGATACAGGGATTTGGGGACACATCTGCATCCCTGCTGAGGGCTTAGGAGAGCACCCTGTATTCCTGCATACCCCACCCCATGAGGCTGCTCCCTCTCCCACCCTTACAGCCAGATCTTGGCAGGACCGCTCCTCCCTCCCTTCCTGGACCCCCTCCCTGCTTTGTTCCTTCCCTGGCACCTCCCCAGGGGACCATTAACCTGCTTGAGCCCAGCCCCTGCCCTGACACCACTCCCTCCCTCTCCCGTTCTCTGTGATGGCTCCCTTCTCTGCCGCACCTCCACCACACTTTACTTCTCAACTCAATAGCCAGTTTTTTAAGTGAAAACTCCTTTTATCAGCAAAGAGCCAGCAGGGAGATGATGAAGCACCATTGCCTTCCTGCAGTCATTCAGGAGGAGGCAGGTGGGAATGCATACATGGGCAGGGGAGGGGCAGGTGCTGGGAGGGCCGGTGCAGGAAGGCAGGTGCTAGAAGGATAGGGGCTGGGGGGCAGCTGTAGGGGGCGGTGGTGCAGGGAGGGCAGGTGTAAGTGGGCAGGTGCTGGGAGGGGCAGGTGCTGGGAGGGCAGGTGCTGGGAGGGCAGGTGTGAGGGGGTGGAGGTGCTGGGAGGGCAGGTGCAGGAGGGCAGGTGCAGAGCGGCAGGTGCAGTCAGCCCAAAGCATCAGGTAAATGTGGGTCAGGGCAAATGAGACCCTGGTGGCTCATCACTGCCACAAACACACTGAGCACCTGAGGGTCACTTGCCCAGAAGCAGGTGTCCGCGGGCGGGCACTGGACCAACGAGCAGCACATGCTCTGATCAGGGACAGAGCTCCTGGGACCGGAGAGGTGCTGGTGTGAACTGGACCCTGGGATTAGAGGGGATGGTTTAACGGGAGCAGGCGAAGGAAGGGAGGCGGGGGCCGGCCGGGCTCGGGCGGGTCCAGAGGGAAACCTGCAACCCCCGGAAGGGGGTGGATCCTGTGCTCCCTCCCATGTTTGCCATCCGGGCTCCTGGCCTTTAGGCTCCTTCCACCGAGGCGTCCCCAGGTGCTGCTGGACACGCGGGCCGTTCTCCGCAGCTGGACTTTCTCGGGCAGGCCCTGGGGCTGGGGTCCCCTAGTGACGTGACCTGGAGGGTGAGAACCCCTGCTCCCGCTCATTCTCCTCATGGGCAGAGGGGCGGAGGGGCTGGCAGGGCCTGGACAGGGGAGAGTGTGTCTCGGGTCCCCTCATCCTGGTGGGACTTAGAGCCTAGCAGGAGTGACCGGCATTAATCAAGTCACGATGGAAATCAGAGCCGAATGGCAGTGGCCGCGGGGTGCTGGTCGTGGTGTTTGGGGTACAGCATCCTTGTTTTCCTTTTTTCAAAAGTCCGCGTGAAAGAGACACGGGAGCTGCTGTTCTAGGGCGTCCTTTTCTTCTGGACTTCGGAAGAAACCAGCAGGTTAGAGACCAGAATGTGCATCGAACGCCAAGATAGATTTGCATTTCCAAAAAGCAGGAACTTCAACCCTTGTCGCCCCGGGTGCGCTATGCCAGTCCCGGGTGTTCCCCCAGGTGGGGCGGGGTCCAGGCTGCTGCCCACCCCAGACCAGGGCGGCGGGCCCAACATTTGGATGCAGCAAGCCTGGGCTTGTTCTATGTGGAAAAGTCAGCAGCTCCCCGTGTGGGGCACACGGCCAGCACGTCCCGTCACTGCCCGCCCGGGGCACAAACGGCCACGACTGTTGTGGACGTGGTTTCTGCAGCCACGAGCGTCCGGGGCAGGAGGCCCTCCCCCTCGGCAGCGGGGCCTGTGACCGGCCGGCAGCAGACGCCCTGAAGGCCGTCTCTGGGCTCCAGGTATACTTGGTTAGGGACGAAAATTCCATTTGTTTCCCAACATATATTTCACCTTGAAAGTTTATTCTCATTTTTTTGTGTTTGATAAATGTTGGGAAACCATACATTCCCCAAACATACTCCACGATCTCAATTTATCCTCAGCCTGCTGAGATGTTTTTTTTTTTCAAGTTTTTTAAAGCTTATTTTTGGAAGGAACTTAATTCCTTCCTCCAAAAATGTGAGCATTTGGTTAAAATTGGTGAAGTTTGAGGTATCTGTTACACACGGGGATTATTAGAGAATGTGTGTGTATGATGTATGGGGTGTGCGGGGTGTGGGGTGCACGTGGAGGGTGGGGCGTGTGCACATGTCTGCGTGTGTTCTCATGCTCTTGACCTGGGGTGAATCTCACAAGAGGTCATGATGAGGTGGGACATCCTCCTTTCTTGGTTTTATGTTTTTCTTGGACAAATCTCTGGATGAAATAGCCCCGTGAACGGATCTGTACTTTTTTTAATTAAGTTTTTTATTCAGATTCCAGTTAGTTAGCATAGTGTCCCACCAGTATCCAGTGCACGATGTCGTGATTCAACGCCCGGTGCTCATCACCGCAGGTGCAGTCCTTGGTCCCCGCCACCTGCCTCCCCATCCGCCGCCCACGCCCCTCGCTGACCTGTTGTGTTCTCTAGTGTTGAGCCTGTCTCTCGGTTGACCTCTCTTGTCTTATTTTTCCTTTGCTTTTGGTTTTGTTTCTGCATCTATACTTCATTTTTTAAAATTTTATTTATTCATGAGAGACAGGCAGAGGGAGAAGCAGGCTCCCTGCGTGGAGCCCGACGCAGGACTCGATCCCGGGACCCCGGGGTCACGCCCTGGGCCGGAGGTGGACGCTCCGCCGCTGAGCCCCCCGGCGCCCTGCATCTATGCTCAGAAAGATCGTATTCATGTAGTTTGCCGGTTATAGTTGTTCGTGAGGTTAACGTTTTTGTTAGGAAAACCTGCTGGCTTTTCCAAGGAAATACTTTTCTTACGTTCAGGATTTACTGAAACGTTAAGGATGTTAGTATTTGGGGGGTTTGTCTGCCTTCTGGGTTTGAACACTGCGGAGCCGAGGACCTGGGGGTTCCGGGGAATCCGCGCGGCAGTGAGGTGCGGGGCAGCAGGGACGGCGACCAGGGCACCAGGAGGGCAGGCCGCTAAGGATGGAGGGGCGGGACGTCCTCCCCTCACAGGGACCCGCGGTGGCCGTGGGCGGGACGGGGCGCCGCCTGCTCGCGTGGACACCCTGGCCTGACCCACCCATTCCTGAATGAGGGATTCTCCCCGAGAAATTTCCCTGCTAGAAGATCCCCAGTTGTTGGTCACCAATGGTGGGAAAATCCCTGCTGGTGTTGCCTGGCCGGCAAGTGATTTGATGAGAGAATATGTTGTCCCCAAATGTCCACACTGTTGGCCACTGTACATACCGGCTCACTACTGCCCGCTGGATAGCACGGGGTTATTAAAATGTTTTATTTAAATTCGATTTAGTTGACATATACTGTATTATTAGTGTCAGGGGCAGAGGCCAGTGATCCAACACCCAGTGCTCATCCCATCATGTGCCCTCCTCCATGGCCCCCCCGTGACCTGTCCCCCCACGTCTCCCCTCCAGAGACCCTCAGTTTGTTTCCTAGAGTTCAGCATCTCTCGTGGTTTGTCTCCCTCTCTGTTTTCCTCTTAATTTAGTTCTCCTTCCCTTTCCCCTAGGATCCTCTGTTTTGTTTCTTAAATTGCACATATAAGTGAAACCATATGATGTTTGTCCTTCTCTGACGGACTGACTTCACTCAGCATCATACCCTCCAGGTCCCTCCACGTGGAAGCAAATGGTGGGTATTTGTCGTTTCTAATGCCTCAGGAATATTCCGCTGTATACACAGACCACAGCTTCTTTATCCATCATCTTCCGATGGACACTGAGGCTCCTTCCACTGTTTGGCTATTGTGGACATTGCTGCTAGAAACATCGGGGTGCAGGTGTCCCGGCGTTTCCCTGCATCTGTATCTTTGGGGTAAATCCCCAGCAGGGCAATTGCTGGGTCGTAGGGCAGGTCTATTTTTAACTCTTTGAGGAACCTCCACACAGTTTTCCAGAGTGGCTGCACCAGGTCACATTCCCACCAACCGTGCAGGAGGGTTCCCCTTTCTCCGCATCCTCTCCAACATTTGTTGTTTCCTGCCTTGTTAATTCTCCTCATTCTCACTGGTGTGAGGTGGGATCTCATTGTGGTTTTGATTTGTATTTCCCTGATGGCAAGTGATGCAGAGCATTTTCTCATGTGCGTGTTGGCCATGTCTGTGTCTTCCTCTGTGAGATTTCTCTTCATGTCTTTTGCCCATTTCATGATTGGATTGTTTGTTTCTTTACTGTTGAGTTTAATAAGTTCTTTATAGATCTTGGAAACTAGCCCTTTATCTGAATTGTCATTAGCGAATGTCTTCTCCCATCTGTAGGTTGACTTTTGGTTTCGTTGACTGTTTCTTTTGCTGTGCAGAAGCTTTTTATCCTGATGAAGTCCCAACAGTTCATTTTTTCTTTTGTTTCCCTCGCCTCTGGAGACATGTCCAGGAAGAATTTGGATAGACGGATTTTATTTTATTTATTTTATTTTTATTTTTATTTTTTTATTTTTATTTTTTTTATTTTTATTTTTTTTATTTTTATTTTTTTAAAGATGTTATTTATTTATTCATGAGAGACACAGAGAGATGGAAGCAGAGACACAGGCAGAGGGAGAAGCAGGCTCCATGCAGGGAGCCTGACATGGGACTCGATCCAGGGTCTCCAGGATCACGCACTGAGGCTGAAGGCGACACTAAACCGCTGAGCCACTGGGGCTGCCCAGAATAGACGGATTTTAAATTAAAGTGTTTCCACAAGGTTGGAAAGATGAGCTTCTGTTGCCTACAACCTTAAAATTAACTTAATTTTCATTAAACTTCAAATTTATAAAATGAGAAAGGCATTGATACTACCTTAAAATTCGCTGTGAGTTTCTATTTTAAAACTATGTTTGCTTATGAAATAATTCTCAAAAAATAAAATATTTTAAAATCAACATTCTTTTACCAAATTCTGATACATGCATTTGGGAATTGGCAACAGACGTTTCTGACAGGTTATAATTTGTTGTCAAAGGGAACTAGAGATAATCATCTAAACCTATAGAAAGGACAAGAGAAAGATGAACTGATTAAAATCATGGAGCCTCTCTGATTTGCATCAAAGGAAATTTAGGAAAAAAGAGATTTGGGAAAGAAATCGTAACTGCTTTTGAGAAGCTAACGATGTATTTCACAAGGCAAATGTCAGAGGACAGAAAGTGCCAGAACTGCCTTTGGTTTCATGAGTGATGGGATTAGGTTTCCAACTAACAGTGATTTTCTTTTGTGCTGCGGAAGCCATTGTGTGTGAGTGATAGACTCAAGATCCGTTTAAAAGCTGTTTATTTGGCCCATAAATAAGAAGTCATTTGGTAATTAAGTGCAATTAAGTTGCAAATGTGCTCACAGTAAATGCTTCACCGAAAATATAATGAAAATTCTGGAAAAGCACTAAAGACTGGGACACCTGAGCCTGGATCTCAGAACTGCTTCATTCACTTTCACCATCAAAGGCGTCTACATGCAGCTTTCCTTTTAAATTAGAACTTTGATATTCTGTGTGGAGTCCGTGGGAGTAAAAAAAAAAAAAAAAAGCTACTTGTGTGTCTTACAAATTATGGATCAATCTATTGAGCTGCTGGTCCAAGAGCCAAGTTAAATCCCAGGTGTTCTGTTCTGGGTTGTGTCGTGTGCGATCAACGGTGTGCGTGCTACGCCCTGGGACAAAATAATAGAAGGTTCACAAGATCCCAAATATTCCTGGAGATTGGGATCTGAGTGGATTCAGTCTTCCTTTCAGGCAATGCAGTTTCCACATTGGCCACCGGGTTCCATGCTTCTGTGCCCACGTGGTCTTGTTCTCACGCCCTCTCCCCCGGGCGGGAACGATGCTGCGAGCATCTTCAGTGGCGGCTTAGTGGATGGTGCATGAGGAGGGCCGGGGCACAGGAGTGGAAAACCCTCCCAGGGATGGCAGTAGCCTCCGTAGCGAACTGCAGGGCAGGTCCCCCTGGGACCTGGTCACCCCGCCTGCCGGCCAAGGGGTCCCCCCTCCGCTGCGCCCACACCCACTGCCTCTGAATGTCTGGATTTCAGATTCTCCCAATAAAGAGGATGTCGTTTACTCCGTCCGTGACCAGTGCGCATGGAGTGCGTTCACTTGGCCTCGGCCCGGGGTGGACCAGAAGCCGTCCTACATGCCCCCCGAAGGATGGCCGGGATACAGGGTTCGTGAGGCAGGTAGTGGCACCTGCCCGGGTCGCCAGTGGCTGGGTAGGTGTGCCTGGTGGGCACGCACAGCGTCCGGAGCTCTTGTCCAAGTATGTGTGGTTGGAAGAACATGCCGTGGATTTGGTTTTACTTTAGCGAATTTGGGTTTGTTTTTGTTCTTTTTTAAAGTATGCGTCATACACTATTCCTTGATGTGATCGTACAAAGAGGTGTCTTTATCGCCGGAACATGACAGGGACAGTGTTGGAGAGGACTCAGTCCCGAGAACGCTCGCCCGCCCATGCCAGGCCCGGAGGTGGCAGGCAGCCCAGCCAGTCCGTGTGCCCGTGCCCGTGCTGCTCGGCGTCCTCTGCCGTTGGCCTGTGGCTGGCAGGTGGCGCATCCCCCGGGAGGCGGTGGACAGGCACGACGGGCACCGTGAGGGCGGCCAGCGAGGACGGCCGTGCTCCCACTCCCTGCAGCCCAGATGTGTGCCCTCCGTGTGTCTGAGCCTAGGGAGACAGTTGTCCTGCCTGGTTGTGGCAGCTGCGACACACGGTCACCTCAGCACGTTCATCTTTGGAAGGAATTCATCCTTTTGTGAGTGTCAGCTCTGGGACGAGGAGAGGGCCCGCAGGAAGCCAGCTGTCGGGGCTGGAACCCCCAGGAGCTGTTGAACCGGGGAGGGTCACCTCTCTAGAGCAGTGATGCTGCTGTCCGCACGGGGCGGGCCATCCGTCAGTCACCCCCGCCCACCCCAGCCCCTTCACCCCAGACACACCCGCTGCGCAGAAAGCACTCGGGGACCGTGATTCGCTCACAGGCTCGTTTCTCCTCCAGGACTGTGTGTCTCAGGCCGCGCTTCCTCGGAGCGAGGACTGCCCTCGCTTGCTGTCCCCGGCACCCACCACCTGCCACCGAGCACAGTGCACCGTACGTGCTGAGTGTGTGGCTCTCGGGCTGACGGAGGGAGAGAAGTGTCATCGGAAAGGCACGGCTAAGACGTCCTCTCCTGTCTCCGTGGGAGAGTTCAGGAACCTACGGCAGGAGGAGCGACGGGAGCAGTCATTGCCGGGGGGCTTCGGGAATAGCGGGCTCTCGGGGGGCCAGGCCACCGGCCTGGAGAGACCAGCGCAGTGGGGGCCGTGCAGCGAGGGAGGAGGGTTCGCCCCCGTTGGGACTCAGGCAGCGCGGCTTCAACAGCTGCAGCTCGTGGGGCGGCGCCCACCACGGGGGCAGGGGTCCAGGTGGGCCCCGGGCAGGGGGCAGGGGGCAGGGGCCCAGTGCTGCAGGCCCGGCACCACTCCTGGAGTGGCCGAGCTCCCTCGCCGTCGGATGCACCGCCCGCTCCCCACTCCCCGTCTTTCCTGCCAGTCGGCCTCCACCCTTGAGCTCCGTTCTCTCTCCTTTCATCCCCTCGGACTCCATCCCAAGTGTGCTGCTCAGTAGCCGGGTGCACGTGCAGCCCCCGCATGGCAGCCAGGCGCGGCTCGCGTCCCTCTGTGCTCGTACCAAGTCCCGCAAACCCGACCAGAGTGGGTGGAGACGAACCCGAAGCGTATTCAGTTGCCTCTGGACCCGTGGGCTGACTGCTGCCCCGTGGGCGCCGGCTCTCTGACGACGCAAGGCCCGGGCAGGTGCACGCCCTGAGCGGGGAGGCAGGTGGCCCGAACTCCTCCCGCGGGGCGAGGAGGTGCACACCTCGGTGTCCCTCGGGTCCCCTGAGCCCTCGGAGGCGGTTTCGCCTCCTCCTCTCAGGGCAGCCCGGGCTGGCTGTGTTCCACTCGCTCGGATCGGGAAGCTGAGCACCTGCAAGCTCAGCCCACGCCGCAGCGGGGCGCCGGAGCGCGGTCCCTGGCCCATCCCTCCTGCGGGAAGGGCTGGCTCTCAGACCTGCCCCAGGGCGGGATCGCACCGCATTTCCCGTGAGTTTTAGCAACAAGCAGCATATGTGTCCGGAGGGACCCTCCGGAAGTTAAAACAGTGGACGTTCCGACGGGCCCTTGGCCGTTGAGGAATAACGGGCGTGGGCTGCCGGGTGTCGGCTGGGCTTCTGCCCCCCACCTCCGCCCCGTGGACACACGTTCAAGCCACCGGGCAAGAGCTCCTGAGAAGCAGACCCTACGACGCGGTGGCAGGAGGGCCTGAGGGGCGGATTTGTGGACTTGGACATGGAGTAGTCGAGCCAGGAGCCCCAGGGAGCCTCGGTCCGGCTCTGGGCCGCTTGGCCTTGCCATCCCGTGTGCCCTCGCCGGGCCTCGTTCTCCTTTCCTGGAAGACGCTGATAATGAGCGCCACACACGGACTGACCATGTGTAAAGGATCGTGGACGCAGGACCCGGTCTTGCGGGTACTGACCGCTTGCTCACTCCCCCAGTGCCGGGGCCAGCCGTGGACGCCGCGGGCAGCGCATCGCTCTGCATGCATCCTCCCGTGGGGCCTCCTCCTCCTCCCATGAGCACATGAGCACAGACCCCGGGACCTCACGCAGCCTCGTCCTGCCGCCCAGCCTGTGTCCCCCAGTGCCCTGGAGGCGAGGGCTCCCCTGCAAGGCCCGGTCAGCAGGGCACAGCTTCTCACCATCCCCTCAGCAACACGTGGTGGAAGCCACTGCCCCGCGAATCCCTGCAAAGCCTCCTCCTGATTTCCCCGCCGTCCGACTCCTAGTGACGGATCCCTAAACCCGCAGCTCTCCTGCCACTTCTCTGCCCGGAGGCCTCGTTCGCCCAGAGGTGGAAGCCCCTTCCCCACAGTGGCTCAGCTGCGCCTCCCACGAGGCCGGCTTCCCCGTGGCTGCGGACCCCAACGTGTGCCCAGTACTGCCCCAGCCCAGTCCTCCCCTGCGACCCGCATCATGGGCCCCCATCCCCCAGCACCGCCCGCCTGACTCCTCGGCACCTGTCACTGCACCTGTCACTGCCGGCTGGCTGTGGCCCCTCCGCTCATCCTCGTGGTCTCACGGCCTGCACTCCTGGGGCCGCCCAGCAGGTGCATCGTGTGGTGTGTGGAGTGGGGAGCGGCAGGGCTTGGGGTTTAGTGGCAGCTCGAGGCGGGCTGGGAACGCAGACCCGCCACCCGGGAGTGCACTTCGGGGAGGAAGCAGGACGGGGCTGTGCTAACCCTGTGGTGTCCCACAGGCCGCTGCCGCTGGGGCAGAGCAGCCTCCCACCCCCTCCGCGGACCCAGGAGCGTCTGCAGCCACGGAGCCAGGTCGGTGTCCGCGCCTCCATCCCCCGCTGTGCCTTCGGGAGTGAGAACTACGAGGACTTGGAACTGTTTGTGGATCACACAGTCCTGCCTTTGAAAGTGGCGTGAACCCCACGACTGTGGTGGGTTTCATCTGCTGGGGCCACAATTTCATAGCAGTAGAAGTTTTTGAAAGAACTTCTAAAGAAGAAAAGCACAGAGACGCGGCAGGAAGCCCGACGGCAGAGCGGATTGAAGCGAACGAGGCTCAGTGCTTCACAGGTTGGAAGTGGCGAGGACTTTCCACGGAGCTTCCCTTCAGAGGGCGGCCGGGTGCGGGGACACCTGAGCCATCCCGCCCGGACTTGCCGGACGACATGAGCAGCGCCCAACGCCCGGCGGGACCCACGAGCAGCTCCCCCCCACCCCGTTTGTCCCATTGAACCCACTGACGCCTTCACTGGGCTGCCAGACACTAGGTAGGACGTCAGGGGAGTGGAGGGGCCTCTCCTGGCAGCAGAGGCCCTCGGAGGCAAGGGAGGGCCGAGAGGGCAGCGCGGTGCCCCCAGGACAGATGGACAACCGAGGCCCCCAAGGTGCTCACGGACCTTGAGCCACAACGGACACAGCGTCTGGACGGCGCCCAGGAGTTGGCCCGTGCGGTGCCTCCCAGGGACGCTGGTGTGGAGCCCGTCTGTTGAGACCTTTGCCTCTGGGGTAGACAAAGGCAGGGCCTCCGTGTGTGGGGAGTGCTGAGCTCCTGGGCAGTGTGGGGTCATGTCAGTGGGCGCCTGCCCGCCTGTCCCGCAGCCCCCTCGCTGTCACCGTCAGCTGCACGACATGAACTAGCGTCATCAGGCGGCTGGACGTTAATTCGGGGACTGACGTAGCTCATTTTGTAAGAATGTACAGCCAGCGAGTCACAGACCCATAAGACAGACCCACGGAAGAGAAATCTGATTACACCGTCACATCCAGGAACCTCGAACAACAATGGGGGACGAGGGACGAGCGATGACACATGCCAGTGTCCCCAGGACCTCTGCCTTCAGCCCCACGTCCGCTCTGAGCCTGACAGTGTCGACCACATACGTGGAGCCAGAGGCAGGGGACGTTGAGAAGCAAACCAGCAAGCTCCCTGCTCCCCTAAGTTGTACTACATAGGCCTTTGGCTTTGTACAACACACGAGGGACATTTCTTTAAATAACATTTGAACGTGTTCAAGTCTGTGTTTCTGTTCCCGTCTCCTTCCGGCATCGGTGCCGAGGCATTTGTTTGAACTTTATGGGGGTGTGATGCCCAAACCATACAAGTCACCGGTCAGCACGTACAGTTCAGGGGTTCTCAGCGTATTGCAGGTGCATGCACCCATCGCAGCACTACGCCCACCTTGGCAGTGACCCTGGTGACCCCTAGCCCCTGACCGTCGACACCTGCTGTCTAACCCCAAGGCTTTGCCTACACTGGCCCCTCCCCATAAATGGGGTCATAGAACGTGGGGTCCTGGGTGACTGGCTCCTCTCGCTCCCCGGTGTTTGGAAGGTCCAGCCTAGTGCGCCATGTTCAGGTCCTTGGTTTTTGCTCTCCAGTAACGTTGCACTGAATGCACGTGACGCCCTCCTGTGTGTCCACTCCTGCGTGGTAGACATTGGCTTGCTTGTGCGTTGGGGCTCTTGTGAATAACGCTGCTAAGAACACGCGTGTCCCAGTTTCCGGGTGGACGTATGCTTCAGTGTCTCTCGGGTGTGTACCTCGGGGTGGCATCCCTGGGTCGGAGGTAGCTGTTTAATGTTGGGAGGATCTCCCAGACTGTTTTCCAAAGCAGCTGCACCGTTTCACGTCAGGCCCAGCAGTGTCTGAGGCTCGCCTTCCCGCACGCGCACCCACAGTCACACCCGCCTTGGGTACAGACGTCCTGGTGCGTAGGAAGCCGTGTCTCACTGTGGGTCCAGCTGCATTTCCCCGATGGCTGGAGATGCGGAGCATCTTTTCACAAACTTATTGGCCATTTGTGTGTCTTCTTTGGGGAAATGCCTGTTCAGCTCCTTGGCCCATATTTATTCTGATTATTTTCTTCTCTTTAACAAGTGGGTTGTGAAGTGTTCTTTATATATTCCAGATATAATTTCCTCATCAGATACATATTTACAAGAAACTTTCCCCATTCTGTGGGTTGCTTTCTCACTTTCTTGGTGGTATGCCTAAATGCACAGAAGTTTTTAACTGTAGGTAACCCATTTACCTCTCTTTTTCCCCGTACTTCTGCTGGTGTACCTAAAAGCCACTTCTAATTCACATTAACAAAGGAATATGCACATGTTCTCTTCAAATGCTTTTATACTGGTATCTCTTACTTTTTAGCTCTTTGCATCCTTTGAGTTCATCTTTGCATATAGTAAAGGTAGGGGTACAACTGCATTTTTTTGCACGTGGATATCTGGTTATCCCAGTACCATTTGTAAGAGACACTATTCTTTCGTGGTATTGGCCCTCTTGTTGGAAGTGAACTGGCCATTGGTGTATGAGTTTACGTCCGACCCCCAACTCCATTCCACCAGCCTGTAGGCATATCCCGGTCATAGTGCCACACTGTTTTCATCACTAAAGCTTCATATGAAGTTTTGGAACAGGACTTTAGCATCTTCCAGCTTTGTTCTTCTTTCACAAATTGTTTTCGCTATTGGGAACTCATTGCACTGCCATATAAATTTGAGGACTGGTTTTTTCCACTTTTGCAAAAAAAAGGCAGAAGGAGTTTTGATAGGCACTTGCTGAGTCTAGAGGTAACTTTGGGTAATATTGAAACCTTAAAAATAATAAGTCCTCTGTCCATGAGCATAGGATCTCTTTCCATTTATCTATGTCTTTAATTTCTTTCACAGTGTTTTCTAGTTTTCAGGGGTAAAAATCTTTCACTTTCTCTGTTAAAAATAATCCTACTTATGTTTTCCTTTAGATATTATTGTAAATAGAATTGCTTTTCCTAGTTCATTTTTTGGTTGTGCATTGCTGAGATATAGAGACACAGCTGATGAGTTGTAACCTGCAACTTCCCTGAATTTGTTTGTTAGCTCAAATAGTCTTGTGCATTCCCTGGGATTTTCTCTATATAGGAATGTGCCATTTGAAAATAGAGATAGGGCAGCCCCGGTGGCTTGGCAGTTTAGTGCCGCCTTTGGCCCAGGGCGTGATCCTGGAGACCTGGGATCGAGTCCCGCGTCGGGCTCCCTGCATGGAGCCTGCTTCTCCCTCTGCCTGTGTCTCTGCCTCTCTCTCTGTCATGAATGAATAAATAAAGTCTTTTTAAAAATGAAAATAGAGATAGATACTTCTTTTCTAATTTGAATGTACTTTATTTCTTTTTCTTATCGAATTGCTCTGGTTAGAACTTGCAGGTAAGTGTTAAAGAGCCCCAGCAAAAGTAGGCAGCCTTGTCTTGGGCTGTGCTCAGAGGAAAGGCTTTCAGTCTTCCACTGCTGAGTGTGATGGTAGCTGGGTTTTGTGTGTGTGTGAGTGTGTGTGTGAGTGTTTTATAAATGCTTTTATTATGCTGAAGAAATTCCCTTGTATTCCCAGTTTTCTGACTGTTCTTATCATGAAAGGGTATTTGAGATTTTTTTTAAGATTTTATTTATTTATTCATGAGAGAGAGAGAGACACACACAGAGAGAGAGGCAGAGACACAGGCAGAGGGAGAAGCAGGCTCCATGCAGGGAGCCCGACGTGGGACTCGATCCCGGGTCTCCAGGATCAGACCCTGGGCCGAAGGCGGCGCTAAACTGCTGAGCCACCCAGGGATCCCCTCTATTTGGTTTGTCAAGTGCCTTTTCTGCATCCTCTGAGTTGGTCATATGTTTTTGCCCTTTGTCCTTTTAGTCTGTTGAGATATATTAATTTTTATATGTTGAACCATCTTTGCATTCCCAGGATTAATCCCACTTGGCCATGGTGTATAATTCTTGTAATATGCTACTGGATTAGGTTCGCTGGTATTTTGTTGAGGATTTTTGCACCCATATTTATAAAGGGTATCGGTCTATAATTTTCTTTTCTCATAATGTCTTCATCTGGCTTCTGTATCAGGCTATGCTGGCGTCATAGTAATGAGCAAGGAAGTGTTCGCACGTCTTCAACTTTTGGAGGAGTTTGAGAAGGATTGGCATTCATTTTTCTTTAAATGTCTGTCAGAACTCACCTGTGAAGCCATCTGGTCCTGGGCTTTTCTATGTTGGGAAGTTTTTGATTCCTGATTCAGCCTCCTTATTGTTATTGGTCTGATCAGATTTTCTGTTTCTTCTGGAAATAATTTTTGTGTTTCCATGAATTCCTCCATTTTATCTTGTCTACAGTTGTCATAGTATCATAATTCTTTTTATGTTATGTCCTCAGTGGTGATTCCCCCACTTTAACTTCTGATTGTAGTCATTTGAATGTTCTTTTTTTTTCTTTTTGGTCCAGTCAGAGGTTTGCCAATTTTATTGATCTTTTCTTTTGTTTTTCAAGATTTTATTTATTTATTCATGAGAGACACAGGCAGAGGGAGAAGCAGGCTCCCTGCAGGGAACCTGATGCAGGACTCGACCCCAGGTCTCCAGGATCACGCCCTGAGCCGAAGGCAGACGCCCAACCTCTGAGCCACCCAGGCGTCCCTACTAATCTTTTCAAAGAACCAACTTTTGCTTCCATTGATTCCCTTCATCATTGTCATTTATGTCTGCTCTAAGCTTCACCGTCTCCTTCCACCTCTAAAACACACTTCGTTTTATTTTTTTATCTGTATACATGTTATGATCAGCTTTTAATTTCTACAAAGCAGCCAGCGCGACTTGATAGGGGTTGTGTGGAGTCTGCAGAGCATTTTGGGGAGTGTTTCTCCCCTAACCACACTAAGTCCTCAGTCCATGAATAAGGGGCACCCGTCTCTTTGTCCAGAGCATCACCGACTCCTCCCATCATGTTTTGTGGTGGTCAGCATACACATCTTGTAGCCTTTTGTTAAATTTTTGAGGAAACTTTTTGTGGATGGGGCATCAGATGGGGTGACCCATGATGGGGCACACCTGTCACAGCTTCACCAGTAAATACAGGAGGAGGTTCACATGGCTACTTCTCATCACATTCACTGGACTATGCACGTGTTGTGAGGTCCCAACAGGATGCAGATGGGACGATGCACATGAGGGCTTAGAAGAGCCAGAGGCTGAACAGGTGCCCCTCAGGGGTAGCAGGAAGGGCAGGTCAGGGGCTGCGTGGGTGTGCGATGGATAAAGGCAGCAGAGAAAGGAACCACGGCAACTCCAGGGACAGAGCAGGGGCTCCCCCGATGCCCCATGGGGCAGAAGAGCCCTTGGGGTTTGACCAGGGTGGGGAAGACACAGCATAGCAGAATGCATCTTTTCCAGGAGGCAGCTCCACAGCCCACTTGTGAATTCTGTGCTGTTAGGTGTTGCCTTGTCTAGTTTGCTTTTTACTTTTAGCTTCTACCTTTAGTGAGGATTTTCTTTTAAAGGTGGACCACAGGGCAATGACAAGGACGCAAAGGATCTGCCCCACTGGGCAGATACTCAGATGAAAGCGCAGAATAAGATAAGATGAAGTACGAGGGGGAGACCAACCATGAAAGATGCTGAGCTCTAGGGAACAAACTGAGGGTCGCTGGAGGGGAGGGGTGAGGAGAGGGGGTCACTGGGGGACGGGCATGAAGGAGGGGTCATGACGGGATTAGCATGGGGTGTTACATGCAATTGATGGATCATTGACCTCTGCCCCTGACACTAATAATACATTGTATGTTAAATAATTGATTTTAAATAAATTTATTCTTTTAAAGATTTTATATTTATTTATTTATTTATTTATTTATTTATTTATTTATTTGAGAGAATGAAAGAGAGAACATGAGCAGGATGAGATGCAGAGGGAGAAGCAGACTTCCCCTGAGCAGGAAGCCTGACCTGGAGCTCGATCCCAGGACCCCGAGATCATGACCGGAGCTGAAGGCAGATGCTTAACCAGCTGAGCCACTCAGGTGCCCCTATTTTAAACATATTTTTAGAAAAAGTAAAACAAGGATGTTCAAAAACTAAAATAAATTCTAAAAATTTAAAATTTAAAAAAGAAAATGCAGACGGGGTTAACCTGGGGTAGATGAGCTTCTGGCTGAGGGAGACACTGCTAGTGTCCTCATTGGGGCAGGACCTCAGGGTGCCTGCTGCAGGGGTGAGGACATGGCACCTGTGCCTACACCATCTCTCCCTCCTGTGCCGGGGTGCAGGTGCAATTCCACATCTTCCCAAGAACTGGGGCCTAAGCCCGTTGCCACAGCGTGTGCCCAGCCTGGTTGGCTCAGGCGAGGGCTTGGTGTGCAAGCACCAGTGATGTTTAATGAGAAAGACCCCATGGGGCCCCACACCCCCTCGTCCCCCAGGGGCAGCAGGTGGTGTCGGCTGCGTACTTGGGTCTGCAGCTCTGAGGCTGCGTGCGTGCATGTGCGGGTCTGTGCGCGTACAACCTCGGTGACCTTCCCCATGCCCTTCCAGCCTGGGCGTCCCCCGCAGCGTGCGGACCAGCACCACCTCCCCGCGCACAGCACCTGCACACACAGGCTGCTCCAGACACGTTAGCATAGATGAAGTTTTCGTGCCCACCCTCAAAACATACTTGTAAGACTGAGGCTGCCAACAGTCTCCTGAAATCCAAGAGTGAAACACACCTTTGCGTTCTAGTTTGAATTTGGGGAGACAGTTAGTGGATAATGAGGATTAGAGCTATTTCCCTTGAAAACAAAAACGGTGTAGTGAGTAGTGGAAATTAGGGCGCTAAGATGCTTTCCATGGAAACTGCAAGCCCCTAAGTATTTGTTCTCTTTTCTGTAGACTTAAAAAAATGACCCTGCAGTCCAAGTCCCTATTACACATTTTAGAATTGCCATTATTTACAGTCCCTTATTTTCTTGTTTGCTGTTATTCATGATATTATTTTTCAGAGACGGTGGATCAGTTTCCATGCAGGGCACTCAGTCCCGTGGGGTAGAAATGAGACCGTGCTCCTGACACGTTGCATAATCAAGTTTAATTCATTTCAGCTAAACTTTTATCTTTTGTACTGTTCTTTTATGTAGCCACATTCATAATGTAGCTTCTAGGCTAAACATTAGGCAGAAATAGGATACGTGAGTAGAGCAATAATGGTCTCGCTTTTTAATATGGAGGAAGATTAGAATTGTATTAAATTACATGTTAATGGAAAAATAAAGCAAAAGATAATAGGATGACAACTTTATGCTGCTGTAAAGTCTAGATTACTGCACATAGTTTTGCTATTTATCAGCTGAATATTGAATTTCCTTTGAAAACTTGCTTTTAATTATATTAAAATATAATATAATCTAAAATATCCCCTCCTAATACATTAAAGTGCTCCAGTCGTAATTCGCTCAGGAGAAAGGAAGGCGCCACGGAGCTCTCATGGGGTAGCCACTCCCGCGAGACAGTGGAGCCGCTCGCACTGGCCAAGTCAGGCTCGCTTTGGAGACGGGGGGCCCCCGCAGTGGAGGCTGTTCATCGTGAGGACATGCAGGAGGTATCTCTTGAGGCCCTTCGTAAGAGACGCTGCCACCTGCGCTCAATGTGCCTTGGTCCCGGAGGGGGGGGGGTGCTTGCTCCTAACACCTGAGGGATCCGTGACATTGTAGGACACATCCACACGTGCGCTGGCCTAGACAGGTGGCTGCCCGGAGCCTGCAATGGGGGCCTTTTGAACCCATGTCATGGGCTGGTCATTTGGCAGACGTTTGGCAGGAGATGATGTTTCCTCACGTGGATCAGCAAGGGGGTTGGTCAGAAATAATCTGGGATCTCTTAGGTTTCCTTCCTGCTTCCCACAATAGCCCGGGTGTGGGTTTGGAGTCCGGTGTGGGCAGCCAGGGTGGGTGGCTCTCTGAGGTCTGGCTGTCCCTGACCCCACCCCCCAGGTGGCACCCCTCAGCTGCGGGCATGTCAGTGAAGAGCAAGAAGCGCTCCTGGGGATGGAAGGCAGGTGGGTGGGCTGGTGAACAGGCCTGAACGGAGGGAGGGAGCCAGTAGTCGGGTGGCGGGGGGGCAGCACAGGAGCAGGTGCCACACACAGGCCTCATGGAAGTCTCCCCTGCAGCCTGCCTGGAACCCCAGCCAGGGGGCGATGCACAGTGGGGTCTTGCCGAGCAAATGTCGCCTGGGAAGGAGCCACAGAGCAATTATTGGGAAGAGGGGTGGTTCCACTTGGTTAAAGCAGCATGCTTCAGGGGATGTGTGAAGCAGGGGCTGGAGGCAGGGCCTGGCCGGCCCACCGTCAGCACGTGGTTTCCCACGTGTGCTCCAGGCTGGCACGCAGTCATCACCGAGCTAGCCTTCCCGGGGACAGCCGTGGACACAGGCTGAGGGATGCGGGCTCAGCAGTAAGCTGGCGGGCCTCGGAGCAGGGAGGACCTGGCTGCGGTGTGTGTGCGGGAAGTGGGAAGGTGGGGAGGAATGTGGCTGCTGTGGCTATGACAGCTGACGTAGGCGCAGACACAGGGTCTGAGCCAGGGCAGGGGTCTGGAATGCAGGGCCGTGGGCAGAGTAGGTGGGAGCAAATGCAGGGCCCAGGAGGGCATAGCCAGGCGCAGCGCCAGCAGGTCTGCCTCGGTGCTCCCCAGCACCTGCCAGCCCTTCCAGGACAGTGAGGGGAGGGTGCTTGGCCACCCAGGGTCCAGTGTCCTGACTCAGCAGACTCAGGGGTCCTTGTGGGAAGGTGGTGTGGACTCTGGAGAGGGACGCAGCCCCGGTGCAGCGGGGAGCGAGCTGGCCTCCATTCTCCAGGAACAGAGTGTGGTCTGTGCGCCTCCAGCCAGACGAGCGCGCCGGGGCCCTGAGACCTCGCTGGGCTCTTTCCTGGGTGCTCATTGTCGTGGTCCTACCTGTTTCCTATGGGAGTCAGCTTCCACGTCTGTGTTCTGCGTATATTATAAGCATATTATCGGTGTATGTGCGCATCACAGGGACCTATGCCCTATCTCTACGTGCTCCAGAGGCACCTCACTACTGCGGGAGAGGCTGTGCTTCCTGCAGGTGTTACCTGCACGTCACACACCTCCCCAACGACGGACACGTCGTCTATATCAGCGTCTATATTTCCTGCCTAGATAATGTGCACATTCTATGCTATCAGTGTATATCACATGTGGGCACGTGCATCTCACACGCATGCTACACGGGCGTGTTAAATACTGTAGCAGAGTCTGTATCTCTTGCATACATCACGTAGCGTGTACACCGTACACACGTTCTATAGGGCAGATTCATTGTTTATGCACATTATCAACAGCAGGGCTGGTATTTCCCGTGCAGGTCGTATGCATATCGTCCACGTACCTCACACGTTATACACGTACGCACTCGTCATACATACATATGCGTGTTACTATATAGAGTCTCAGAATCTCTAACTCCCAACTGTGTGACACGTACGTTACCTACCAGATACGCACACGCGTGTGTCGTACTGGAATGGAGTCTCTGTCCCCCGCATCTGTTTGGCGACCTTGAGAAGCAAGCTCTGAACTGGGTCCGAACTAGAAACATGAGGTCAGCAGGACGTAGGGGTGAAGCCGGAGGCTTCTGTAAGGAATCCTGGAGCCCAATCACTTGGGTTTAATAAACCCAGAACTTGGCAAATGCTGACCCAAGACCGTGTAAAGGGATGACAGGTGCCTAATAGCAGCACAGACAGTGAGGAAGACCTGCAGGTGTGACCCCCTGGAGGCCTGCGGGTGGCTTTGCTGGGGTCTGGTCTCCCCCTGGCACATGCAGAGCAAACAGGAGCTCGAGGAGTGTGGCTGGCCCGTCCGACCGCCCCTGGAGTCACATGGCACGTGCGGGCAGGACTGGGGCCCGCGCTGTTGTGAGCCCGTGTCCGGGTGTCACGCTCAGCCACCTCCCTGACAGGATCCCCGGCGCCCGGGCGAGAGCGACACGGTCGTGCACCTCATGTAATCGAACCTGTGTTTCTTACAGTTCAAAACCAACTATTGGTAACGAAAGGTCGGGACACCCTGGTTTTGTCCTGGTTTTGACACGGAGGGTGGCCTCGGGAAACCACGTCTTCTCACCCCTGCGGGCGGGCACGGGGGCGGCGGCAGACCCCCGGGTTAATGCCCTAAAGCCTCCCACGTAGCCCGTCAGCTTACGGAGGGACGTCGCTCCGAGCACCGGAGATGTTCCTTGTAAGCTCCTTACGCCGAACCGTGATACTCTAACCCGACTGAATTGTAAGTCGTTTCCCCCCAAATTCCGTGTCAGTCCCATACCACGGAGCCTTGCCGTCCAGCGGTGATGAATCTGCTGGACATCAGGTATTTATAGTCGAAGAGCAACGTGCGCGAGTGTCACCGTCCACGCTTCCTAACGGCCTCATACTGTGAGCCGTCGTGTGGGGCGTATTTGTACGTATGATGATTACTGGGTCCCTGTGCCCGGAAACGACCCTGACTGCTGGTTAAATATTCCCGCGTGGGGCGTCCGCAGAGGTGGGGTCTGGTTGGCATCCGCACCAGCTCACGTGGCGTTCTGTGCTCTCTCAACAGACCAGCAGTACTCATGGTCCCCGACGCAGCACATCAGCGAAGGCAGATACTCCCCCGCTCCTAGGAACATGAAGGGGTTGCCCGGGGGCCGGGCGCAGGCGCAGCTGTGTTCGGGTCACACCTGCGGCTTGGCGGCCCCGGAAGACTGCGAGCACTCGCACGAGCACCTGCATCATGGGCAGGAGGCGAGGCAGCCCTACCTGCTCAGCCCTGTGGAGAGCTGCCCCATGGACCACCACCGCTGCTCCCCCGGGAGCTCCGTCCACTCCGAGTGCATGATGATGCCCGTGGTGCTGGGCGACCACATGTCCAGTAGCACCTTCCCCAGGATGCACTACAGCTCCCACTACGACACGAGAGACGACTGCGCCGTGTCTCATGCCAGCACCCGGGTCAACCGCATCCCGGCCAACCTCCTGGACCAGTTTGAGAAGCAGCTGCCCCTGCACCGGGACGGGTTCCACACGCTGCAGTACCAGAGGACCTCCACGGCCGCCGAGCAGCGCAGCGAGAGCCCGGGCAGGATACGGCACCTCGTCCACTCCGTCCAAAAACTCTTCACCAAGTCCCACTCCCTGGAGGGCTCTTCCAAGAGCAACGTCAATGGGACCAAGGGCGACGGTCGGGTGGAGGACCACCACCACGGCCACCACTCTAAACACGGCAAACGGAGTAAAAGCAAGGAGCGGAAGCCAGAGAGCAAGCACAGAGCGGGCACGAGCAGCTGGTGGAGCTCCGACGACAACCTGGACAGTGACAGCACCTGCCGCACGTCCAGCGTGGCCAACAGGCACCACGTGGACCACGTCTCCCACTGCTACCCCGAGGTGCTCCCGGGCCCCTTCGGGGATCTGTCCCTGAAGACGTCCAAGAGCAATAGTGACGTCAAGTGCTCGGCCTGCGAGGGCTTGACCATGACGCCCGACACCAAGTACATGAAGCGGAGCTCCTGGTCCACGCTCACCGTGAGCCAGGCGAAGGAGGCCTACCGCAAGAGCTCCCTCAACTTAGACAAGCCGCTGGTCCGCCAGGAGGTCAAGCCGTCCTTGAGGCCGTGCCACTACCTGCAGGTAAGCGGTCTCGGGCTGGGCTGCCACTTCCCCACGGGGCTGGCCACACGCTGTCTGGCCCCCCGAGGGCCTCTGAGCACCCCCTGCTCCCGCCGTCATCCATGGCCCTGCCACGGCTCTTCCTGGAGGGGCTGGGGGCTGGGGGCTGGGGCGCAGCCACGGGGCCGGGGGTGGCCGCGGCCCGGGGGACCGCTCAGACATACCGGGGAGGGGAGGCTCTAAGCCCAGATCTGAGGTCGCGTAAACAGTGCGTGTGGCTGTGGAGGGGGCACCTGCCCTCTGGGGGGGGGGGGCTCTGCGACTCCGCCAGGGCAGAAGGCAGGAAGCAGTGTGGATGGCGGGCGTGGGCTCTGTGCGATGCCCTCCCGTCGCCCGCAGCCTGCTGCCCGCCACACGCCCCGAGCTCCCCGGGGAGACGCCGCCTCCTGTGAGGACCTCTCGCTACTCTGTGAGCCCACAGGGCTGTCGGCCAAGCGCACACGCGTCCAGGTTTTCTTCCCCATGTGTGCAGTTTGCTCCACTTCCCATCCCTCGTATGTGTGGAAGCCTTGAAGGACGCTTCCCCCAGCCGCCCAGTCCTGGGGATCCATGCAGGGCCCGACGACAGCCGTGACCCTCTCCAGCAGGCGGGCGGTCGCTGAGCCCCAGGGGCCATCCCGGCGCACTGTCCAGAGGGGAAATGCTAACCAAATGGCCTTTGCAGGCACATTTATCACGGGGACGCCGTGGTCGCGGGGGGGAGTATTATTTTACAGCAGTGGGAGAGACGACTTTGCTGGCCGATGGCAAGTCCTAATCCTGCAGGAACGGGCATGCGGCTCGGGGTCACTCAGGTCCTCCTGGAGAGCAGACCATCCTGCTGCTCTGTTCCTGCTGGGACGCTGCTCCACGCGGCTCCCCCCATGCAGCCCCGGCCCGGGGACCTGCCTGCAGAACCCGCGCCCCTCCCAGGACGGTCCCTGCCCCACGCCCTCCCGCACCCTGCGCCCTGGAGCATCTCCTGCGCTTCTCCCCTGGACCACACCTGCCCTTCTCTGTCCTCCAACCACTGCTCTTGGTTCGTTGTAATCGTGAAGATACTGACCCCTCCGAGGGCAAGAGTGTGCCAGGGACCCCCCGACACTCATCACCCAGGTCAGGAACACTCAGCTCCTGGGGGGTCTTGTCCCCTCCGAACTGCGCACCTGCCACGCGTCTCACTTGGGGGGAAATCCAGCGTCCCAGGTACGCACGTCCGTGTTTATGTCTGGGGACCCGCCCTGGACACCAGGGCTTTGAAATGTCCCTGCAGCACCTTCGGCAGACGCTGAGAAGTAATCCTAATCCTGGAGTGGTTTCACGGATTCCGTCAATGTTCGACTTTCTCATGATTTTTTTTTTTTAACAGTTTGCTTGGACCTGGACCCAGAAAAGGCGCCTACGTGGAAACGGGTGCCTCTGCCTCTTAAAAGCCCCTGGGCTCCTCCTCTTTTCTCTCTTTCCTTGGGTTTTGTGCATGTGTGATGTTTGCTCGCGGAGGAACCAGTTTCGCGAGAGTCGTGTCCCGCAGTCTGGTCGTGTCTGCACTGCTTTCGCGGTGCAGGCGAGGCGGCCCTCCGGCCCCCGTGCTGTGTGTCCGTCCATCCCACTCGGCTCCCTGGACGAACGTCAGCCCCCCGCTCCAGAGTCTCCCCGGCACAGTCGACGCCGCGCACGGCAAAGGGCAACGTGTGAGTCCCAGAGCGGGGCTGCTCCGTCCTGATGCAGAGGCGAAGGGTGGCGAGCAGGCGCTGGTCAGCGGGCAGGCGCACACGGGGAAGGCGGAGGTGAGCGGGGAGGCGGCCCTGCACCTGCCTTCCTGTCCCGACGTCCTCTGCTCTTGCCGAGGGTGCTCAGGGGAGCGTCCCTGGCTGTGACCTCACAAGCCACGCTCCCGTCTCCCCAGGCGGGTGTCCTGTGGTCCTGGGACGTCCTGTCCAGCCTGCGCGCCGTCGTCCTGTGCTGACTGCACCAAGTCTCCTGAAACATGACGCTTTCACAAACCCGGATTTGATGTCACAGCCACAAGATGGGGATGAGCTGCAGATCCCAAAGAATAAGGTTTAAAAGACAAGAAGGGAGGGATAAATGCGTCCAAGCTCTCTTCACTTCCCTGCTCACCAAAAACTAGACAGACGTGGATCCGAGCTGCTTGTCCCCTCACCCTCGGCGGGCACGGGGCTTCGGCGGGCACAGTGCAGCGCTCGCGTCCGAGGGAGGCATCGGACTGTTTAGGTCAGAGCAGACGGCACACGGCGCTGCAAGGAAATAGGGTGTATTTTATTCCCCGAAATGGCTCCTGCTTTCCTATCTTCTCCCTCCGTGGGCAAAGCACCCAAGGTCACACTTTTAATGAGCATCTCGCTGGCTGAAGGCTGAGGGGTCCTGCGCTCGGGGAGCAGGGGCCTCAGGAAGGGCTCATGGTGGGGGGGCAGACGCGGCAGGTGCACCCGCCTCACTGGCGGGAGCGTGGCTCCGTGACCCTGAGCGCCCTATCCCTGCCGCCCCGCGGGTCCCAGCACCCCCCGCCCCCCCCCGCCTTCCCGGTCTTCTGCTTGCCCCCGGTGTGTGGTCTCCACCCGCAGGACCGTCCTGGAGAACCAGCAGCCTCGCAGTGGGAGGCTTGCGGTTTTATCGCAGCTTCGTGTCTGCCGCTGTCTCCAAGGCAGCATCTCCTTTGGGGGCTGATGTAGGAAGCTCTTCCGTGCTGATGGGTGGGGAGACGGGAGTGGGTTGTGGGGCCCAGCCGGGCGCCGCCTCTCACTGGGAAGCGCCCTAAAGCCCTCTGCACGCGGTGGAGTCTGGCCTCTGCCTTTCACCAAAGAGAGTGTGTCTATCACTTCTGTACGGAGCATCTAAGGGGCCCCAGCAGGCAGGGCCCTGCCGTGTGCTCCCCGCGACTGAGGTGGGAGCCCCGTGGCACAGGGGGCACGTGTACAGGGGCGACCCCGTCCCCGGGGCAGCCCACAGTGTCCACACCCCATCTTCCCACTTGTTTTGCCCACACTCGCCAGTCTGCACCTCGGGCTGCATTTTTTGTGGAAGGATATTGGGATTTCAAGTATTTCCCAGCCTGGGCTGAGCCTGTGGATGTGAGTTTGCAGTTCCATTCGAGAAACCGTAATAAAGGCACCGTGAAAATCGTAAATCACCATATAAACTCCTGATTCTGGGTGAGTGAATATCTGTTTCACCCAAGTGTACAGTTCAGGACGACCCCGTGACACACGGTCACCGTGAGTGTCCACGGTAGGAAATCCAGGGCCACTGCGACCGTGAGCAGGCCCCGGCATCAGGTTCCTCGGATGCAAAGGAGAGACCGTCTCCCCGCATGTGGGGACCGTTTCCCGGGGATTGCCGGTCTGCAGGCGGTGCCGGGGTGCTCGCCCAGCACCGAGGGGGTGCGACCCCAGCCCGGCCGCGGGCCCCCGACTCCCGGCCCAGCCACGCTTCTGCTCCATCATGTGTCCACCTGCCGCCGGGCGGGAAGCGAGAGCCGCTCCGGTCTGAGCTTGGCACCCGAACGGCTCACAGGGGAGAAACCAAACACAGAAACAAGCAGGCGCGTCGCACGTCCGCAGAGGAGCCTGGGTCCCAGGGCCGACGTGGTGGCTTCGCAGGCACCGTGCCCGGGAGGACGCACAGCCCGCAGGAGGCACCGGGCACCGGGGTCGGCCCGTCTGGGGTTGCGCTGGGCGGTCCTCTCCCGCGTGGGGGGGCACGTACATGGGGGTGCTGAGCAGCATCCCCGGCCTCTACCCGGGCGCCGCCGGCAGCAGCATCCTGGTTCTGAGGACTCAGAGCTGCCTCTGGGTGTTGCCAGATGTCTGGGAGCAGAACCCCGGCCCCCAGCAGGAACCACAGGCACAGCCACAGAGCACGAAGCTTGGACCCAGAGGGATCGGGAGCCTCAGAAGCCCGCGCCCTCCAGGCTGGGGAGCAAGCCCCGCAGGCCCTCGCACCCCTCCCTGCACGTGTCCTGCCCCCGTCACCCTCCCTGTCTCCAGGCTCGGCGGGCGCCTTCCCGCGGGCATCTGCACACATCCTGGGAGGTGGGCACGGCAGCCTGACCACACCCGCTCTGGGCTCCTTGCATTTGCGACACACGCGTGGGATCGCCTCGACTCATGTCCTTGACAGCAGCTCCCGGACTCATCGGAACGAGCGTCTCACTGATAACGACGGCGCGTCATGCCCCCGGACTTTTCTACGGTGAACCTGTGCGGTACACCTGCACCCAGGGCTTGGAGCATCTAGGTATCTACGTATCCGGCCTCTAATATAACAGAAGTAAAAAGAACATGACGTTTAACAGAGAACGTGAGTTCGATCATGACCACGTGTGCAGCCCGAGGGGCTGGGAAGGTGGTTTCTGGCCGCAGACTCGGCGCAGTTTGGGCTACGGATGAGACTACTGCGTTCACACACCTGCTGGATTCTTGGAGATGGCACTGAAGTCGTGGTAGGATGTCAAACCAAAATTCCCCCTTCCCTTGATTTACGTGGTTACTCACATTCCTGAAAAATTCATCGTGCGTTAAATCTGTGCAAACCACAGACACACACACCCACACCCACACCCTTTGAGTTACATACAAAACAGAGTCAAGGCCTGTGTTGGACGGGGAAGCCCGTGCACGGTCACGGAAGTGGCCGAGGCTTCGCTGGGTGGACTGTGCCCCACTGTCCTGAGCAAAACGGCCCCTCGGGCCCCGGGATGCCGGGAACGCCGCCCGGGTGTGGGATGGCCGCAGCTGCGCCCCGTGTCTGTGACGCCCCAGAGCCGTGTCCTCCCCTAGGCCTCAGAGGCCCAGCTGCCTTGCTGCCGTCCATACCCCAGGAGGCACCAGGACGGGCGTCAGAGTAGAAACTGCAGACGTCACGGCTCACGACGTGCAAGTAGGCGATCGGGGTAGCCGGTGACCACCGCGTGCAGCCAGCGCCTCACCGGATCCGCAGAGGCCGGTAGCTGCTGTTCGGAGAACGTCACCTGGGTGCTTGCTCCCTGCAGACACGGAGCCACGGACTGAGCGGGTTGGACGTTCGCATCGGCCGGCCTCGCACACCTGCTGCAGGTTCTCGACACCGTGATGCACCAGGGAGGTGTATGGACGGGGCACGGCGGCGCCTCCGCGTGGCTCTGCCGTCCTGGGGTCGTCCGGAGGCACACGCTGTGGAACCAGTGACCTCACCCGCTCTTCACTCTGGTTTACGCCCAATTGAAATTTTTTCTGTCAAAGGCTGTGAACTGGCTTAAGTCAGAAACAGGAAAGTACAAGCTGGTCTCGCTGGTTACTTGATTCACCAGCTGCTGGAAAACAAAAAACAAATTTAACATTTTTTTTTTAAGGGAAGTACTTCTGATTCACAGAAATTTTATGGAGCCGCCAGCAGGAATGTGTCCTTGTGGCACGTCCCTGCCGCCAGCCTCCCGGCTCCCTCCCCAGAGCCCCTCCTCCGAAGGCCTGCGGCAAACCCAAGTGGGTCAGAACCCCAGGCCTGCCTCCAGGGGCCGCCCCCACGCCCCTCTCTGTCCACAGCTTCTGCTGACCTCTGGCTTTCCCCGCCGCCTGGGCGTCTTTCGCCCTAATTAAGTCACAATTCATTTTGCTGCTCTTCCGCTGCAAAGTCTCATCACTGAGGCCTGATTTTTCTCAAAGTAAAGATAAGTATTTTCTTTCTCTGAGATAGGCCCCAGGTGGAAAATTCAGGAAATGCAAGCACGAAGAGCGCTGACCGAGGAGCCCGTGATCAGCTCCCGTGATGACCCCGTCCACCCGCTGGTTTCCATGCCTCCTGCGGGCGTCTGTTTAAAGTACAAAACCGTGCAGCACAGGTGGTGCTTCCACGTTGCTTCCTCCCCTGTGAACCCGTCTCCGTGGCCACACACGTACTCTTCGGCGTGACTGTAGTGTGGGGCCGAGCCGCCCGCGTGGCATGACCTGCTCGGAGGTTCCCCCCTCACCAGTCCCTGGCACCGAATCTGACGGTGTGAGGACGGCCTCCCGGGAGCCTCGCCACGGGGCCCGAGGCCGTCACAGGCCGTGGTCTTCGCATACTGCGCCCCGTGGACGTGTCCTCAATCCTGTCTCCACCCGCATGGAGACTCGCACACGGTGCCCAGCTGCGAGGAAAGGCCGCAGGGTAGGGTGCTCTGCCCGCGAGGCTGCCTGGGTGCCCCTGACCCCGTGTGGCCACCTGGACACTTCCGTTCGGCGAGACCAACCCCTCATCACAGGCTCTGGGTCAGCCGAGCCGCGCGTTCCCGCCGCGTCCAGCCGCTCCCTGTGGACCCGCACCCACTCAGGGGCACGCGGACTGGACCCACTGGAGTCACGCCCCCGGGGCCGCAGGGGCTGCAGACCGTCCAGACCCCGCACCTCGCCACACGCCATGGCTGCGCTGGAACCTCAGCGGATCGCGCTCCCACGGCCTCCCATCCTGGCCGCCACGGGAAGCTGTGTCTGCCGGAGCGACGCTGCGCCCACGGGTTTTAAGGTGCTTTCCGTGGAGAGCATCACTTCTCCAAGCGGGCGTGAGCAAGGAGGAGGATGGAGGGCTCCGGGGGAGGCGGGGTGTAACCCTTTGCAACAGAGAAGAGCCGACTCTGAGCACCTCCTCAGGTGGGACTCTCCCTTCCTTCCCCACAGCTGTGGGTGCAGACCGGGGGCCGGGGGTGGGGGGCCGGGGCCGTGCCCCCGCGCTGGCCATGCCGCGGGCCTTCTCCACGCCAGCGGCGGCCTGTGTGTTTTGCTCTTGTAAATGTGACCTCACCCGCAGGGGTCAAGGTGGTCCAGAGACCCCTGGGGCCCACAGAGCTAAGGAGTGGTGGCCCTGGGTCTGGGGGTCACTTGCAGACTGGGCAGGTGACCAGGGAGGCCGGACCTCTGCTGCTTGTGGAGGAGGGAACTCAGCTTCCGTGGTGGGGGCCGAACACCAAGGTGCCGACCGGCCACCCTGGGGCTGACTGAGCACAGGGACCCCGTGCAGCCAGCATCACGGACCTCCAGCCTCACCGGCTCCATTCCTGCCCCAGGGGTGATGCCCAGTGACCCAGTCCTGTCCCCCCACCTGGCCCCTGCTCTCGCCTTCTTCATATCCTCCATCCTGGAGAGCTCTCCCCCCCGCCCCGCTCTCCGTCTTCTCAAGGACAATTTTAATTTCCTTTTGTACCAGCAGGGAATCCATCTAAGATGCAGGCGGCTTGGTTTCCCCTGTGCCGAGGTTACAGGTGCGTTTACCCTCCAGCCGTCTTCGCATGTTGTCACGTTTCCATGTTTATGCATCAGCTTAGTAGCGGGGAGAAAACCACGATGACACGTGAATGTCCTTTTAGGATGTGAACGACAGCGCCAGGAAGCATCCCCGGGACGCACACGCTGGGAATGGCACCTGGCCGCCGGGAGCGTGTCTTCTGGGAAGCTCAGGGCGCCCATCCCCCCAGGACCCCGGGCATCTTGGGGACGCCTGACGCATGCATGTGTCTGTTCTCCCCCAGGTGCCTCAAGACGAGTGGGCAGGGTATCCCACGGGCGCCAAGGACGAGGAGATCCCCTGCAGGAGGATGCGGAGTGGGAGCTACATCAAAGCCATGGGCGATGAGGAGAGCGCGGAGTCCGACTCCAGCCCCAAGACGTCCCCCACGGCGGCCATGCGGCCGGAGCCCCTGCTCAAGCCCATTGGACCCCGGCCCCTGGCCGACCTCCAAACGTAAGGCCGCCCCCCCCATCCTCCCCGCCGAGGCACAGGTCCTGCTTGGGCGGTTCCCACCTCACGTCACCCAGAGCCGCTCTCCTGGCCAGTGTCCCCGTCCTGTCTGCGGGTCCTCGCCCGGCCGCTTGCCCACCAGCACATTGGGGTGGGTGCGTGTGACGTCATCACAGGGACGTGTCCTTGAGCACAGCTTTGTGAGGACGCTGGTGGGCAGGAGCTTTGTCTGCAGGGCAGAGGGGGGTATGGTTCCTGAGGACGGTGGCGTGTGCTTTGCAGTGTCGTCCACAGAGAGTTTGTGGGTGTCCAAAGTATAAGCAGGGAAACGTTGGGAAATAGAATATTAACCCGACGGGAACACACGACTTCCACGCGTGCTGCTGCGAGTATCTGCTCCCTCCAGGCGTTTGGACACCGCCAGGTTTAGGGCTGCCTACGGCTTGCAAAATGCACAGAAGCTCCCCCCCCAGGTCACCTGCTCCTCGTGGACTGTGGGCTGGAAGCCTCACCAGCCGTGGGGGTGATGATGAGCCGATCCGCGCACGCTGTCCTCCTGCCAGGGCGGCCCAGGGGGAACTGTTACCTGAAAACCCCGAGGCAGGGAGAGTCCGTCCACAGCACTGCCCCACGTGGGTTGGAAAGAACCCCCTGGAGGCGAGCCCACGCCGGGCACACCTGAGCCACCCGGGTCGGCCGCCTGCGGGAGCCCTACGGCTCGACCCGCACCCCGCCCGTTGCCACCCCATGTGACCGCCGGGCTCAGATCCTCCTCTTGGCACGTGGCCACAGTGGCTTAGTTGTTCACTGTGGCCTGTGGCGGGAGGATGGAGCCCCCGGCCGAGCACTGATCTCGGAGTCACCCCCCACCTCCTGCCCCCAGCCTGGCACGCACGGGGACAGCAAAACCCTGTGATCTCCCCCCAGAGCCCACTGAGCCAGTTCCATTAGCCCGTGGGACGCAGATACTGGGTGTCATTGGCCACAGGATCTTACTGGGCGCCGCGGGGCACCGTGTCTTCGTGGCTTGGTCTAGGTGACCCGCACCGGTCGGGCTGGGCGTGGATGCAGGGTGCAGCGGCCGCCGGTCTGTGTCCCTCCCCGCATCTCCGCTGTGCCCCACGTGGCTGGGGGGGTCAGGTCTGCTGTGCCCCACGCGGATGGGCAGTCGGGTCCCCTGTGCCCCACGTGGAGGGGTGGTCGCCTTCCTCAGGCACCAACCGGAAGGGAGCCGCCCTGATGGCAGCAGGACGCGCTGGAGGGAGAGCGGGGACCCGACGGTGCAGTGGCAAGGAAGCGGGTGGAGGCCGTGTGGCTGGAA
The DNA here is from genome assembly GCF_018345385.1 of Vulpes lagopus. Classification (NCBI taxonomy): domain Eukaryota; kingdom Metazoa; phylum Chordata; class Mammalia; order Carnivora; family Canidae; genus Vulpes; species Vulpes lagopus. The sequence goes on from NC_054845.1 coordinate 30,821,895, forward strand.
GGCTGTCCCCAGGGCGACGCCAGCCCGACCCGCCGCCCCCGCGGGCAGGCAGCCGACCCCGCCGGTGCGCCCACCCCTTCCCTGGGGCGCGGGAGGTCACAGGTGAGGAGGAGCTGTGGGCGAGCCTAAACCGCCCTGGATGGAGAACAGCCTCCCCCGGAGCCTGGGCTCGGGCTGCCGCCTGCGCACCTGGTCCCGGCTCCCCGCGCTGCGCGTGGCCGCGGACCCGAACTGACGCTTTGAAGGTTGGTGCTTCCTGTACAACTGTGTGCGTTTAGGGCAAACCGGAGGGAAGGGAAAGAAAAATGGGCTGTTTTCACGGTGAGTGAGGCATCGGGCAGTTTCAGAATCGGGAACTTGATGTCTGTGCCCACGGGATCCCCGCCCGTCCCTGCGCCCCAGCGACAAGCTCGCCTGCCGCCCCGTGTGCCCGTCCTCGAGCTGCTCTCGGGGCCCTGAGCTCACGCAGCCCGCGGGGGGCACAGGCAGTGCCCACCCCGATGCCTCCTCACCCAGACCCCCGGGTCTCGGACCGGGTGCCCGGGCGGCCGTGCTCACCAAGGCGCACCCAGTACACTCAGAATTCCCCCCAAAACCCCAGGGTGATGGAGAGGCCCAGGCCGCCTGACCTGGTCGTGCAGACACTGCACAGGGCCGAGCTGGACCTGCACATGCAGGCCAGGAGGGTTGGGGATGGGTAACTCGGGCGCCCAGTGCTGGAGGATCGTGCACATCCACCCCGTGCCCGCCCGCAGCCCCCACACCCTGTCCGCCCTCACAGGGAGCCCTGCAGGTGGGCCGCGTGGACGTCATCCCACGGCCTCATCTTCCAGCAAGTGTCAGCGCGTGGTCCTTTCCCCACACCTAACAAAAAGGGAACGAGGAGGAGGAGGGCAGGGCCCCAGGAGGTGTCCACGGGCTGGCTGTGGGGCATCTGCGGTGTGCATGGAGCTCTGCGCCGTGGGTTGATGTCCTGACATAGAAGCTCTGTGGTGGCAGGCGGCCACACAGTCACCGACCCTGCCGGTCAGCGTCATGCACGTCGCCTTGAGATCCTGTACATTTCAACGTGATTCATTCATTCTCATTTTATGTGACATCAGCCACGCTCAACTATTGATTCAGGGCAGCTGTGACTGAGCCCATTGTAGGGCACAGACCCTCCCACCCCCGCACCCAGAGACCAGGAACAGCACATCACAGGTGTGACCACAGGTGTAGAATCAAAAGTAGTGACTCCCTCGCCCGGAGGGCGTGTTCACCTAAGGACAGTAGGACGTGCCCTTGGAGACCAGCAGGCATCATGGAAGGCAGAGGGGACCTGGTGACAATGTGACCAGGTGGGCAGAGGAGCCCCCAGGACCTCAGGGGGGTGGATGGGGATCCCAGGTTAGCACCAGGTCCTGTAGGACACACAGCCCGCCACACACCTGTCGGTCACCACACCTCCTGTCCTTGTGATCCCCCCACACCTGCTCCCCCCACCCAAGCCCCCCCTCCTGTGGTCCCATAGCACCAGGGATGCTCATAGCTGCTGTCAGGCAGGTTTGTGGATCGTTGGAATCCTCTGGATCTGACACCTGCGGTGATTTCGTCCCTAGACCATCTCTGTTAAGTTTATCCTGTACCTGAGGACGGTGAAGCCCGCCTGATAGTCCTCAAGGTTTGTTTGTCATAAGACTGAGGTCTCCATGTGCCCGAGCGGGTCCCTCCAGCCCCGCCGCACATCCTCAGCAGGGCTGACTCACATTTCCCGGCGGCTGGCGGATTCCAGTGACCAAGGATTCAGGTGTGCTCAGCCCCCTGGGATTTGTGCTCCGGTGGGAAGGGACGGGCTCTGGCCGCGGAGCCTAGTGATTGTGGCTTAGGAGCAGCCTGGGAGCCTCAGGAGCACGTGCCTCCCATCGCAGGAAATCCCTCAGGAAACCAGCTGTGCCCGCACCCCCTGTTCCAGCTGTGCGGCTGAAGACCTGCCAGAAAACCAGGTCTCTGATTGGCCGTTATCAGTCCCTCACCGCCATCGGATGTGAAATCCCTCCTGTAGAGAGTGGATTTCCTCCTGCACGTTGCTGACCTCTTGCCACCGTGATTCTGTGCCACACACTCTTGCCTTCCTGCTATTGACCAAGGAGAAAACCGTCCTGTCAATAACGGGACACACGTCCTGCTTGTACACAAGGACGTGTACCGTCCCCTCCCTGCCTTCTCCAGAACAGCACATGAGGGAGAGGCTGCACCTCAAAGGAAGAATGAGGCACCAACCACCAAAATCCTGCACACCTGTCCTGGGGCCTTTGTGCACAGAGCCCTCCCTGTGGTGCCAACCCTTCGGGGCCTCAGACCCCATGCCTGGGACCGACCCATCTGTAGGTCAGACCTGTCTGCGTGCAGACTCCTGCGGAATGATCACAAACAGAAGGCAGGGTTCAGGTTGCTACTGAATCCAACTTACTGGGTTCTTTTTTTTTTTAGATTTTTTTAAAATTTATTTATTTATGATAGTCACAGAGAGAGAGAGAGAGGCAGAGACACAGGCAGAGGGAGAAGCAGGCTCCATGCACCGGAAGCCCGACGTGGGATTCGATCCCGGGTCTCCAGGATCGCGCCTGGGGCCGAAGGCAGGCGCCAAACCGCTGCGCCACCCAGGGATCCCAACTTACTGGGTTCTTAAATCAGCTTGTATATTTATTCCTGTCGGAGATCACGGATTCACAGAATTTGGTTTTGATTATTAGGATTTTGATAATTTGGTTTTGATTATTAGGTAGACCAACTAATTTCATGTCGGGGCCTTTGGCGTTTTGTTTCTCTTTTCTTTTTCTTTTTTTTTTCTTTTTTTCCTGGTTACTTGAATTGCAAAGTCAAAGCTGTAACCACTCTGAGCATCTCTGAGTCACGTCTTATGAAGGCAGCATTTTATATTTGTGGAGGAAGGAGGCCTTTCTTCCAGGACGACTTCATAGGTAGAGATTTGCTCTGGTGGGTGTGAGTGTGAGGATCACATTGGTGGAGCACCTGGGTGCCCCTGTCCACTAAGTGAGTCTTGATCTCAGCCCTGGTTGTGACCTCAGGATCCAAGCTCAGCTGTGCATCGGGCTCTGTGCTCCATGTGAAGCCAACTTCCTAAAAATCCTATTGGTAGGTGTGTGCTCATGATATGTATGTGTCCACGTACACGCACGCGTGTGTGCGTGTGCATCCATATATGTTGTGTGTTCGCTGACTTTCAGATGGAGAAGACGTATCCAAATGTTACTCCACGGCGAGAAGCCACAACATAATGACGGATTTGAATTCATAGAATTAACAACGTCTTTGTGGGAAAAAGCAAACCAACCAACAAAGTGAAAGTGCTGTCACCACGATAAAATGGTCATTAAAACCTGGGGAGATGTGTGGTCATTTAAATAACACATTTATATTCTTAATACGTAGACACACCTTACAAATCCGTAAGAAAAAAAGCAAACACTGTAACATAAACATGGATAACGGCCAGGGGGAGGTTGCTCACGGACCTTAAAAATCCACAGAAGGCTCTGGAGAGTACTTAGCGTGTATTGAAAACCAGAGATGTGATCGCTTATTCTGAAGAAATCCCTGGAAGGCACAGAACCACGGACACACGTACAGTGATGCTCACTGTTTTGTTGTAAATCCTCATAAGGGATCGTCGGTGACCTCAAGGCCCAGGGGTGTGTGTGTGGGGGGGGGGGTCCCAACTTGGGGAACCTGTGAGGACTAACGTGTGCGAATGTATCCATCACAACAGCGCGAGGAACAGCCGGAGCCTGCCCCACGGCCCTCGGCTGCAGGACAGAGTGAATAATAGACATGCAAACACTGGGATGCCATCGATGGAATATTCCGGAACACTGCAGGTTTGGCATGAGGCCAACTCGTACGTGTGGGTGTGGTGACATCAGATTATATTCATTTTAAAAAGGAACATGTAGAACATGACAAACCTCATAAAGCGGACCGCGGCTTGTGCAACACGGACAGGGATACAGGCGGTCGTGGCGCGCTCGTGACGAACCGGGAAGGCTGCAGGAAACAAGCGGGTGTGTCTAGGCCGTGAGGGGACGTGGGCAGGGCAGCCTGTGTCCCTCTGCAACGTGGTGTCAACACCACCACTGAGCCGACTGTCCAGCGTGACAGGGTGACTCTTCAAGGCGGGGCATGTGCCACACGGTCGCTTCACCATGTGGCCGGATGCTGGGTGGTCAGTACAGAGTCACATCCAGTGGTGTCCACTTAGGGCTTGTCTAGGAAGGCGGCGTGGATGGAGTCGGTGAGCAGAATTCCAGGTCAGCCCGCCGTGTAGACAGCGGAAGGCCCGTCGGTGCCACCCTGCCATCGGGAGGCCCAGGGCCGGGAGGAGCAGGCCCCCAGGACCGACAGCCTCTGCGCCGGGCGCTGGGTCCCACCGGGGGTTAAGCTGCTCAGGAGGCACCTGTAGCTTCCGGGGCCCCCAACCCCAGGCGTGCACACCACCTGGCTCTGCCCGACGCCCGGGCCTGCAGATGGGGCTGGAGGAGAGGCCGTGCCCCACGCCAGGACGCGGTCAGACGGCGAGCCCACCCCGCGGGCGAGGGGCCCAGCCCTTGACCCCTGCGTGCGCCGCACCCCCTAGGGGCAAGGTGGTCAGTGCAGTGGGCACGGGGGTCAGGGCCTGCGGAGGGCACACGGGGCGCCAGCGCCCCCACATCCCCGCCGCCCCCACGGCGAGCACATGGTGGCGGCGGACAGAGCGCCGCATCCCGGGCTCTGTGTGTGCGCTGTGGCCGCCATCTGCACGTGGGGACCCCGCACAATCCAGACGTGGGAGGAGGAAAGCAAAGGGACGGAGCGGCCAGAGACGGGAGAGGACGGGACAGCAGCGCCCGGGCCGGGCGGACCTCTGCGGGCCACGCAGCAAAGGCCTCCTGGCCGCAGGGTCGTGGGGGGTCGCGGGGGGAGCCGGCCAGGAAGGAGGCTGCGGGAACCTGCACACGGATCGGGCGGAAAGGGGCGTCTCGCTGATGAGCTCCCCCGCAGGCTCTCCGGGACTCAGGCCGCGTCCGCCAACTTGCAGGTAGGTCCCCAAACGTCACCAAATGGAAACGCGAGGACAGAAAGGGTGGGAACCAACGTGGGAGAGAGCCGGCGGCCGGGCGCAGGCCTGCGGAGCCTTCCTGGCCCCCACGCCCCACAGCCGGCCCGGAGCGCCCGAGGCTCAGAGGCCCTCACAGGTCGGGGTCAAACTCCCAGAAACCCGGGAATAAGAGAAAAGGGAGGAACCTGGGAGGACGGAAGAGGATCGGAAACTTGGGGCAGACGCTCGCCGTGGTGCTGTGGGAGCCAGGACCCAGGAGGGGCCGTGCCGAGCCACGGGGAGTCAGGGCCGTAGGGAAGCCGAGCCGGAACCGTCACCAGCCAGCGCAGGAATAGCAGAGGCACCGGGGCGGGCGCCAGCAGATCCCCCGCTGACCCGGAGCCGCAAAGCCGCGTCCTGCGGAACCAGAGGCCGCTCACCAGCACAGACGCGGCGCTCAGAGGCCAGCTCTGCCCCGGGAGGCCCAGGGGCGCAGGCGGCCGCACGTCCCCGTTACACTGTGTTCCTATCCAGGCAGTCGGATGCTTCCCGCACCTGCTCCCCCATCGCTGCAGGTGGGAGGTGATGGGAGGAGGAGCAGGGGTAGCCCTGCCTCAGGTGAGCTCCGTGTCCCTCCTGTCGGCACCTGCCCTGGAGAACGGAGCCCCCCCGCTGTCCAGACACACACTGGGTGAACTGGATGATTGATCGGCGACTGTCCCAGAACCCGCAGCCCATGACACATGGTCACGAGGTGTCAGTCTACTCAGGACCCATCAGGAACAAACAACCGAGGGTCCCTCAAAGCCACTTTCCTCATTTCCTGCGCCGTCAATCTTGGTTTTTTGCTGTTTCCTGATCCTGGGACTGCATTTCGGGTTTGGGCTTGAAGTCTCCTTCGGACCACTGAGCTCCCGGCATCTCTCAAATAGCCGACCCCATGCCGACCTCCCTGTCAGCCTCCTCATTCTGACCCCGGGTGCCCGGTGATCTTGGCCGGGTCCCACGGCAGCCCCTTCCCGACCCGGCTCCGACCGCCTGGGGGACGCGGTTCTCACAGCTCCGGGGCACCAGGTCTGCATCCCCGCCCCCGAGCAGTAGCCAAGCCCCAACACACTGCAGCCCCCGGCACTCCTGGGCTGGGCTCATCCTGCAGAGCTCTGCTCGGGGTCGCGTCCCCCTGGGCGTGTCCCTGGGGCAGGTGCCCCTGCACGGTGCCCCCTACTACCCCCAGGCTTACCTACCACTACCACACACCTGTTGGCTTCCCCCGTGACCCGTGTCGCCTGTGAGGGGACAAACGTGTTGTGTGTCATTTGCCCTCACTGTGGGGCACATACATGGAATGGGTGAGCAGGGCTGGCGTCTTGTGACCGGCTTCCCAGGAATCCTGCTAATCAGCTCGACCCAGGAACTGCTCTGGAGAGCGCCCTCGAATGAATCATTTGTAAAGATTCTGAAAATGGGGGATCATCGATTTTAAGAACATGTGTGCAGCTGATTCGTAGCCGCCCGATCCCGTACGCTCCTCCCTGCGCGTCCAGAACAGGACCAGATGCAGGGATGGTCCGGGGGCTCTTCCTGTCCCAGGGTCCGGTGACCACCAGCCTTGATCCCACCTGCACCTGGTTTTGTCTGCATAGCACCTGCCACACGCAAGAGCCCAGGCTGGAGACCAGAGTCCACGTCCTTTCTACACAGCGTCACATTCGCTGTGGCACCGTGTAGACCTAGGGCCTCCTCGGAGGTCAGGGAGTAGATGTGCTATGTTCACCCGTTACCCTCTCGTTGGGGGACTGCCCCCGAGGTCTCACTGCTTGTACTGCTGCCAAGAAAACATCCCTGTGGTGGTGCCACTTCTGTGTGTCGCCAGGAGAGCATCACAGGGTCTCTTTCGGGCAGCGTCTGCCTCTGGGTCCTTGTCCTCGTCAGCATGGCTAAGGAGACTCTGGCCTGGTGGTGACTCCAAATGAGTTTGATTCATGGGCTCTCTTGTCCCCTTAATCCATGAGCAGTTTCATTCTCCACCTCTACGCAGGCCCGAGGGGTGAGCATTCTGTGGAGACGCCCCTATTGCCCAATTCCCTAAAAATACAGCAGGACACGATCTCAGTAGGATCGTCCTTCTGAGGCACAGCTTGAGAAGCTCCTGATTCAGGCGGTAGCCTCACCCCAGGCACTGGACCCTTGGCAGACATCACTGCTGGTCCGGGCGTCCCTGGGAACCGTCGGACTTCAAGACACCAGGGTCTTGGAACATCCTGACGGACAGTCCCGTAGGGCACAGGATGTAGGCCACAGTGCGCCGCAGCATCGGGGCCATCCCGAGAAAGGGAGGAGGCCTCGCGGGGGAGGCCCAAGAGTGTCGCCAGAGCCAGACCGCGCCCTCAGTCCCTGTGTTGGTTTATTAACTTTCTATTGTTTTCTTGATTTCTAATACACTAATTTATGCTTCTGTTAATTTTTTTTCCTATTTCCTTATAATTCCATTTTGTTGTTTCCCTCATTCATCCGCTGATTGCCTGTTTAGAAGTGAGAGCTCAGAGTATGAGTATTCCTAAGAGTGTGTCTTTTGCTGCACCTCATACATCTTGATGCGTGGTGCTTCGGTCCTTCCTGCGTTGTGGATATTCCTCAGCATTCCCGATCTGCACTTTGCTCAGGACTGAAAGAATGAAGGAAGGAAAGATGCGCTCACCAGGATACATAAGCCTCTATGAATTATTTTTCTTCCTTTCAGTGACTTTTTCAGATTTTTACAATGTATGATGTTTTTAAATATAGGCTGCATTTCCTCTTTCGGCCTTTTGGCGGGGAGCTAGGCTGAGAGATGTGCAGCAAATATTACCGTTTTTCCTCCCCCTCCCATTTTTCCCATTTCTGATTAAATGAGCTCTCAGTTTTCTCAGAAACCACGTCATTCCCACTAATTCTCAAAGCTGCAAGATGCACGTGTTCACTCTTCGGTCGAGGCATGAGCTGTTTGGGGGCACCTTGCTGCTACTCGCCTAACCCTGACGCGCCTGCCCGCTCGGAAACTGAGGCATCTCCCGCTCTTCCGGCCCGTGACGGAGGTCGGACAGCCTAGCGGACGAGGATTGCTCAGCCATGGACAGTGATGGGTGTTGAAAGCATCTTTCTCTGAACACAAGTCACTCTCTTCGCTGTTGTAGACTCCAAAGTGTCTGACCACACTTGAGTGCCCCGGTAACAGGCCAGGGAAGGCCCCTGACGATGACTCAGGATCCATCGGCCACTGAAAGGCTGTGTCCAGAGAACATGTGAATAAAGAGGGAGCAGAGGCAAATCTGTAAGGTTCCGGGGCAAAATTAAATAACATGAAACCCAACATCCCAAATGTAGTAAAGAGAATTAATTCTGTTGAATCCATTGTCTTCTTTAATGTATCATACAGAATGTATGAATCCATTCATTTATTCATCCAATAAGCAAGTGTGTGCTAAAGACTAAGTATATAAATAATTGTCAAATAAGAACATGAATAAATAAATGCAAATATTGCCAGGACATTAACTAGGCACCTAAAAATAAATAATCAACGATTATGGATATAATTTTCACAGAGTTAAAAAAAAAGGTAAGGTTTTGATGAGCTAAATTATTTTTGAAATAAGTATTCTTATTTTTGAAGTAAGTGTAAAAATGTGGGTTTTTAAAGACCTTATTTATTTATCTGAGAGAAAGAGAGAGCAAGAGCCAGGGAGAGGGGCAGAGGGAAGGAGACGCAGAGTCCCCGCTGAGCAGGGAGCCCCGCGTGAGACTCGATCGCAGGACCCTCGGTTCAGGACCTGAGCTGACGGCAGACAAGCCACCCAGCCGCCCCGGGATAAAAATGTCTCTAAAATCTGTTTCACTGAGAAATTTGGAAATGTCAATCAGGCTCCTTTATATTAATTCCACTTACACAATCCTAAGGAAACAAATTTCAATAAAAGATTTAGTAACAAATGAGGTCCTAGAAGAAATTCCAGTTCTTTGCTATTATTGGTACTAAAGAACCAATTAAAACTAAGCATCCATCAACATGCAAGGTGATCTAGTCACTGATGTGTCACCAGTGAAAACATTGCCAGAGAGGTTCTCGCTGTGTAGCCAACTGGCCACAGTATCTGCAGGGTCTCTGCACCTGAAACCCCAACGCCGGAGTTTTCACAGCACAGCTGCCAGGACCCTGGTGGACGAAGCCTCCGGTAACCGTGTTCTGTGTGCTGCCCTGTGAGTGTGGCTGGGACCAGGCCCCTCGAAGAAGTGACCCAGGTGGCAGGTGGACATGACCCTGGCAGCCGGCCCTCATCCCAGAGCCTGCAAGGGCAGGAAGGGAAGGCAGAGGTTTGCAGCCAAGAAGGAGTGGACAGGCCGTTCATGGCCCAGAGATGGAGGGTCCATCTGATTTGGACTCCAGGAGTCAGTCCCATAGGGGCTGAGGGACACCGCCACCTGCCAGCAGGGACAGGGACCCACATCCTACCTCGCTGGGCAGAGGGATGCCACCAGCAGGGATGGGGACCCACGTCCTACCTCCTGGGGCCAAGGGACACTGCCAGCAGGGACAGGGACCTGCTACCTACCTCCTGGGGCCAAGGGATGCCACCAGCCTCCAGCAGGGATGGGGACCCACGTCCTACCTCCTGGGGCCGAGGGACCAGAGCCTGGGTCCGGCGCCGCAATGCCCACCTGATCCCGGGGTGGTGGGCCTGCAGCTCTCCGGACTCTCCAGGTTGGTCATGACTTTATGCAGCGGATTAGCCAGATTCTCTAGAGAAACAGCGCCAGTAGGGCGCATGCACCCGTGTGCGTGTGTGTGCGTGTGTGCATATTCGTGTGCATGCCCGTGTGCATGCGTCTGCATGCGTGTGTGTCCATCTGCGTGTGTGTGTCTGTGTGCATGTCCGTGTGAGTGCGTTTGCATGTGTGTGCATGTCCGTGTGCGTGCGTGTCTGTATGCATGCGTGTGTGTGCATGTGTGTGCATCTGTGTGCGTGCATCTGCGTGTGTGTGTGTGTCCGTGTGTGCGTGTTGAGTGCGAGTGTCTATGTGCATGTGCATGCGTGTCCATGTGTATCTGCATGTGTGTGCATGTCCATGTGCGAACGTCTGTGTGGGTGTGCGTGTCCGTGTGCAAGTATCTGCGTGTGTGTGCATGTCCATGTGCACGCGTGTCTGTCTGCATGCATGTGCGTGACCACAGAGCATGAGGGGCAGCTTGAAGGAGCCAGCTGACATTGGGCGCCCCGGGGCAGCGAGGTCCCTCCGCTGAGAACCCCAGGGCTGCCCAGGCCCCGCATAGGCCACGGGCTGCGTCCCTTGGGCTACAGCGGCGTGTGCTGCGCAGGGGCGGCCATCACGGGGACACCACCCGGAGAGCGAGCCCCTGGAGCGGGTTCCTGCCCTGTGTTCTCGCTCAGGCATTTTCTAGACATTCTGCAGCGGCACAGGTGAGTGTTGGCGCGAGTGCAGAGCCCACGTGGCAGCCGACGGCTGCTTTTGCGGCGGTCCTGAGAGTGGCTCCGAGGGCCCCGCGGCCGCGAGGGGGCCGACGCACAGGGGGCCGTGGCCGCCGAGCACCGAGCACCCCCGCGGCCCGCTCCCTGGCCGAGCACTGCCAAGCATGCGCCTTGGCGGGCCCAAGGGTGGGGTGCGCGTGGCTTCCCCGCCGGACACAGACGAGCCCCAGGTGGCAGGGCCGGGCACACAGGTGATGGCAGCTTGGCCTGCGGGGGCGGGGGCGCTCCTCCCTGTCCAACCCTGTCTTGTCCATCCCCCCGTCCTGTGCGGAGGGTCCTGGGGGGACGCTCCTCCCTGTCCGTCCCCCATCCTGTCTGTCACCCCGTCCTGTGCAGAGGGTCCTGGGGGGGACACTCCTCCCTGTCCATCTCCCGTCCTGCCCATCCCCCTGTCCTGTGCTGACGGCCCCGGGGGTGGACGCTCCTCTGTGTCTGTCCCCCAGGGAGACTCGTTCTGCCCCCGGGTACCCAGCATCCACCTGCACACACGCCCGTCATGGGCCCCATCCCTTCTAGCCTTTGTTCAAGGCGCCCAAGCAGCCATCTCACCTGACATGGACGATAGAGCAGGAGACACACGACTGTTAAGGGACCCTGCAGCCCTGCGATGTGCACGTGCTAACGTTTCATACATTCTCCCTGCCCCGCTTGGGAGCCTTCCGTGTCCCCTTGGGGCAGCGGGCAGGTCATGGCCGTCCAGTTGGCCCCTAGAGGTTCAGGGCTGAGCAGCACCCAGGCGTCCTGGCTCTGTAGCCTCCCCTTCCAGGGCTCGGGCTGTGTCCTTCCATCCCCCCGTGAAGCTGCCCTCGCACGCGGCCACCCGCGTCGCTGTTCCCACCGCCGCCTGTTGGCCCCGGGAGAAGGAAGGGGGGGAGGACAGCGAGGTTGGCCGCTTCCCTGCAGCTGGGCTGTGGGCCGGCGCGGGTCTGGGTGCCTGGAGGCCCCCATCTTCCCTCCCTTCCCTGCCTCACGAGAGACCCGCTCTGTGTCCCCTCTTCCTGCCCACGGCCTCTCTCCCAGCGCCACCCCACAGCCCACGCCCGCCGTGTCTTCAGATCCTCAACTATGGGGTTTCTTCCTCTGGGAACAGGAGGCATAAATGGGTCAAAACCAGACGCCCTGAGTATCTGCTTGACCTGTGGGCTGTTGGCAACAATCGCTTCACCAGACGTGCAGGCGCAGGTTCCTGCCGCCCCCGTCTGCCCCTATCCTGCGCCGGGGGACCCGGGGCTCCTCAGGGAGGGGAGAGACCCCCTGCCCCCAACAGAGAAGACACGCTTGTTCGACCATGTGAGTGTTTGTGTGGATTCTGGAGCTCGGGCATCTTGCTGCCGTGTAACCAGTTCTAACCCAAACTGCAGGGTTGCCTACGAGGTGAATATGTCCGAAAAGGACACGACGAAAGTGACAGAGTGTTCTGGAGAGTCCGCCCACCTGGCCGGGCAGAGGGAGGGTGCCCGGGGGTGGCCGTGAATGGGCCCGGAGTCGGCATCTCTCCTCCTGGACGGTCCAGCTTTCTCCCCCCGGGGGCCTGGCCCCACTGCGAACACCACACATATTCTCCCAGCAAACCGCATACTCCCTCGCAGCGACACTCAGCCCCACTCTTGCCGGCGCCCAGACCCACCCGCTCCAGCCATGGTGGCCACCCAGAACCTCCCCGCCGCAGCTTCCCCATGGCTGGACCTGTCTTGTTCCCACAGGACTCTCCTCGTCCGCTGCTTCTCGCTGCCCTGAGGTCCACCGCATCCCATAATGCGTGAGCGTGAGTCGCAAAGACCGTGACTATCTCCTGCAGGCCCCCGCCCCCGTCTGCCTCCTCAGGAAGGCCTCCCTGGCACAGCGAGGTTGGATCCCGAGCATTGGTCATAAGGACCCGTCCAGGGTCCCAGATCCCCCTGAGGTGTCAGCCAGGGCGGCTTTGACTTCCTTCTCCACCACACGTGTCATCACAGGCTGACACTCATGGCTGGGCAGGTCACACGGTGAGCTCTGCACGTGCCATCTTCCCGCGCGTCTGATGCTGTGACTCTGACCTCCGTCCCCTGTGCTTCCTGCCAGAATCACGACCTTCTCAAGTGGAGGCAGGCGTACGTGCTGCTGCGTAGCATCCCCCCCATCGACCGCAAGGATGCTTGTGACCCCCACAGGGCACACTCACGCTTCGACGGAATTGCCTTTCATGACGAAGGAGCCTGCGCCTCTTGCTTTATAGAGCAGCAGGTCATTGAGTATTTAGTATATGAAACCAACAGTCAAAAAATATGGAAGGTTGAAAATACGGGAACAGAGTTTCTTTACTGAAGTGGGTGTGAACCTCAAGTGGTCCCTGGTGATACCCGCGAGGCGGGCGGCTGTCACCCGATAGGATGGGACGTGTTCTGCGGTGCAGACGGCGGCATCTCGGGAAACGCCCGGGTCCTCCCTTTGCCAGACTTCACCCTCGAGGGCAGAGCACACGTCTGCTCAGCCTGACCCGCAGTGGGCACCTAACCTGATACCTGATGGGCTGCTCGGAAGGAAACTGTCCCCGGGGTCAGCGGTGAGGGGCTGCGGCCGCGAATGTGGGAGCTCTTGGCGACGTGCCGTCTGTGCTATAACTTGGCATCCCAGGAATCTCGTTTGTTAGACTAATAATTTTCTTAAAATCTTTTTGCCTGAAAGTCCTCCAGAGCCGTTGAAAAACTTCAAGTAGACAAGCAGATTTCTATTTTGGAAAGATCTCTTTGACTGCGTGGGTACGATCCAGTGTCTGTCAAGGAAGGGGAGCCATCAGGGCGGCGGTGGGGGGGTGACAGCAAGGGTCAGGTGCTGCAGGTGTCGAGGGGTAGAGCCCAGCAGGACGTGGCACGTCACGTGGTCTTCCAAAGGAGCCGGCCGAGGAGCCCCTGGGACTGGGACGGGGACGGGATTGGAGGTGCTTGAGGTGCAATGGGGCAGAGGGAAGCAGCCTGCCGGGTCCTGCTTCAGGCACGTGGGGTTTGGAACGGCAGAGACGAGCTGCGTGCCCGGGTCTGGGGACCGGGCAGGAGGGAGGCCGTGGGATGGCCAACCCCACCGACTGAGCACCTGCGCACCTCCGCCTCCCGGGCTGGGGAGAATCGCCGTCGTGCGCCCTTGGGCTCCAGGGGCCGCGTGATGGGCTTACAGCCAGTGAGTGTTAGTGGAGGGGACGTACGTCGCATCTTGATGAACCTGAGGCCCTCCAGAACTTTCCTTCCCTCTGCCATGGCGACTGGCCGTTTCTGGGGCGCAGCGGTTCCATCCGCCTAAGTTCCAGGGAGAGGACAGCATAGACCGGAGTCCCCAGATGGCTTACGGTGGGCATGTGGCAATGAGTGAAAATAAACCTGTTTTATTTGGAGCCAGTATTTTGGAGGCTCTGTTGCTGCAACATTACGTAGCCTGTCCTGGTGGACGCGGCGGAGATGTGTATTGGGAAATTATCACAAAAAGAGCTATGTGATGAATTCATGTGGGTGGATGTGCAGGCCCAGCAAGAACATGCGGAGCAGAGGCGGGAAGCAGAGAGAAAGCTGCCTGCCAAGCAGTGTCCAGAAAGATGGAAGGGGAGACGGAGGGGCGGGGGGCGGCGCTGAGGCGTGCGGCCGGGGCGGGGGGCACAGGAGCCATGGAGGCGCGGCGGCCGGGGGCGGAGCAGGTGCACCGGAGCAGCCTGGCGGGAGGGCCCGAGGTGGCCAGGAGATGAAGTAAGTGCCTGGGGCCGCGCGGGTTTCGGGGAAGGAGGACCGAGGCTGGGGGAGCAGAGGCAGCTGGCGGGGCCGTGGGTGCGGCGCTGGGAGAGGCTGGGTGCCGTCAGCCCGTCGGACGCCCCGCGGGAAGGGTGAGGTTCAGGCGGCAGGTGCAGGGCGCGGGGCGGGACACGGGGTGACGTGCTCGCGCTCCTGCTCGCGTGAGGGGTACCTGCACCGGCTGCCGTCTGACTCGGGTGCGAGACGCCGTGCGCGGCAGGCTGGGTGGGGGCCCCTCCACTGGGCTCCTGCTCTGGGTTCCCGGCCACAGCCCCCGCCGCCTCCCTGGGCGTCTGCTCTGCTCTCCCCACCTGATCCGGAAGGTTCCTGCCGTGTCTGCTGGTTGCATAACCACCCCTCTTCCACGTCGTGAGGCCTCTGCCCCGGATGACGCTGACCTGCACTCTGTCCCTAGCCTGGTTCTCACCCCTTTACGTTGCTCCACCTGTAAGTACCGAGCGCCCCGGGCTCTGACCCTGCCTCTCGCTCTGACCTCTCCTAACCATCCTGCATGACCGTCTCCATGTGCACGGCCACAAATACGATCTTTACGCCGATTCCCCCAGATTTGCATATTGACCTCTTGCCCCTGTCTGGATTCCACCTCAGTATGAAATGTCCCAGGGAGGGTTCTGCAGAGATGTCCGATAAGCATCACAACTCACTTGGCCCCAAAATAACTCTGGGCTCCCTGCCGTATCCCCAGTCTGCATGCTCATGGCCCCCTCTCAGGCACGGGACAGGGACTCCACCCCAGACTTCACACCGCAGTCCAGGACCTGGGGGACCCCCAGGAGGCAGTGGGAAGGAGGAGGAAGAGAAACGGGCAGCGAGCACCACAGGGGGACCCACGCCCTCTGGGGACACATTGTTAGGCATTTCCAATTTGCAGAGCTGTAATCATGATTCACAAGGAGTGAACAATTAGCTAAAATCAATAAGGACCCCAAATGGACTACAGACGCCAACGAGGTTCTTAGGCTCGAAGGACGTCACGGTGCTGCAGGTGGGGGCGGGCCGGGGAGGGAAGCAGCTGGGGACTCTCTGCAACATCTGACTTCACGCTCTGAGGCTAAAGACCAAGGGGTCCTAGAAAGGGGGACCCCGTTTCAGACACGTGTGTCTCACAGGCACTTGGGTGAGCAGTTCGAACCACAGCTAATGACTAAGTACATGGTGGCTGACGAGACCCACGTGTCCCCTTGTTGGAGGAGGACCATGCAAATGGGGGAAGGTGAAAACTTGAAATGAACCCTGTGGTGTTTTGTGGGAGTCAGAGAGAGAGGTAGGAACAACTCGGTGTGCACGGACACGGGTGGGTCGATACCGACGTCAGCCGGACACGTACACACCTGTGGCAGAGTGTGCACGCGCGGCTCTCTGGGCGCTGTCTGCAGAGGGCGCGGAGGCAATGGGCCCCGGGGAGAAGGGCACCCAGCGCCCAGCACCGGGGTGTAGCACCCACGTCATGGTCCCTAAACACCAGTCTCCTGTGAAAGGAGGTGTCTGTGCTCTTTGGAGAAAGGTCTGGTCCCGTGCGAGGCAGGGAACGTGCCGGGTCACATGCAGTACCAGGCGGTCCCAGGAAGTAAGGAAGTGTTAACATGGGAGGGGAGCAGGTCAGAAGGATGCGGACACCCCCGCGCAGGAGCTCCGGGGGCCGCGCCTGGGACTCCCAGCCGGCAGAATAAGACAGGTTGGGATCCGTAGCTCATGCGTCCGTGCTGACCGGGATACGTTACTGATGCAGCGGGCAGCTGGGGGGGGCAGGACAGCGGTACCGACGGCAGAGCAACCGGGCAGCGAGCCCCGGCGTATTCACTGGGCCCGCAGCGAGGGAAGGCGGGTATCCAAGGGGAGTGCTCGGCTCGCCGCTGAGGAGACACCCAGCACCCCCGCTGGTCCTCGTTGGGTGAACCCTCACCCCTAGGACCCGGGCACCACAGACCCTCGGGGAGCAAGCTCAACGGGGCTCCTGTGGGGTCCTTGCCAAGAATGCGTCCCCTCCAGCCAGTCACAGGGACTTCACGCAGCCCGACAAAGGGACATTTCTCTAAGCAAGGGACAGGTGAATTCCAAAGTGTCAGGGTCACGAAAGGCAAGGGGGGGGGGGGGGGGAGAGGCCACAGGTGGGGCGAGAAGGGGCCCGGGACAACCAAATGCAACATGGGATCCTGGACCCCGGGGAAGGTCGTCCGTGGGGAGACATGAACTGACCAGGCCTGCGTTTAGTGAAGAGTGTTGTGCCACGTGTGACGTCCTGTGTTTCTAGTCGTACCACGGTTATGTAAAGGTGCACGGGGGGGGGGGGGGGGGGGGGGGTATTGTAACTCCGCAGCACTTTTAGGCCTAAGACAGGAAGTCCAAAACGACTGCAAGATAAAAGGTTAGGAGACCTAAATGTTGATTTTTGAGCTTAAGGATTTCCAAAATATAGAAACATACAGATCCCATTCTCTGACTAGGCCATAGCGAGAGAGGAATAAGCGCCCAGAAACACAGCAGCAAACACAACTGTACAAACAATAAGAAAACAGGGACGCCTGGGGGCTCAGCGGTTGAGCGTCTGCCTTTGGCCCAGGGTGTGACCCTGGAGTCCTGGGATCGAGTCCTGCATCGGGCTCCCTGCGTGGAGCCTGCTTCTCCCTCTGCCTGTGTCTCTGCCTCTCTCTGTGTCTCTCAGGAATAAATAAATCTTTAAAAAAAAAAAAAAAAAGCAATAAGCAAACATCTTGGGATGACCCCAGAATGGCCCCTGCGTCCTGAGCATGCCCCGCGTCCGTCCACCCCCCGGCCCCTCCTTTGAGCCAGATGACCTTCCTGCTCCTGCCCATGGGCCAGCCCGTGTCTGTGCCCTGCTGCAAGCCCTGGCATGGGTGCCCCCCACCTCTGGGTGACCTGGCACCATCGCGGAGATGGATGTGTGTATTCTCAGGCCCTGCCTGTCGGCCGCTCTGGTCTTCATGTCCGCAGATGTGCTGGCCTTGGGCCCGCTCCCAAGGGGACCTGCTCTTGCCTTTGCTCAGATGGCTCCTCTTCGTATAACTGATTTCTCCTGAGCTTTCTGCTTACGTGGCACCTGCTCGGTGGGACTGCTCCTGATGCCCCATCTAGAGCAGCGACCTTGTCACTTAGTTTTGGCTCATTGTCACTGTGTGCGACTTTCTGGCTTGACGGTGGTCTGTCTCTCCCTTGCAAGCCCTTTCTGGTCACGCTCGCTGCCACCTTCCTCGCTCCTGGGACAGTGCGTGCTGCGCAAAAGCGTTCAGTAAATACTTGTCAAACAAGCAGATCAGTGGCCCAATGAATGAAGATCGTTTCAATGCCCGGCGTAGTTCCTGGCATATATTAGATGCTCGATGCTTGTCGGGTGACCTCGGGCGCTGTAAGGAGCAAGACACCGTTCTGTGAGAAAGCATCGGATACTGTTGGTATTTGTGAGTCAGGACGTACCGTGGCTGCCACACGTCATGAGATCGGGCCTGGCAGCCTTGGGCGTCCGCTCAGGAGCACTGTGGAGAGGCTCTAAGGCACCGAGCATCTTGGTTTTGAACATGAGACGTTCAAACACAGGCGGGAAGGTCCTGGCTGATACACCCGACGTCCAGGTGGATGTGGCACGAGGCACGGGTCTGCGGCGGCTCGGACCTCGTCACTGCCACTCGGGGTGTCTGTTCGGCTCGTGTCTGCTTCACGCAGACTGTCCCAAGCCGGCAGCACGGCGCCCGGCCGCTCAGCTCTGCAGCACCGCAGGGGGACCCTGATGGCACGGTTCGTGTGTTCACGTGTTCGGTGCCCGGACAGCTGCTGTGCCCCCGTCTCTAGCTCTCCAGAAGCATGATGAACCCAAGGGGGGAGACCCCAGCCCCGGAGCCTGCTCGCCGCCCGGGAGACAGGCAATAACCGGACAGCTCCTCAGCGATCCCTGGGCGGCACGTATGGCGTGGTGGACGGTGATCGGTGCCGCGGGGATGGGAGCAGGGCTGGGGTCTGCAGGCTGGGGGGCTACCGCGGGACCCCGGAGCACGGGGAGCTCAGTGTGTGGATCTCGGACAGGGGCCCCCGCAGGAGCCAAGGCAAGAGCACGTTGAGGGAAGAGGCAGTGTCCGCTATGAGCAGAGCCAGGAGGACAGTGGGAGACCGAGCAGGGCTCGGCCCCGAGTTCCCGCTGTTACCCCGCTGGGCTGCTTCCTTGGACGGACACACGAAGCGAGTGGTTTGAGCAGGTGAGGGAAAGGATCCAGCCCAGGGCCGGGCATTCCGGACAGAAGGTACACAGTAAAGGCAGATCCCACTCAGGACGGTCACCAAGAGGCGTGCGCGGCAGACCGGGCCCCGCGCGGGGGACGTCGGGCTCGCTTCAACACAGAGGTGGCCTTTACAGCCGTGAGGCCAGCGGAGTCGTGATGGGACATCAGAGAGGAGCCGAGCGCCGGGGGGGATGCAGCTAAACCCCCCTAGCAGGATGCGAGCTGCAGGCAGGCCAGGCGCCCGGAGCTCCCCGGGGCCTGGGGATCGGGAGGCAGGGGGCCCACGCGCAGCAGGGGTCTCACACGCCCCAGGGCGCCCTCGAGCCTGACCTCAGGGAAGGAGGGTCAGGGACGGAGTCTCGTTGACAGAATGCTGGCTCCTGGGGTGCAGTTGGGCTGACCCGGGGAGACCAGCTTGCCCACAGCACCCGCCTTCCTAGGGGGCACCTGCAGGCCTCAGGCCCGGCAGCAGGGGCAGCAGGGACAGGGAGGTGTCAGAGGCTAGGCGGGTTTTGAAAAAAGAGACAGCAGGGTGTTCTCAGGGCGTGATAAGGACAAAGGATTCCCTGAGGATAGAGAGGAGAGAGCCTCAGGATCTGATCTGGGGGACAGGGAGTGGGAGGGGGACCTTGACGGAGAGATTGGGAGAGGGAGCTGGGACCTTGATGGAGAGACTGGGAGTGGGAGGGGGGACCTTGATGGAGAGACTGGGGAGGGAGCTGGGACCTTGATGGAGAGACTGGCAGTGGGAGGTGAGACCTGGTGCGGGGGCCTCTGTACTGAGGCTCGAGTGTGCTGGTTGTTTGGGGGGGAGACCCCATGGGGTGTCCTTGCTGAACTTCTGGTCCAGAAATGCTCTGGAGGCAGGTGTGGAGTCAGTGGTGGGAGAGGCAGGGGGAGGAGGACACAGGGTTTGCTGTGTGACCCAAGGTTTTCGGGGTGCAGGGTGCTCGCAAGAGAAGGGTCGAGAGCCGGGCAGCTCCCATGGAGAGGTGGGCACCTAGCGCAGGCCTGAGTGGTGTCTGGAAGTGGCTCGGAGGGGGTGGCTGGCGTGCCGGTCGCTGTCCCGATGAGCATCCGGCAGGAGTGGGATGGGCCCAGGAGCCCCCAGGGTGTCTGTGGAGCTGTGGGGGCAGGACATGGCCGACCCCACACATGGGCAGGTAGTGTGGGGCGCCCCCGGGGCTCCACTGCGGGCCCCAGTCCGGGAGGGAGAGAGCCAAGGGGGCTGGGGTGGGGGCAGAGCAGGGCCCAGGGTGGTGGTTATGGACCGAGGGTCCCACTGGAGGGACGGCGGGGTGCTCTGGGGCACTCCAGGGTTTGTGCTCGTGAGCCAGGGGTGAGCGGAGTCCAGGTGGGGTGGGCGTGGGCAGCCTCCGTGGGGCTGGCAGCCGGGCCTGGGATGCACAGGGTCGTGCACGGCAGGGACCTCGCATCCCAGGAGACGCGTCTGTTCCGTGATCCTGGGAGGTGCCTCCTCTCCCTCCCGTCCACCACCCACGTCGGGGAGGAGTGACTCTGGCTCTTTGTCACCACGACTGGAAGCTGGTTAGTTCCGTGCCCTGTCACCGGTCTTCCCCCCGGGGAAGGTGAGGCCGTGCACGCAGGGGCGCGTCCTGTGTCTCTGCGCCTGGCACCATGGTGCGCATGTGGTTGTCGCTCAGCGAGTCGTACTTGGTCGTAGTTAGGTGAACAGTTAAATGATGGGAGACACCCGGTCAATGTATTAGTTGACGTGTCAGTGTGTTTGACACGCGGACGTCCCCGCTGTCACCCGTGTTACAGTGTGTAAGCTGCTGGCCTGGCCACGATATTCCTCCTGTCCTGCTTGTCAGGCCTCTTCTGAACGTCTGAGTTGTTCGTCGGCCCTGGAAATCCGGTCACTGGAGCGCACAGCCCAGTGCGGGGGGGCCCCCCTGACTCGCTCTCCCTGACGTCCCGGGTGCGACGTCACCGTGACGAGCCGCGTCTGTGGCCCTGCTCTCCCCAGCTCAGAGCTCAGGGCGGCTCCTGTCTTCGTGACAGGTGGGGATCCAGCCAGCAGGGTGACCGGGCACTTCGGAGCTGCCTGCTGTGGCTCCAGCCTTCTCCGGGCAGGAAACTGCGGGCCAATGTGTGACCACTTAGTAGATGATGAGATCCAGGGCAGACTACCAGGCCAGCTCCCCTCGGTGGCCGGTGTTCCTGGTGCTGCCTCTCCACCCCACCGCGGGGTTCCCGGGCGCCCCCATTCCACGTCCCGTCGTCACCACCAGTGTCAACACTTCAGAGCCAGGTGGTTCTGTTCCCACAGCCTGAGACGAGGGGCTCAGAACAGGTGCCTAAGGACATTTGAACAAATGACTCCCCCGATGAGTCACTGAAGTTCACTTCGTGGATCTGCAGACACGTAGACCCTACTCACACGGGCCAGGATCTATATGGCCGGGGGCTTGGTTTGCAGGACACAAGGCTCGATACCCTGCTCTGAATGCGTTACAGCTCGTGGATGACGTAGAGACAGGCCCTGTCTCCTCCCACCGGAAGGAAGCTTCATTCCTGTGCTGATATTTGCGGGTGAAATGGATACAAATCCAGATTCTTTAAAGGGCTTTCAGTGGGGTTCCTTATCCCTGTATCCAAGTAGATCTGCATTTCCCAAATGTGGCCTGGTCCATAGACCACCTGCAACAGACTCGCCTAGAATGTTTATTAAACATCCCAGACCCGTCCCTGGGAGTCTGATCTGGGGATCTGCACTATTCACAAGCACCCAGGGGATCTGGGTACGGGTTAGCATTCGGAAAACCACCGAGCGGATGAATGTTTCCCCGTTGCCTTGACACTAGCCTTTAAATATAAACCAGTAACTGGCAGAAATTTTTATAAAGAGAAAACCAATGTACTTGGTTTAAAAAGAAAACAACTCTCCAACATAGAAGAGGCATAGCTGTGAATAATCATGAAAGGCACGAGAATAGCTCTCTGGGGCAGGCGGCGAGCCCAGCCTGTGCCCAGTGCTGCTGTGGGCTCCCCGGGGGGGCAACGCGAGCATCCCCTGTCGCCAGGAGCCCCAGGGGCAGGAGTGGGCAGGCCACGGACCACGTACACAGCAGGAGCTTCCCGCCCTCCCCCTCTGAGGCCTGAGTTTCCGGGACCCTCCCAACAAACCCAGAAGAAGCGGGAAAAGATCAGCATTGACAAAGGCCTTCGTTGTCGTCATCATCATCATCATCATCATCATCATCATGGGGGGTGCGGGGACTTGCCACCCTCACTGGGCGAGGGTGCGCCCAGCCGAGAGTCAGAGTCCAGACCCAGGTCTTCTGGCTTCGGGTCTGTTCTTCTCACATTTATCCCTTCCCTCTTCGGGAAGCTGCATGATTTAAGGGGAAGGTGGTGGAAACACTGAATTTGCATTTCTGTCCCCACTCCTGCCGATGCTGAGCTGCGGCTCCTTTCAGAGGAGATTTATAACATCCTTGAGAAGCAGGGCGATTTCCACCTTCCTCTGAGTTTTTGTTCACGACTTAAAGCAGAGGACAGCGAGAATTTCTCCTGCGTGCCCACATCTGGCATCCGAGCCCGGCCCGTACTTTTTACATTAGCTTTAGAGACTTCCTCCATCCTTGTTTGGCTAAAATGCCCCTTCAGTACAGGACCTTTTTTATTTAGCAACTTAAGGCTTTTAGTCCCGGCTCGTTCCCCTGGCCACCCCCGCAGCCTGCAAAGCCCGCACCCCGCTGACGGTGCTCTGTCTCCTGGGGCAGTGGAGCCTGAGGTCCTTTGGTGGGTGACTCAGGCCCAGTGGTGGCCACGGAGAGGAAACAAGCCCTGCACAGCGTCGTGCTCTCAGCTGTTCACTCGTCGCGCGGTGGGGACCATCCGTTGCTGATGTTCAGTGCTTACCCAGGACACCCAGTCCCACAGGCAGGATCGGGGGGCGTTGAGAGCTTTGTGCTGGGGTCTCACCTGCATCACCGCTCCGGGACCCATGGGCACTCTCTCCCCTCCGTCAGGATTTCTTGCCTTAATGAAACAAGCTGGGTGTCCAGCCCTTCCTTGGAGAGTCGTAACCAGCATCCTAGACGACCAAAGGACTCTTGGCAGATCTGCCGTCACCATGACCCTACCGCGTCTTCTCTGGGTGCTGCTGGGAGCCTGTGACCTGAAGGCAGCAGTGGGGTCTCACTTAATGTTTGGAAATCCCTTCCCCATCTATGTTGTGAACGTACATTCCACTTCGATTTACCAGTGACGTCAAACTGAATACAGCCTCTTTGGTATCTGATTTCTAACAGCTTTATGAAGATATGATTTATACACCATGCGATCCATCCGTTGCACACACTTCAACAATTTTAGTCTATTTGGAGCTGCGCGGTCTGTACTGTGATCACTTTTAGAATATTTCTTCACACCAGAAAGGAACCCGGAACCCACGGCAGTCACACCCCCAGCCCCTAGCAACCACTGATCTGCTTTCTGCCTCCTGGGCTTGCCTGTTCCGGGAGCTTCCTCTAAATGTGGTCATTTGATACATGCCTTTGGTGTCCGGCGAGGTGACACCCATTGTATGGACATGGCCCGAGTGTTTACCCATCCCTCAGGGATGGATGTCAAGCTTGCTTCCATGTTGGGGCTATTATGAGTAATTCTGCTGCGAATCCTTGCACAGATTTTTGTGTGGACATGTTTTCATTTCTCTTAGACACATATTTAGGAGTGGAATTGCCCGATCACGTGGGGATTACAGTGAACGCTTCAGGGAACTTGCAGATCGTGTTTAAAGTGTCGGTGCCTCACTTAGAATTTAATAATATACATTTGCAATGTATTTTGTACTATATTGTACTACAGTCATAAACATACAATATTTAGGATCTAACCCTTATTTAAAAATTTTCTCTTCTTGTTTCCATGTATTACTTTAATCTCTGAAAGCTTACAGACTTATAATTTTCTAATAAGAGCAGATTTTATCATCTATCTTGAAACGTTTTCATCTGTTGATACTGATATATCGACACCCAAACATGGGACATAAGTGATGGGAGCTTTTCCTTACTATTGTCCACTCTCTCTGATTTTCTTACCTCTCTGCTTTCCCTAAAGTGCGATCTAATTCATATTCCTCTGCACAATATTGTCACCTTTCTTTTAAAACACAATTCAGAAGTTGAACTATAACATAGTTTAAGCAGGATGAAGACAGGATTTTCAGGAAGACATTGGCTCCCTTTAAACACATCCTTCAGAAAATTGAATTCCATTAAAATTTATGGATGGCACAGCCAGTTCCCTAAGGACAAGGGGCAATGATTCAATCATCTTGTTCTGTGATAGCCACCCAATAAATGTTTGTTAGATGAATGACTCATTTTGCTGGATAAACCTATTTGGAGAGAACATTTTAACACTGAAGAAAACCTTTTTAGAGGGTCTGTTCTGCTCCAGTCTTGTGTGATGTTGGTCTCCACACCTCTGAGTTCCTCTCTGTTGACGTTGACTCTTTATAGAAGTTCATAAATACCAGCCTCTGTTTTCTGTCTCTTTGGAAAAATAAATTATAGGGAAAGACGTTAGCACATTGAATTTAAAAAATAAACCTCAGGAATGTTAAATGTCAAAGAATTAAATTGATACCTTCTATTCTGGTTATGCTCAACAATTCCTCGTAGAGATATTGGTAGGAAGGCCAATTTAAAGACTTTCGCTTAAAAAGAACCCAAGGGAGGCTTTGAGCAGAGCTAAATGGACCTACAGACACTGTTCCCTAGGAATTCAGGTGTGGCCTCAGCAGTCCCTCTGAGCACCTGCAGCCCCAGGTCCAGAGTTCCATCATCACATGGAGCGCTTGTCAGCAGGACTGTATGCAAACTCCCTCCGGACTCATAAATGAGCTCAAAAGGGAGTTTATGAAAAGAATAGGGGCATCTCTGAGAATCCCCAGAAGGGAAAGAGAAGCAAGTTTGAAAGCTCTGCAACCAGGAGCATAAACCCCACCTCAGCAGTACTGTCATGAAGATTGTCATTTCCAGCCCCACTGGGCACAGACCTCATGGCATGGACACCGCTGGGCAGGACAAGGATGGTGACATCTGAACTACTGCCACCACAACCTTGTAACTAGACCCAGCAGCTACCACAGTGGCCATCAAAGCATGGGTTCGACTTAGCTGTCACCTCAAGTCTTGGGAAAATGCATTGCATTGAAGGAACATAGGTCATGTGCCCATACTGTAGCTCTAAGAGAGTCTGCAAGAAGAAATGCCCAGCCTGTGTGACCCTCTAAGAGTCAGACTGCCTCTCACAGTGGTGGATTCCCTAAACCACAACAAAATGATTGGGATGTCAGTGAGCCAAACAAGTGACAAATGCCACCATGACAACATAATATTAAGGAATAAAACCTAATGGGTAAGAGTTCTGGAGTGCTAACTCTCCTATGGAAAAACAATGATAAACTCTGGAATATATTATATATGCCTGCTACAAATGTATACGGTGACCCTTGAACAACATGGGTTTGAATCACGTTGGTCCACTTATACATAGATTTTTTTTTTATAAATGCTGTATTATAAATATTTTCTCTTCCTTAGAAAAATAATATTTTATTTTTCTAACATCCTATTATAAGGATATAGCACATAATACATAAAACATACAGAATATGTGTTAATCGACTATTTATGTGATTGGTAAGCCTTCTGGTCAACATTAAGCTATTAGTAGAGTTTGAGATAAGTAAAAACGTGGATTCTCAATTAGGTTCCAGTGACCACTGTGTTGTTCAAGGATCAACTGTATACATCTGTTTTATAATATATAAATATATAATATATAAACATTTTAATATAACAGTACAGGATAGCAAACAACAGCAGGAGGAAGTAGATGATATTCAAACACTGAAAAAGGAAACACACTCAATGAAATCCATATTTATATGAATCTTTTCTGAGTGTTTTCCCTATTCCTTATGGTTTAGGACAGTAAGAATTTCAGCAAAGTAATGAATTTGGATATTAAGGAACAGGATTTGGGGTTTCCAGAGTGGCAGGAGATTTTGGGGACAAGGACAACACAGAAACCAAGGAGCCATTGTGAGGGAACCCCAATAGCTGAGTATAAACTAGGGACCCCTGAACCAAGTCTAGTTTTCAGCTGCTACCCACTGAAGAAGATTAAAAGTTTAAGGATTAAAGCCCAGAGAGTCATGGTGTCTCAAAAATAGCAAGATACCTAGAACATGAATATTAAATCCGTGAACCGTTGGAGCTTTCCTTAGATCCATCCCGTGAGTGTGTAAAACCGTGCATCCATAAGCTCAAGACGATCCACCAGCACAGAAAGTCAATACTCTTCAGAGGAAGATAACAGGATCCAGAGTCTCTAGCAACAATGTCCATCGTAGTTAAGAAAGAAGAAAAAACCATGCAAAGTCGTAGCGAAGTGAAACTCACCAGTGAGAAACACATGAAGATGAACCCTGAAATGGCCCAGATGTTTGGATGAGCCAAAAAGAGCTTAAATAGCTTAAAGCAGCTATTATAAGGTTCTATGTCTTAAAGGAAACGATGTTCTTGATGAGTGAACAGATAGTGGAAAGAACCAACTGACATTGCAGGATGAAGGAGTCCACAATCTGAATCAGGAATTCACTGCTTAAGAGCAGACTGAGAAAGTGGGAGGAAAAAAAGTGGAAGGAAAAAATCTTTGGTAATTTGAAAATGAAGCAATGGTTATAAAAGCTGAAGAAATGGAAGATTAAATAGGAAAAAACAGACTAAGTAATAAACAGAATAATAAAAAGTAAACTAATATACATGGAATTTGAGTATCAGGGGACACCATATGATATGATACCTAGAAAAGTCCATATCACACTTGTAAAGAAGTCATGGATCAAAGATAAAAAGTCATGGATAAAAGATAAAAGGTCACAGGGCACCTGGGGGACTCAGTCGGTGAAGCGTCTGCCTTCAGCTCAGGTCATGATCTCAGGGTCCTGGGATCGAGTTTTGCTTTGGGCTCCATGCTCAGTGGGGAGTCTGCTTCTCCCTCTCCCTCTGCCACTCCCCCTGCTTGTGCGCTTGCGCTCTCTCTCTCTCTCATTCTCTGTCAAATAAATGAATAAAATCTTAAAAAGAAAAAATCACAGGGGAAATTGTAATTTAGGGCTGAATGACAGTGAAAGTCCATCATGTGAAGGTTTGTGCGATAGTCCCAAAGCAGCATTCGCAGCATTACATGCTTATGTGAAAAAAAAACAGAAAGGCTTAGAAACAGCAATCTGAGGTACCACCTTAACAAGCAAGGAAAGGAAGGGTAAATTAAATCCAAATTTAGGGAAGGAAAGAAATAATAAAGAGTAGAATCAGTAAAGTATAAAATGAACAATAGAGAAAAATTGCAAAGCCAAATATTGGTTATCTGAAAAGATTTACAAAGTTGATAAAACCTTAGCAAGACTGATCACCTAAAAAAAAAGAGAGGGGGGGAACACATATTATAAATATTAGGAATAAAAAAGGGAGTCATTGTAGCTCCAACAGAGATTAAAAGGAAAATAAGGGGAAATTGTAAATAAAATCACGTCAATGAATTCTACAGCTAATATGAATTGGACCAATTTTTGAAAAACATACCTATACAGAATAACCAGAAAATCCACACAGCCTTATTACGTGTTAAAAAGATTTGATCCACTGTTAACACATTCTCACAAAGAGAATTTCTGGCCACAATTGTTTCACTGGTAAATCCCACTAAACCCTGAGGAAAGCTCTCACAGAAATCATACACAAACTCATTAACCTCAGGTGAAGCAATAGGATACCTCTCACCTTACTTTATTTTTTTTTTGCATGAATAAACTTTATTTATTTATTTATTTATTTATTTATTTATTTATTTATTTTTAAGATTTTTTTATGATAAATTTATTTTTTTATTGGTGCCTGCATAACTCTGATACCAAAAAATGTTACTCAAAAAAGGCAATTACTGACCAATACGTTGTTTTAAATTAACAAAATATTAGCAGTCCAAATCCAATACTATATAGTTTCTTTGTGACTTATTCCAGAAACGCACGGTTGATTTAATGCCTATGAGTCCGTGATGGAGGGGCACCCGGGTGGGGCGTGGGGTGAGCATCTGACTCTTGTTTCGGCTCTGGTAACGGTGTTGGGGTCGCGGGTCGGCTCTGTGCGGTGCTCAGGCTGGAGTCCTCTTGGGGTGCTTTCCCTCCCCCTCTGTGCCTCCCCCTGCTTGTGCTGTAGCTCTCTCCAAAATGAATAAAAGAAATCTTTTTTTTTTTAATGAAAATCAATGAAGGAACCCACCATGTTAGCAAATACAGAAGAAACATGTTATAATCATATCAAGACTTGAGGAGAAAATAAAACTGTCAGTAACCTGTCAGTAAACCTGGAATAAAACTTCTTCATTTGGAGGAAGGACATTTGCACAAAATGCAGACAATAGAAATGTTAAGATAAACCAAGATTAGGCAAGAGGTGGGACATCGACGCCTACCATTCCTAGTCACATCAGAGCAGAGGACAGCCAGGAATGAGGCGAGAAGACAGAGAACTTCGAGACTAAAAAGGAAGAACTTTATTCTGTTTATTCTCAGATGATGAGATTGTTCACACAGAAAACCCAAGGCAGGTACAAGACAAATACTGCAACCAATAATGACAGTCACCCAGACCAGAGTGCGAGCAGAACCTGTAAAAAACCAGCTATTTGTCTTTAGACCATCAATGAACAATCAGGAAACATAAAATCTGCACTTTTAGGGTTTGTACCTCTTATCCCTGTAACCTTCTCCCCCTCCCCACCCCCCATCCTGGCAACAACCAGATTGTTCTCTGTACTTCAGAGCCTGCTTCTGGGTTTTGTGTGTTCATTTGTTCTGTGTTTTGGATTCCACACATGCGTGAAGTCCTATCCTATTTGTCTTTCTCTCAGCGACGTATTCCACTAATACCCTCTAGGTCCAAGCACATTGTTGCCAATGGCAAGATGTCATGCTTTTTGATGCCTGAGTACTATTCCAGAGTGTGTACACACATACGTCACGTCCTCTGTACCCACTCGTCTACGGATGGACCCCGGGGCCACCTCCGTGTCTCTGCTATTGTGAACAATCCCACAGGGAACACGGGGAGCGGGTGTCTTGTCACAATAGTGTTTTCATTCCTTTGGGAGAAAATATCCAGTGGTGGGATTACTGGGTCGTAGGGCAGCTCTAGTTTTGAGTTTTTGAGGAAGCTCCACACTGTTTCGCCGAGCGTCTGCACCAGGTCACACTCCACCCACAGTGCGTGAGGATATCCCTGTCTCTACATCCTCACCCACACTTGTTATTTGTAAATTGGTTTTAAGCATCTCAACAGAATTATTGAGTTTCTACCCTAAGAACCACAAGTATTGCTCCAAAGAATTAAAGAAAAGTGACGAGACTAAATGATGGAAACGTCGATATTGAGATGTCAGCTCTCCCCAGACAGAGGTTCAGTTCCAAAGTGACCTCACTCGAAACCAATACTATTCAAAGCAGCCTCAGTCTTCAGACAAGGTGATGACAGGAAGATTCTGAAACGCGTGAACGTGCAGAGAACCTTGGAGGAGCCAGACTATCTTGCGGAAGGACGAAGGTGGACTGCCGGTTCTCCGAGGTCTCCTCCGAGGCCTGGCCCCAGCACCCGCCGAACCTCCAAGGATGCCTGGCTCCTTTCAGGGGGCGGTGTGTGGAACCCCACACCCAGGCCCGGGGGCCCGACGCGGGCCCCCGTCGCGGCAGCGCAGCGCACACGCAATCTGAGCAATCTCCGCGTGGCCACTAGGCTGAGCGTGAATTCCGGCCGCTGTGCAGGACCGTGACCCCGCTCCATGCAGCACGAGCGGCCGGCCTCCTTCCTGTGACCACCGGCACAAGGGGCCTTAATCTCCACCCAGACTCGTCCTCTTGGAACCGGGGTTGTTTGGAAGAGTGTGGTGTGGCCGCCCGCGGCGACCGTCCAGCCCCATTGTGCTGCTGGCTCGAGCGGGAGGGCGCTGAGGCCCAGCCCCACACGCGTGGGCTCCGGCCTTTCGGCACCTGCCGACATGTGGCCGGAGTCTGGCCCGCGTCCTGCCGCTGTTGGCCGGGGACCGCCTGCTGCTGGCCTCCCGGGCCACGCCCCTCCCCAGGCTGTGACGGCCCAGACCATCCCCACGTCGCCGTGACCGGGTCAGGAGCCGCTCGGAGAGGATACCCAGCGCGGGTCGTGGCGAGGGGCCCTGCGCACCCAGAGCCACGGGTGAGGCCAAGGAAGCGAGTGGGGCGAAGGAGAGCGCCGGGCTCCACTGCCACGGGGCCCACGGGTGCCCAGTAACCCGGCCTTTCAAGCGGGGCAGTTGACAAGTCGTGTCCCCGAGAAGACACGCAAGTGGCCGGGCCCCTGGGGCGTGAAAGGTGAAGGGAGGTGCCGCCCCTGCCCGACCGCGGCTTGGGTTCCGGAGCAGACGTGGGACCATGACGCGGAGGCTCCAGGGCCGCTGGCCACGCAGCAGGGCACGTGCTGCTCAGCCACTTGGCTTCCCGCCTGACACACACAGGGCGCACTTTTCTGTTCTAGGGTGTCTATTTAGGGGGAAAAATCTTTTTTTTCTTTAAAAAATTTTTTGAGGGGATCCCTGGGTGGCGCAGCGGTTTGGCGCCTGCCTTTGACCCAGGGCGCGATCCTGGAGACCCGGGATCGAATCCCACGTCAGGCTCCCGGTGCATGGAGCCTGCTTCTCCCTCTGCCTGTGTCTCTGCCTCTCTCTCTCTCTCTCTGTGACTATCATAAATAAATAAAAATTAAAAAAAAAATTTTAAAAATTTTTTGAACAGGTGAAATGTGTTGTTGAGACAGAGTCTCACGTGGAAACACGGGGCCCATGTGGACGGCCCCTCCCCGTCAGCCCTGGAGCTGAGACTCCCTGACCGCACCCCCGGAGGACGTCCAGAGCCTCGGCTCCGGGACCCCCGTGTCCAGACCGACGACGAATGCAGCGTGACGCGTGTTCCCCTTACCCGAGGGCTGCATGTGCCAGGCGAGGGGGGACATTCCGGAGAGGCCTGTTGCCGTGAGCCACACTGCACACGCTCAAGAGACTGCACACTTGTGTGCAAGGGCCACGGGGCAGGGCTCCCCTCATGGGC
The DNA here is from genome assembly GCF_018345385.1 of Vulpes lagopus. Taxonomy (NCBI): domain Eukaryota; kingdom Metazoa; phylum Chordata; class Mammalia; order Carnivora; family Canidae; genus Vulpes; species Vulpes lagopus. The sequence goes on from NC_054845.1 coordinate 30,852,683, forward strand.
GGGACTCCATCACCTGCACGGTGTTCACAGGGTGTTCCCACCCCAGGGCCCAGCACACAGTGGGGGGCTGTTCTCACAGGGTCTCACTTCCTAAAAATACATTAACTTCTCCCCCCAAACTCAGGACTTTTCCCAAATTACCCTATACTCTCCTCTTCATGGACAAATTCGACACATCATTCAAAATGGTCACTCATATGACCATTCTGTTGCCTTAACTGCCATCTGGCTTCTGTCCCAAATCCACCAAAGCCATTTCCCTGGTGCTGTCTGTGATCCCTGATGGCTCTGTGTGGGGTCCTCCCGTGGGCTCGGGGACACGCAGGTGGCCCTCGGCCCCCTCCCCCTCCGGGGCCCGGTGACCTTCTCCGGGTCCCCCTGCGCCCCCTGCACATGTGTGCCTCGCGAAGCACCGTGAGGACAGGGAATAATGGGGCGGGCACTGCGGACTGGCCCCGGTGCCCCAAGCCTCCGGAGACCCCACAGCAGACCCAGCCCCCACACCAGGTGAGCGGGAGGGATGCCTCCAGATTTGAGGGGACACGTTGAGGCAGACGATGGGGTCCTGTCCATGCCCGGCCCGGCACAGAGGGACCCGGCTGCTCCCCTGGGCGGCACCTGCTTGCGGGCTCACCTGGCTGCGCGCAGGGCCCACGCATCTAGTCCACGGGTCCGCCGTGCTGAGGACCCCGGGGTGCGGGGTGCGCCCCCCAGCGTGGTCGCACCTCCTCTGCCTCCCACAGGGGTCTCGGCACCCACGGGCCTGGAAGGACAGAAACGGGCCGAGTATCCTCAGCTATTCTGGAAGGCTTCTCATGCTCTCTGAGCTGCGTGAATCTGCACGGGAGCGCTTGGACCCCAGAAGCCGAGGATGCCAATGCAGGAACTGCCAGCCTGGGGACCCACTAAGGCACTTGGAGGAGATGTGCACGTGAGAAGGGTCCCCAGGGGCGCTGCGGGGAGGGCCCCGGGCTTGGGCTGGGCGTTCTGTGCCGATAGGGCTTGCCTGGCTGCCACCCTGCCCGCGCCCGCAGTCCTGCACCCTGACTTTCAGCCTCCGGGGCTGACATGTATACGGGCAACTGCCTTCCTGGGACACGGGGATGCCGTAAAATGCTAAACCGTTGCGGTACAAAAGAAATTTCTATTTTTTTTAAGTTTTTTTTTTTAAGATTTTATTTATTCATGAGAAAAAGAGAGACAGAGACACAGGCAGAAGGAGAAGCAGGCTCCGTGCAGGGAGCTGATGCGGGACTCGATCCCGGGACCTCAGGACCACGCCTTGGGCCAAAGGCAGGCACTAAACCACTGAGCCACTATTAAGCCTACTGAGGCTGAACTTTTTTTTAAGACTATTTAGAATATATGGTAATGAAGGACCACCCTGCTCCCATGACTCAGCGGCTGCGTTCAGGGAGCAGGACGCGTGCGCCCTGGGACCGGCAGCCGGCACAGGGTCCAGCTCGCTGCGCTCCGTGTGAGCCTCCTGTGACTCAGTGTCCCGGACGTGCGATGTGAAGTGCGTACAGGTTTCCAGCACGATGGTGTGCAGCCAGCATTCACGGTCATGAGTCGGTGTTTAAGAGGAAAAGCTGTGTTCAGGGGCCGCTGCTCTTGGGTGGCGAGCCCAGTGTGTTGAGATCTCGAGTTTGAGGACGCTTTGCGACACAGAATCACTCAGGCGTGAGTGCCGCCCCAGGGCTGCCGAGGGGGTCCCTTGTGTTCATTGTGAGGACATCTTGCACTCCCGGCACCTGCGCTGAGCTCACCTGTGGGTCCAGGGATGGACACAGGTCCTCGTTCAGGGGCGCGGACCCTTCATGGGAGGGTGGTCAGACGGTGAGGTGGTGCTGTAGTCGGGATGGAGCCGTTGCACTTCAAGTAAATAAGAAATCGGTACAAACCAGCAGAAATGCAAAGGTGTGAAATGAGCCATTTTAAGGAAGCAGAGGAGGGGAAATGCAGAAAGTTTGCATTTCTGCAAGGTCAGGAGTGCAGCCAAGAGCCTGCGTGAGGGGTTTGCTGGAGGCTGTGGAGCTCAGGTCCCACATAGCATCGGACTCAACACACAGGAGCGGAGGCGTGGGGAGGCCAGCGTGGGGCGGCCAGCGCCATTCGTCCAGCCACGCTGGGCCCCAGAGTCGTGGGCACGCCCCGTCGGCATGTTGCTGCCCACACACGGACCCTGGCCACCCCGCCACTTCCACAGCAGGTGGCCGTGCGCACGTGTGGGTTTGCTCACGGGTCTCCCCCGGCAGTTGGGCCTGGTGCCCGCCGTGCTGCGCTTACCACGCCCAGCCCGAGCAGGGGGCGGTGGGGAGGCTGGGGGCCAGCATGCCCGCCCCGTGCCGCACGGAGCCCCAGCTGCCTGCATTGCGGCCCGTGTCTTTCTCTTTTCATTCTGTTTCATTTTGAGTGGAGGGACCTGGAATGTGTTGGACACCCAAGCTTAAAACAGAAATTGCCATGACACTAATTTATAATATCAGTTACATATAATTCTGTTAATAGATGAGAATACGTAGTATTAGTTTTAGCAGAAATACTGACCTTCATCTGTGGTAAATGACCTCTCCTCCTTCGGGACGTATAGCTGAGCCCAAGTTTTCCTCTGCTGTCTGTCCCATTTTTACAGAAGCAGGTAAATCGCAGAGAAAGCCAATTACATCAAGAATTTACTTTGCAAAGCAGGGCCCAAGCTGGAACTGGCTGCGGAGCCGGGCTTGGCCACCGGGTGCTTCTGTAGGTGTTCGGACGCGCCCGTGCCTGGTCCTGCCTCGCGCTCCCGCTGTCATCCAGACCAGGACAGAAGCTTACCCACATCCGCTCTTATGACTCCGTTTCTGATCAAATAAAATGAATTTTTGCTCTTTTCAAAAGATTGCCCACAGGACTTGAAACAGAGAATTAATTCATTAGGGCCAGACGTGTAAGCCACGCAGGCCTTTCCGCCTGCCCCTCTGCCTCACGGCTTTCCCGCCTGACGGCGTCGGGGAGGCTGCCCCCGGCGGGAGTTTGCAGGAGGGTGACGGGCGAGCCGGTGGCGGGGGGCGGGCCTCCCTGCCGGCCACACGGCCTGTCCCACGCTGCACAGCCCAAGACAAGCCTTTTATTTCCTGTTATTTTCCTGAGTGTGTGAAAGCTGCCGAAAGAAAGCTAAGGCGATTTTTGTGAGATTCTCAGGCTTTGGGCTTAAATTCAGGAGCACGTGTGCTGTCGTGCCGTGTGAATTACGGGTGCTCGGTTCCTCTTTGTTAACCGAAGGTGGTCCTGCCTGCCCTTCCCGGCCACAAGCAGTCAGCTGTCAAACAGCTTTGCAAACAGCATCCTCCAGGGCTCCTGACAACTTTGCGCGTGTACCTGACACTGCAGAAGGTGGGCCTGAGGCCAACATGTCCAGCAAGACCCACACGCTCCACTGAAAATCTTCCAGCGGCCCCTGGGGCTGGTTGGAATGACCCTCACCTGCCCGTCCCCTTCCACGCGTGTTCACAGAACGCCTTTTCTCTTCGTGTCTTTTCTCTTTTAGCCAGAGCTACCTGCAAGCTGCCAGCGACGTGCCTGCCGGCCACAGCCTGGACCCCTCGGCCAGCTACAACTCCCCGAAATTCCGCTCCCGGAACCAGAGCTACATGAGAGCCGTCAGCACCCTGAGTCAGGCCAGCTGTGTGAGCCAGGTCGGGAACCGCCTTCCCCTCTCCCTGGGGTCCCGTCTCTAAGGCCGAGTCCTCAGAGCAGTAACAGAAGCAGTAACAGAGCTCGGAAGCCTGCGGCCGCCCCCCAGGGCCCGGCTCAGCGGGGGTGACCTCCCAGCCTGCCGTGGGGTCCCAGCTCAGACCACCTGCCTCCCCTGAGGCTGCCCAGGGAGCCGGGCCGGGCGGGTGCATGGCCACCGGGCTCTGTCCCCCGAGGTCTCTCGGGCAGCCCCACCGGGAACCCCGAAGGCCCGAGGAGAGCTGGAATAGCCCGCGCGGGCTTGCTGTGCCCCGCAGAGGAGCGAGTGCCGGGCGTGCTTCTGGCTCCTGTGTAGCCCCAGCGGCCCCAGGGCGGACGTGGTGATCGAACCGGGGCAGGGGCGTGGCTGCCACAGGGACAGGGAGCCCAGCGGCCCTTCCCACCCTGTTTTGAACGGTTCAAAGAAAACGCCAGAGCAACGTGGGCAGTCCCTGGCGCTTCTGATCGCCATGTGCTGTAGGGTGGATAAGAATGGGGTTTCTCGGTCGTTAATTAAGCAGGTCACTCGCTGATCTCAGGTGCCTTTAAAAACAGCTGTGGGCGTTCACCGAAGGCTGTGGGTGCCTCCCGCAGAGGAGGGGCCGGGAGTGGCACTCGCGGAGGCGGCTCGGCTCGGTGTCCCGGCCTCTGCTGCCACGGCCCGAGGCCTCCCTTAACCTCCCTGAGCTTCCCCCTCATCCGTGGGCAGAGGAGGGCTGCCGCGTGGTGTCGGAGGAGCAGGGGATGTAGCCCTACGCCCAGGGGCCAGTGCTCCGGCCGTGCCAGCGGGTGCTCCTGTGGTGGTGTCAGCAGCAGCGGGAGCGCTTGGTTCGAGGGCCTCCTGGTTACAGGCGAGCTGCCAGGGGTTCCCATACGCCCAAGGGTTCCCCTCGCCTCGGGCGTTAAATGCTCTGCCAGGCAGGAGCCTGCACTTGCAGCCTTTTCTCGCCAGAAGCTAAGACTCTGGACTTTATACTGAACAGTCTGGGTTTTTCTTGTGCCACAATGTCTTTCATCGATGCAGATGCTATTTTTCTTTAAAAATGGGACTAGGTCTGCATCTAGGACAGAATTCCAGGGACCCTTCCTCCCCCGAGGCGAGGAGAGGACGATCCGTGCCTCTGCCCACGGGGCTTAGCCCTGAACCTTGGCCTGGGCACAGGGACTGGGGCCCCCGCCCCACGACCGCCAGTGCCCCTGCAACTGATACAAAAAACAGCAAAGGCAACACTGGTTGGCCAGCGGGTGCATCACTGTGGTCACGGAGTAGTCGGGGAGATGTCGGGTTTCAGCACGGGGACGTCCAGGGTGACGCAGCGGTCAGTATGCAGCCGGAGCGCGGGGGTGCCCCCAGCACACTGGCCGCCTCCAAGGGACCTTCAGGGCCGGCTTCTCTGGACCCGCTCCCCTCCGCCTCCCTCTGCCTGCGCCGCCTCCCATCCCAAACACGACTGTAGCGTCAGGCGTGACCCCATCAGGGTTCGCAGCGGGACACAGCGATTCCCCCCACAGATGCGGGGACTCCTCCAGGCTTTGCTTTTCTTTCTCTGTCTTTATTTTTTTTGAGCAGCCGACACCGATGTCGCGTTAGATTCGGGTGCGCCGCTAGTGGCTGGAGACCTGCTACGCGGCCTCCGGGCACCTCCCGCCCCCCTTCACCTGCTCCACAACCTGCACTTTGTTCTCTGTGTTTGTGAGTCTGGTTATGCTTTTCTTTTGTTCTGATTTGCTCTCAAAAAGAAAAGGTTCCCACCGAATGCACGGCACACCCCCCAGGTGCTCTTGTGAGACCCACCAGCCTCCCCGGTTGCAGAAGCATCACTGCCCTCAACGCCGTGTCTTTAGGGAACCCAAGCTGGGCTTCCGAAGTATGTCGGTGGAAGCACCATGTCCTCGCACCTTCTTGTATCTGAGAAGATTCGTCATCGTAAATGGGAGCCCTGGTAGGCAAGCCGGGCTTTCGGGGGTTCTACGTGTTTGAGGACTTTTGACGTCTGGAATCCTAAGTGATTCCGACTGCTGGGTGCTATGATGTGACTTTAAGCGGAGCTTAATTCTGAAAAAGACCCATATTGTTACTCACAGTGACCCTGGCACCTGGCGGTGGGGCCATTTCCCGGCTGGAGACAGGTTTGCAGTGACTCCGTGTCAGACCCCGGCCGGCGGGAGGAGGGGAGGGCAGGCAGTTCCCAGGAGTGGAGCAGGACGCGATTCGGGTGATGCAGCTGGGAACCGCTCAGCGTCCCTGGGCCCGAGTGGGTGGCTGACGCAGGGAGAAGCTCCCTCCTCGATGCCCGACATTCCCTCAAATGCAGAGATGAGCTTGAACATCTGACTGAGCTCCCGTGAGGCTTGCTCATCTCTAAGCCGGGCTGGAATTCGATCTTGAGTCTCCGGACTCCGGCCTGTCTTCCCTGGGCACACGCACTGGGGAGAGAACCGTAGGTGTCTGGTGTGTGGGCTGATGCCCTGGGGCCCCAGCGGTGACGTCCAGGAGTCGGGGCACTGGACGTGACAGCTGCCCACCGACCGGCTGGAGGGGTGGGGTCCGTCCTCAAGCAAATGGTTTCTTCCCTGGAAGAATCTCCTGGAAGACACTAGAGACGCACACTGAACCTGTTGCTTTCCCGGAACCTCAGGCACAGCGTGGAGGCTGTGTCGGCGCGGGCGGTGCAGGGTCAGGGCATCCCCCGTGTCGTGGACCTGTCCTGAGCTCTCTGGGACTCTCCCGCACGCTCGACCCTCAGACGGGACCCCACCGGGGAAGGGGAGGCGCTTCCCCCTCCGCGGGCTGTTCCCTGCAGTGTCAGTGGGCACAGGTGGCCTGTGCCTAGAGGCACCACGTCTGTGCCTGGCGACACCTCACAAGGAAGCATGTCTGCATGTGTCACGTCCCAGAGGTGACGCAGAGCCAGATGTCAGGACGTCTGGTCTCCCGTCACCTGGTGAACCAGAGCCTGGCAGGGGTGCAGCCCGTCAGCACACTGGGCTCTGAAACGGCGAGCCCCACCCCACCCCCGAGCATTAGTGGGATCTGTGTCCCTCCAGGTAGCATCTGCGGATGCCCCAGATGCCACCCCTGCCTCCATGATGCTGGCGGCTGTCCTTCTGCCCTCGCCCTGGGCCAGGCGCCCCGCAGCCCAGCCTCCTGAGGTCACAGGCAGAGCCTCTGCGCTCACCTGCTTCCCCTTCATCCACCAGCGTCCTGATGGGCAGAGCCATCCCTGCGGCCGTGGGTGCCAGGTAGAAGCGTTGGCGCCTGCACGCCCCCTGGGGACAGATGCAGGCCCTCCCCCAGCTGCAACACCGGGCCCCGACCCCTGTCCCTTCCCCTTGCCCCTGACCTCTGCGCCTGCCCCCTTGCCCCTGTCCCTTGCCCTGATCCCTGCCCCTACCACTTGCCCCTAACCCCTTGCCCCTGCCCATTGCCCCTGCGAGCCCCTGACCCCTTGCCCTTGCCCCTGACCCCTGCCACTGCCACCTGCCCCTGACCCCTGTGTCTGCCTCTTACCCCTGATGCCTACCCCTGCCCCTTACCCCGATCCCTGCCTCTGCCCCCTTGCCCCTGCCCCTTGCCCCTTGCCCCTGATCCCTGCCCTTACCCCTTGCCCCTGCCCCCTTGCCCCTGCCCCTTGCCCCTTGCCCCTGCCCTCTTGCCCCTGATCCCTGCCCCTGACCCCTTGCCCCTGCGAGCCCCTGACCCCTTGCCCTTGCCCCTGACCCCTGCCACTGCCACCTGCCCCTGACCCCTGTGTCTGCCTCTTACCCCTGATCCCTGCCCCTGCCCCCTTGCCCCTGTCCCCTGCCCCTTGCCCCTGATCCCTGCCCCTGACCCCTTGCCCCTGATCCCTGACCCTGACCCCTTGCCCCTGCCCCCTGCCCCTTGCCCCTGATCCCTGCTCCTGTCCCTGACCCCTGCCCCGACCCCTGTCCCAGCCCCCTGCCCCCTGCCTCCTTCCCCTGGCCATGTGTCCCTGTGGACGTGACCCTAACAGGGACTTGGATAGAATCACACAGCATTCCCCTGCTGTCTGATGGGCTTCTCCCTCTTGACCTCGTGCCCTAGGGTCTCCCCCACTGGAGCAGGTGTCAGCGCCCCCCCCCCCCCGTCCTGTCTGCAGGCCTTAGTCCAGCTCGTGAACATGGGTTTGCAAACATCTGTTCCAGTCCCTGCTTCCAGTCCTTACGGGTCAGCACCTGGCAGCGGCAGCGCTGGACTCTGTGGTCATTCCACTTTTAGCTTTTGGAGGCCCTGCCATCCTGTGTTGCACAGCGGCCACTCGCCTGCCCGGCCCCAGTAGGACACGGGCCCTGTGCCCTCCCCTCTCCCGACTTGGCCTCCGTGGTGCCTGAGTGCCCGCAGTCCCCAGGAGCAGGTCCAGCTCTGAGTTCACAGTCGACAAAGGAAGACAGGAAGCTTCGGAGGGTGCTGACTGTTTCCACAACTTGGACCCCATTGGCTCAGCATCCTCCTAGGATTTCCCGGGCCTGAGCTGTGGCTTCAGTCCCACATGGTGTCACCTGCACTTCCCCACCTCCTTTGGGCTCTGTGAACACATCAGCTCCAGAGAGCAGGTCTTTCCATGCCTCTCTGGACCAAAATCTGAGATTCTTCTCAACTACTTTTTATTTGTTTTGGGGGATGAGTTGCCTTCATTTCTGCACTCTCACTGCTGTTTCTGTAGCTGTAGGTACTACCACCAGCCCTCACGGAAATTCTGGTCCTTTGTCTGTAAGATGCACAAAGAGGTTACTGGCTTTCTCCTTCAAGGAAGGAGTGTGGGGCACACGGTGGGTTAGAGCAGGGTTTCCACTACATCCTGCAGCCACACGCGAGCTGCCTCCCTCGGGTCGGGGCCTTTTCAGGCCAATGCGGATCTCTGACATAAATGACATAAAACCATCTGCGGTTTTTTGATATAATTCCCCATAGGCAAAACTTGAAAGAAATTTGTGGCCGAGCATGTCATGTGTCAAACCAGTATGTGTGTCTCTGATCTGCTTTCCTCGCCGGCTCACTGAGGACGTGCTGATGGGAGGGTCAGGGTCTGTCTCGACCCCGATTTGTCTGCCCGTCTCCAACTTTAGACTCCCTCGAGCCGCTCATGGCGCGCCCACTGGTAGTTTCCATTGGGTCTTCCCTGTGGCCGTGGGGACAGCGCAGAGGGCCGGCATCTGAGCGCTGACCTTGTACCCAGCGCTGCGCTAACCTTGATGCACGCGGGGTCTCCTCAGCCTGGTCACGGTGGCCACTGCCAGGCTTTGCGTTGGCTCCGCACGATTCCAATACAGCCTGGAATTGACCATGTGTCTTGTGTTTAGAAAGAAATCACACAAGAAGCCTCACTCGAAGCCCAACAGGTGCCCAAGGCTGGCGTCTAGGGACTTGTACTGAGCAGACAGGTCGTGAGGTCAGGGTGCACTGGGTCTTCTCTGTCCTCTGGTGACCGGGCCACGATCGCCTGGCCGGGGCTTGCCACCAACTGTGCCTTGTTGTTCCAGATGAGCGAGGCAGAGATGAATGGACAGTTTGAATCGGTGTGTGAATCCGTCTTCAGTGAGATCGAATCCCAGGCCATGGACGCACTGGACCTCCCCGGATGCTTCCGAACGAGGAGCCACAGCTACCTTCGGGCCATCCAAGCCGGCTACTCGCAGGACGATGAATGTATTCCCGCCATGACGCCCTCCAACACCACCTCCACCATCAGATCCACAGCAGGTAAGGATGCCCTTTCGGACCTCCAGTCAGTCATGTTGCTGAATCACACTTGCCACGTCATATTTGCAAGGGTGTTTTGAAGCAGTTGTTTCATAGCTGACCTTTCTTTTTCTATAATGCGATCCCTTCTTTATCAAGATTCTTTAAACATCAGTGTAACTTCTGTAGTTTCCTCTAGGAAACAAGTTTAAGTACCGCTGACATTTGGACAGTGATTGTGCTTCAATACCGAGGTTTTATAGATGGCCACAAGCCCTGAGTGACATGCAGTGACTCCTAGACAACCTCCCGCCACACCCGGCCACATCCTCTCTGAACGTGTGTTCCTGGGCCAATCCCTAAACATGATTCAGGCCCAGAGCAAATCCGTCGTTCCTGTAGGTCCCGAATCACCCTGTGGATCTGTGGATCCAGTGTTGCCATGTGTTTGCATTCCTGTGGAAAACCATACCCACCCCTTTGAGAATTTACCACAGAAACTAGGTGTCAGGGCTCGATAGCTCACTGCTCCATTACTGTTGATGTAGCACAATGAACCTGCATGGCCTGGAGAAGCCATAAAACAGCAAAGGAATAAACATTTGCTGGGCTCCACGCAAAGGCCAAGTAGGGAAAGTCGGAAACCAGCCACGTTGGGGAGCCAGGGCACCTGACTGCTGGCCGACGGAGAAGCTGCGCACATGTTGCAGCAGGAAGGGACCAGTCTGAGAAATCGCAAGGATGTTATGGGACTAACAAGCCCCAGGTGGGAGTGGGGAAGAGACGGGAAGGGCGGGAGCAGGGTCTCACGACCCCATCAGCAGCAGAAAGCCTGCTGCCGGGAGGACGGCTGGAGATGGGAGGATGAACTGCATCTAGAGCTGGTTCCCTGACACCAGCCCTCGAGATCTTAGGCTCCTTAACCCTCAGGAGAAGCAGCAACTATGCATAATTTATCAATAAGCCTAGCGATTAGTTTTCAAAGGGCGTGCGGGTACTTGGTGATCTGTTTGTGCGGCTCCATGGCTCCCACCGGGGGCTCGGCGACACCTCTTGACCCTGAAGGCTTGAGGTGTTCAGAAGAAGCACACTGGCTGGGGCTGCTGTGTTCCCAAGGCACGGCGGGTAACGTGCCCCCTGTGAGCCCGGCAGGCGCTGAATGTCCCCCTCCCAGGAGGTCGGGCACCTCCCCTTCTCTGCCCCGTGTGCAAAGTGACCAAACTGGAAACTTTGGGAATAAGTGAGCTTGACGATTGTTGCATTTTGTGAGCGCACTTTCAGAGACCTTTGCTGCGTCTTCACCAGCATTTGCTGAATATCTCTCACGAACAAGTGATAAGTAAGCGCTTTCATCATCTTTGGAAACACTCTGAAACAATAACGACCTAGTAGAAAATGACTTTATTGTGTGTAGAGCTGTCATCATGGGGAGAATAAAAGCGAAACTTTCCCTAGAGAAAATGTAAGAACCGGTGCAGAACTCAAACTGAAGATCTAACTCAGGTGCGTGTCATCTTCCCAAGCACATCGTCGTGTCCCCAAAACGTGCACACCAAGTAAGCCACAGAACATGCTTCTCTGCAGTGTTTCTCCTGCATCTCGGCCCAGTTACGGAGTCCAGGCTCCCTGCAGGCTGAGGGCACGGGGGTCGTGCCACGGTCAGGGAAGGGTCTGGGAATCGGGTTAAGGGGAGAGACAGAAACATCCGTGATTTCTAGCATGAACGCTATTCTGAAGGGACGGGAGTGCAGAGAAGTCACTCACTCTTCCGTTTTCCTGCGTGACCCTAAGCGTCGCGCACATTTTACAATCTTTCTCTCCGTGGTAGTGCCGAGAGGGCATGCAACAGTTGTCTGGCTCATAAGATCGAGAAAAATACTTAGGAAATGAAAAATCCCCATCTGGAAAAACAAAATCGGAGGAGAAAACAGTCCAACTGCACAAGACGTGAACGCCCACTGACCTTCCAGTTTGATTCAGAACTTCCCGCCCGGAGGCAAACGGGATGTCAATCACTTTGTACCAGAATATTTAGAAGATCGTTTACCAACATTAGCTTCTAATAGCTGCTCTCCAGGGGTAGGTGTGGACGTGTGTGTGAAGACAGAGAGGTTATTTTGACAAATTGGTTTTCTTCTTTGATTCTAAAACAATGTCTTGACGATTATGCCAAGGAAGCTATTTTCAAATTGAATCACAGCGATTATTTGGAAGTGTAAGATTTACTTAAATATGTCTCTTTTTGCATGCTTGCAGGGGAGAAACTGGTGTCACGAGCTTGTCTTCCCTTGAACAAATGCAAACGTAATTTTAATCTGCATCTAGTAATAATGGAATATCCCATACAGGCGTGATTCGCTTATTAACGATGCTAAGTATGCGTCAGGCGTTCTCCTTTCGACACAGACAGCGCGATGCTGCCAGCGTGTCTGCTGGTTTGGGGGTCAGCCCTTCAGGACACGTGGGCGCGGCTGGAGCAGCATCTCCACTCTCCGCGGACACACGTGCACCCCCACAGGCACGGACGTCTTTCATTATGAAAAACACTGCATGTTGATTAGCGTCCTCTCCTTAGATGAAGTTTTGAAAACATCTAACTTGCATTTCACACATGGGCTCTTTCTCGTCTGTGAAATGATTTATCGGAGAGATTTATTCGTCTAAATATGCATCTCACCCGATCTTTCCAGGCAGAGAATGTTACTGATATCGCGGAGGAAAATGCTATAAAATTAGATTATAGTGATTTTTCTCTGGGTCAGAAGTTTTTTTCAACAAATGTCACAGCTGATTCCAGAAGTTATTAAAACAAAGGGAAAATCCATACAAAGCGAGACAGAGGAAACAGCCATAAATTTACTTTTATTTTATTGTTTATATTTCAAAAGTAACTTGTCCTTCAGGAGCACATCAGAATTCCAGCTTCCAGGACGGCCTCAGGCCCCAGCCCCACGTGACTCAGGTGTTTACACACACACACACACACACACACACACACCCGCCGCTGCCCCCGCTGCCCCCAGGCCGCCTTCCCAACTCCGACCCTTGGCCTCCCTCGTCTAAGGGCCTCCAGCAACATGCGGCCCCTGATCCTGAGCCTGATCCTGAGCCTGATCACACTGCGGGTGCCCTTTACCAGGCAAGTGCCACAGTTACAGACGTGGACGTGTGGCCGCCGTAACAGCATCGTCATACGGTAGCAGTGAAGCCTGTGAACATCGCAGTTAATGCTGGCGGACTGCGTGACGGAAGGGTGCTGGGTGAGGACTGCCCGGCCCCAGGCCTGGAGCAGGGGTTGACCTCCTCTCGGCACCAGGAGTGTGGGGGCCCATTGCCCTGCTGGGCCTATTGAGCTAATCCTTGTGATGAAACCAAATTCCCTCTGCTGACAGGGCAACCAAATCCGTGGGAGGCCACGGGTCACATGACTCATGAGACCCCTGAGCTGTGGCCGGTGATGTGCACAGTTTTCCTCCCACTCTCCCGGGATCAGACTCAGGCACGTCTCTGACCGTGCGGCCACGTCATCCATGGCATCTGAAGTTAGGGCAGGTGCCGAGGACGAGGGTGTTGGCCTCCTTCTCAAGTCTGACCGCCGCACTGAGACCTCTGCGAGTCTGACGTGGGCCTCCTGCTTGGCACGTGGACGAGCACTCAGGAGACAGCAAGACATGGGCTGGATATGCAAATGGTGGGGTGGAGTCTGTGTGCACTTCATGGCCTCATGTCCTTGGACCACCATCAAAGAAGCGTCCATCAGTGACAGCCAGGTGGCTTGGAGGTTGAATGTCTGCCTTCAGCCCAAGGCATGACCCCAGGGTCCTGGGATCCAGTCCCACGTCAGGCTCCCTGCATGGAGCCTGCTTCTCCCTCTGCCTGTGTCTCTGCCTCTCTGTGTCTCTCGTGAATAAATAAAATCTTTAAAAAAAAAAAAAAAAAGAAAGAAAGAACAAGGAAAAAACCACCCATCACTTTATCCACATGTGCTCTCAACCTTCAGGATGAACAGCAAAGACTCAGCCCTCAGGACCAGAGCAAAACTATGCGGAAAGTTACCTGAACACAGAGCAGGGGCCCAAACTTTACCTGGTGGCGGTGGACAAGCCCCAAGAACGCAACATGCTCTGTCCTCCAAAAGCACCCCCATTCAGGTGGTCCTCGCTCCTCTCACAAACATGTGCCCCCCACGTAGCTGGGTGGGAGAGCCGGGTCAGTGAGCCCAGTCGTGGGGCTCCATGTCTGTCCCGTCCCCGGACTTGTCAAGGTCACGGGTCCAGTGGACCCAGACACAGCACAGAGGCCCCGAGGCCCCACCCGGGATCCGTACAGTCTGACGACCATCGGGGGCCTGCCCCAGGTGCTCTCCTCCCTGAGGTGGGGCACGATGGAGGTCACAGGTACGTGGTGGGGCCCGGGATCCGTGCGGGGGTTCCAGCCGTCAGCACGAGAGCGGCTAGCAAGCCGGTGCCCCAGGCAGCAGCCGTCAGACTTACTTTTTATTATTATTATTATTGGTGTTCAATTTGCCAACATATAGCAGAACACCCAGTGCTCATCCCATCAAGTGCCCCCCTCAGTGCCTGTCACCCAGTCACCCCCACCCCCTGCCCTCCTCCCCTTCCACGACCCCTTGTTCATTTCCCAGAGTTAGGAGTCTCTAATGGTCTGTCTCCCTTTCTGATATTTCCCACTCTTTTTCTCTCCCTTCCTCTTTATTCCCTTTCACTATTTTTTAGTGAATATGAGATGAATGAATGAGACCATATAATGTTTGTCCTTCTCCAAATTGACTTACTTCACTCAGCTTCATACCCTCCAGGTCCCTCCACGTGGAAGCAAATGGTGGGTATTTGTCGTTTCTAATGGCTGAGGAATATTCCATTTGTATACATAGACCACAGCTTCTCTATCCATCATCTTTCAATGGACACCGAGGCTCCTTCCACAGTTTGGCTGTTGTGGACATTGCTGCTAGAAACATCGGGGTGCAGGTGTCCCGGCGTTTCATTGCATCTGCATCTTTGGGGTAAATCCCCAGCAGTGCAATTGCTGGGTCATAGGGCAGGTCTATTTTTAACTCTTTGAGGAACCTCCACACAGTTTTCCAGAGTGACTGTACCAGTTCACTTTCCGGCCAACAGTGCAAGAGGGTTCCCCTTTCTCCACATCCTCTCCAACATTTGTGGTTTCCTGCCTTGTTAATTTTCCCCATTCTCACTGGTGTGAGGTGGTATCTCATTGTGGTTTTGATTTGTATTTCCCTGATGGCCAGTGATGCAGAGCATTTCCTCATGTGCTTGTTGGCCATGTCCATGTCTTCCTCTGTGAGATTTCTCTTCATGTCTTTTGCCCATTTCATGATTGGATTGTTTGTTTCTTTGGTGTTGAGTTTAAGAAGTTCTTTATAGATCTTGGAAACTAGCCCTTTATCTGATACGTCTTTTGCAAATATCTTCTTCCATTCTGTAGGTTGTCTTTGAGTTTTGTTGACTGTATCCTTTGCTGTGCAAAAGCTTCTTATCTTGATGAAGTCCCAATAGTTCACTTTTGCTTTTGTTTCTTTTGCCTTCGTGGATGTATCTTGCAAGAAGTTACTGTGGCCGAGTTCAAACAGGGCATTGCCTGTGTTCTCCTCTAGGATTTTGATGGAATCTTGTCTCACATTTAGAGCTTTCATCCATTTTGAGTTTATCTTTGTGTATGGTGAAAGAGAGTGGTCTAGTTTCATTCTTCTGCATGTGGATGTCCGATTTTCCCAACACCATTTATTGAAGAGACTGTCTTTCTTCCAATGGATAGTCTTTCTTCCTTTATCAAATATTAGTTTACCATAAATTTGAGGGTCCACTTCTGGGTTCTCTATTCTGTTCCATTGATCTATGTGTCTGTTTTTGTGCCAGTACCACACTGTCTTGATGACCACAGCTTAGTAGTACAACCTGAAATCTGGCATTGTGAGGCCCCCAGCTCTGGTTTTCTTTTTTAAAATTCCCCTGGCTATTCGGGGTCTTTTCTGATTCCACACAAATCTTAAGATGATTTGTTCTAACTCTCTGAAGAAAGTCCATGGTATTTTGATAGGGATTGCATTAAATGTTTACATTGCTCTGGGTAACATTGACATTTGCACAATATTAATTCTTCCAATCTATGAGCATGGAATATTTTTCCATCTCTTTGTGTCTTCCTCAATTTCTTTCAGAAGTGTTCTGTAGTTTTTAGGGTATAGATACTTTACCTCTTTGGTTAGGTCTATTCCTAGGTATTTTACACGTTTGGATGCAATTGTAAATGGGATTGACTCCTTAATTTCTCTTTCTTCAGTCTCATTGTTAGTGTAGAGAAATGCCATTGATTTCTGGGCATTGATTTTGTATCCTGCCACACTGCCGAACTGCTGTATGAGTTCTAGCAATTTTGGGGTGGAGGCTTTTGGGTTTTCTATGTAGAGTATCATGTCATCGGCGAAGAGGGAGAGATTGACTTCTTCTTTGCCAATTTGAATGCCTTGTATTTCTCTTTGTTGCCTGATTGCTGAGGCTAGGACTTCCAGTACTATGGTGAATAGCAGTGGTGAGAGTGGACATCCCTGTCTTGTTCCTGATCTTAGGGGAAAGGCTCCCAGTGCTTCCTCAGTGAGAATGATATTTGCTGTGGGCTTTTCGTAGATGGCTTTTAAGATGCTGAGGAATGTTCCCTCTATCCCAACACTCTGAAGTGTTTTGATCAGGAATGGATGCTGTATTTTGTCAGATGCTTTCTCTGCATCTAATGAGAGGATCATATGGTTCTTGTTTTTTCTCTTGTTGATATGATCTATCACATTGATTGTTTTACGAGTGTTGAACCAGCCTTGTGTCCCGGGGATAAATCCCACTTGGTCATGGTGAATAATCTTCTTAACCTATAGTTGGATCCTATTGGCTAGCATCTTGTTGAGAATTTTTGCATCCATTTTCATCAGGGATATTGGTCTGTAATTCTCCTTTTTAGTGGGGTCTTGGTCTGGTTTTGGAATTAAGGTGACACTGGCCTCATAGAACGAGTTTGGAAGTACTCCATCTCTTTCTGTTTTTCTGAACAGCTTTAGTACCATAGGTATGGTTTCTTCTTTAAAGGTTTGATAGAATTCCCCAGGGAAGCCATCTGGCCCTGGACTTTTGTGTCTTGGGAGGTTTTTGATGACTGCTTCAATTTCCTCCTGGTTATTGGCCTGTTCAGGTTTTCTATTTCTTCCTGCTCCAGTTTTGGTAGTTTGTGGTTTTCCAGAAATGCATCCATTTCTTCTAGATTACCTAATTTATTGGCGTATAGCTGCTCATAATACGTTTTTAAAATCATTTGTATTTCCTTGGTGTTGGTAGTGATCTCTCCTTTCTCGTTCATGATTTTATTAATTTGTGTCTTTTCTCTCTTCTTTTTAATAAGGCTGGCTAATGGCTTATCTATCTTATTAATTCTTTCAAAGAACCAACTCCTGGTTTTGTTGATCTGTTCCACAGTTCTTCTGGTCTCAACTTCATTGAGTTCTGCTCGAATCCTTATTAACTCTCTTCTTCTGCTGGGTGTAGGATCTATTTGCTGTTTTTTCTCCAGATCCTTTAGGTGCAAGGTTAGCTTTGGTATTTGAGTTCTTTCCAGTCTTTGGATGGATGCTTGTATTGCGATGTATTTCCCCCTCAGGACTGCTTTTGCTGCATCCCAAAGATTTTGAACGGTTGTATCTTCATTCTCATTAGTTTCCATCAGTCTTTTTAATCCTTCCCTAATTTCCTGGTTGACCCTTTCATCTTTTAGCAGGATGGTCCTTAACCTCCACGTGTTTGAAATCCTTCCAAACTTCTTCTTGTGATTTAGTTCTAATTTCAAAGCATTATGGTCTGAAAATATGCAGGGGATGATCCCAATCTTTTGGTATCGGTTCAGACCTGATTTGTGACCCAGTATGTGGTCTATTCTGGAGAAAGTTCCATGTGCCCTTGAGAAGAATGTGTATTCAGTTGCATTTGGATGTAAAGTTCTGTAAATATCTGAAATCCATCTGGTCCAGTGTATCATTTAAAGCTCTCATTTCTGAGATGTGCTTAGAAGACCTGTCGATTGTAGAAAGTGCTACATTCAAGTCACCAAGTATAAGTGTATTATTATCAAAGTATGTCTTAACTTTCATTATTAATTGATTGATATACTTGGCAGCTCCCACATTCGGAGCATAAATATTGATGATTGTTAGGTCCTCTTGTTGGATAGATCCTCTAAGTATGATATAGTGTCCCTCTTCATCTCTCACTACAGTCTTCGGGGTAAATTTTACTTTATCTGATATAAGGATGGCTACCCCTGCTTTCTTTTGAGGACCATTTGAATGGTAAATGGTTCTCCAACCTTTTATTTTCCGGCTGTAGGTGTCCTTCGGTCTAAAATGAGTCTCTTGTAGACAGCAAATAGATGGGTCCTGCTTTTTATCCAGTCTGAAACCCTGCACCTTTTGATGGGGTCATTAAGCCCATTCACGTTCAGAGTTAGTATTGAAAGATATGAATTTAGTGTCATCATGATACCTATTCAGTCCCTGTTTTTGTGGATTGTTCCCTTGGATTTCCTCTATTACAGAATCCCCCTTAATATTTCTTGCAGAGCTGGTTTGGAGGTCACATATTCTTTCAGTTCCTCCCTGTCTTGGAAGCTCTTTATCTCTCCTTCTATTCTGAATGAGAGCCTTGCTGGATAAAGTATTCTTGGCTGCATGTTTTACTCATTTAGGACCCTGAATATATCCTGCCAGCCCTTTCTGGCCTGCCAGGTCCCCGTGGAGAGGTCTGCTGTTAATCTAATATTCCTCCCCATAAAAGTTAGAGATTTCTTGTCTCTTGCCACTTTAAGGATCTTCTCTTTATCTTTGGAATTTGCAAGCTTCACTATTGAATGTTGAGGTGTTGAAGGGTTTTATTGATTTTAGGGGGGGATCTCTCTATTTCCTGGATCTGAATGCCTGTTTCCCTTCCCAGATTAGGAAAGTTTTCAGCTATGATTTGTTCAAATGCATATTCTGGCCCTCTGGCCCTTTCGGCGGCCTCAGGAACCCCAATTAAACGTAGATTTTTCTTTCTGAGGCTGTCACTTATTTCCCTTAATCTATCCTCATGATCTTTTAATTGTTTTTGTCTTTTTTCCTCAGTTTCCCTCTTTGCCATCAACTTGTTTTTTACGTCACTCACTCATTCTTCCACCTTGTTAACCCTTGTTGTTAGGACCTCTAGTTTGGATTGCACCTCATTTAATTGATTTTTAATTTCTGCCTGATTAGATCTAAATTCCAGAGTCATGAAGTCTCTTGAGTCCTTTATGCTTTTTTCTAGAGACACCAGTAGCTCTATAATAGTGTTTCTGAATTGGCTTTCTGACATTGAATTGTAATCCTGACTTTGTAACTCTGTGGGAGAGAGGACTGTTTCTGATTCTTTCTTTTGAGGTGAGGTTTTCCTTCCAGTCATTTTGCTCAGTGCAGAGTGGCCTAAAACAAGTTGTACTGGAAAAAGGAGAAAAAGAGAAAAGAGAAAAAAGAAAAGAAAAGAAAAAGAAAAAAAGAAGAAGGAAAAAAAAGAGAAGAGAAGAAAAGAAAAAACGGGGGGGGAAGCAAACAGAAAACAAAAACAAGGGGGAGTATCCTCTGCTGTAAATCCAATGACTTCCCCTGGAACTTTCCAGTGCTGCTTGGTCAATAACTTGCATTTCCCCTGTGGGTCTAGCTGGTCTTCTGGGGGAGGGGCCTGCTGTGCTGATTCTCAGGTGTGAGCACTTCAGGGAGCTGCTCAGCCCCCTGCCTGGTGCAGGCCTCAGTGGGAGCTGTTTAACCTGTTTATCCTGTGAGGCCACTGTGAGGCTCAGTGGGGGTTGTTTATCCTGCGAGGCCCCAGGAGGAACAACAACAGTGGCGGCGGCCAGCTCCCCAGCCCTAGAGTCAGCTCCAGCAGTAGCTACCGCTGGAGCTTTCAGTCTACAGGGCCTGGATGCTCTGGGGGCGGGGCCGCTGACCTGCTCAGCTCAGGGCCGCCTGGAGGCTGGAGCATCCTCACTATCCTGGGCCCTCCTGGCTTCTGCCTTTCCCGGGGGGAGCACCAGATCCTGGGCTGTGTCCCCAGCGCCCTGGTCTCTGGGGCCTACACTGTTGGAATCACACTCCCCTGGCTGCACACCCCCCTCCCCACGGAGCCTCCGCCCGAGCCCCTCCGAGCTGCTCCCGGGTCCATTCGTGCACACTGCAGCCTTTTAGGGAGCTCGGCCATGGGGTGTGGGGCGCTCTCCCTGGGGAACAGGTGCTCTGTTAGTGTCCCAGGGAGCCTGAGGGCATCCCCGCCCTTCTGGGGTCCTGCTCTAACTCCCTGTGAGCGCCTTTCTGCCGGGAAGATTGGTGCAGCTCCTGCTTCTCCAGGTCGGGGCTCTCCTGTCCTGGGGACACTTGCCCCGGCCTTAGCCTGGCTCCTTGTGCCCCTACCCCTTGGAGTCCTTTTGTTTCTTTATTTTTCCCCATCTTCCTACCTTGATAGAAGCGCGAACTCTTCTCACTGTAGCATTCCAGCTGCTCTCTCTTTAAATCTCAGGCTGAATTAATAGGTTTTCAGGATGATTTGAAAGTTATCCAGGTAAGTTGGCGGGGACAGGTTACTTGGGGACCCTACTCCTCCGCCATCCAGCGCCCTCCCCCCGGACTTCCCCCAAGTGGGCTGGTCAGCGGGCCACTCAGCTGAGCTCTCAGTGCCCAGCGAGTAAACAAAGAAACACCACCTGAACGAGTGGCTGGCTCGTGACCTGTCTGAGCAGATGCCCGAGCCCCCGCGCCTCCCCGCCGTGCCCTGGCCCCAGGACCTCTGCTCCACCTGTCTGCCCCCCAGCCGCCCTTCTCATCCGCTCCCACCCCAACCTTCGCACTCCTCCTGCTAGACATGCAACCCCTCAAATATGTAGACTGGGCTGAAATAGAATGTAAAATATAGCCCGACCCAGCGAGCCCACCCGGCCCCTGTCTGGGTTTCCTGTTACCAGTGAGCACAGGCTCCAACCCCTGTGGACTGATGACCCAGGCTGACCTGACCCAGCCTCACCCCCAGCTGCCCTGTGAGCCCTCACTGGTGCCCCTCTCCTGAGACCCCCTTACGGCTGTGCTTTTGCATTTACTCTGCCCGGCCCGGAATTTGCTTCCCTGGTCTTCTTCATGTAATTCCCAGCTGTGCCTGAATATGCAGCTCAGAAATCATTTCTTCCAGGAAGGCTTCCATGATTCCTCCTTCTTCTGATCACTTCAGGTGCCAACATAAACTCATTAGTCCTGGGGCGCCTGGGGGCTCAGTCGATCAAGCGTCTGCCTTCGGCTCAGGTCATGGTCCCAGGGTCCTGGGAAGAGCCCTGTGTGGGGCTCCTGCTCAGGGAGGAGTCTGCTTCTCCTTCACTCCTCCCCACCCAAATGTGCTCTCTCTCACTCTCTCTCTCGAATAAATAAGTAAAATCTTTGAAAAAAAATAATTCATTAGTCCCTACTTCCTGATCACACAAGTCTAATAAAAAAAACTATTAAACAAACAAATCCTGATTTTCCTTTGTTTTTAAACTATGTACTTCCATTTTAAAGATGTAGAGAAATAGTAGATGCCCCAAAACTGAGGCTACAGTTACATTTACTACTTTATATATTTACAGTGTCTCATATATATGTTTTTTATTAAGATTTTATTTATTTATTCATGAGAGACACACACAGAGAGAGAAAGAGAGAGAGAGAGAGAGAGTCAGAGGGAGAATCAGGCCCCATGCAGGGAGCCCAATGTGGGACTCACTCCCGGGTCTCCAGGATCCCACCCTGAGCCGAAGGCAAGCACCAGACTGCTGAGCCACCCAGGGATCCCCTCTCATATTTATGTTTTAAAAGTATTGATACTATGGCTTTTATTCCTTACAACATGTTAGTTCTAAAAACATTACATTAACACACGTTATTTAAATTCATAAAATTGTAAAACATCCCAAGAACTTTGAGAAGAAAATACTTTTGCTCTCTCAGGAAAAAAAAATCCTGTAACAATGCTTTTAAATCAAATCACCCGAAGTCAGTTTGTAGTTTTCTTTCCTTACGATGATGGAGAAAGTAAAGTCTTGTTGGAAATGAGAGGACCGTGACCATAAAGTCCTGCGTGTACGTTCAGGCTGGTGATTATCCAAACTCCCTCATGTCATGCGCTCTGCCTTCAAAATGATGACCCATTTGTTACTTCTGCAACTTCAAATTTTCTTTCTTTGCTTATGGATTCCAAGAAACACTTAAAACTATTTAATACAACAATCATGGACTTACACAAAAGTGTTTTCTAGTTGAGAATTTCTCAATTCTGGAGAATTAGCCTTTTAAAAAGATGCCCTGAGCAGCGTGGCAGGTGAGCAGGAGAGGATCAGACTCCTTGCTCCCTGCCCGTCCTCCCAGTCCCACCTCCCCATCGTGCAGCGAGTGGCTGGTGCACTTCTGCTCTGTGCTGGCAGTGGAGAGCTGATGCCTTGTCATTCTGAGGAGAGTTCAAAAGTCTCACGTCTGACACGCGTGATGGTGACTTTGTGTGCCCACCTGCCTGGGCAAGATATTTAGTCAAACATCATCTGGGGTGTTTCTGTGAGAGTTTGGGTTTTTCCCGCCAAGTGAGCCTTTGAGTCTGTAGGACTAAGAAAGCAGACTGTCCTCCCTCATCTGGGGGGCCATGCTCAATCAGTTGAAGGCCTGGATAGAACAAGAAGCCGACCTTCCCATGGGTAGGAGAGGATTCCTCCAGCCTCACTCTTCAAACTGGGAAGTCAGCATTTTGCTGCTGGGAACTTGAGCCGGAACACGGACTCTTCTGGGCTCTGGCCCGCCAGCCTCTAGACGGGGGCTGCACCTGGGCTCCCGCCTGCTGGTTCTCCCTGCAGACCCAGGTCTTGTCGCTCTCCAGGCGCGCGAGCCAGGTCCTTCCTTCGGCTCTTGCTCTCTGAAGCCCTGACTCCTACAATATGTTCAAACAGAACTTACTTCTTGAGGCTGTCGATGTAAAATGGTCAGACTCCGCTCAGAGACCCTTTACCAGCAGCCTGTCCCCCTGGCTAACTGGACGCTGTTGCCCCGTGGCTGCGGGGAGGGCAGGGCTCGCTAACATGAAATAGGTTGTCGCCGGTGTCGCTAGGCTGCACTTGGGAAGGCAGGTATCCAAAAGCCTAGAAAACACTATTGATTTCAGGAAGCCTGTGGTTCCCGAGTACCCGGGTGACGGATTTCCTGCACCTCCAGGACCGCGGAGACCCTGTGGGGAAGGGTGGGCGCCGCTCAGACCAAGGCAGCAGACTCTCCCGTCTCGATGCCGTGGGCATCGGCGAGGGAAGTCCAGCCTGACCGCTCTACCAGCGCCCGAGACCAGGGCCTGGCCCCCAGCACCAGGGCCCCCGGGACGGCGCTGGTCCACCAAGAGGCAAGCACAGCTCCGGAAGCTCTGGGTTAGGAAGGAGAACCACGGGGGAGCGCAGCGAAGGCCACCACAGCGGCAGTGAGAGGTCAGCTTCAGAAGCAACCCAGCGGTGACCGACCTGACCGGCAGCAGCGGGGGACGCGGGACTTCACGGCCACACTGCCCACGGGGTGGGGCTCCTCCCAGCGCTGACCGTCGGGGCCGCGGGGTCTGCGGGGTCACAGCCTGAGGCTCGGGACTAGGCATCCGGCTCACGCCGTGCGGGGAACTAGGGAGAGAGCCGACGATTTCCAGAGTTGAGGTCCCCACCTGGAGGCCGGGGTCCCTCAGACACTCCAGACTCGGGGCTGCGTGAATGCAGAGGGGTTAAAAGCGAGTCCTGACTTTTGCTAACTTCTCACTGTAAGATCTCCAGTCGTGATGCCGGCGTGGGGCGCGCTCACGTCGGCAGCATCTGAGTTTGTCAGCATGGACCCCCAGGGGCCGGTTCTCGACGCTGTTCCGTGATGTGCATCAGGCTTTGGAATCACAGGGGCCATGAGTCCTGCGCCCGATCTCGTCGTTCGCTGCACTGATGCACACGTACGTGTCACAGAAATGCTCTGTGTTTCGATAACTATTTCAATGTAAGTTTTTTGATCCTCTGCATTTTATTTTTCGTGGTTAAAACATGATTTGGAGGAGGAGGTTGCAGGCTTTGCCAAACTGCTGCAGGGTCATCGGGTACGGACAGGGCTGGGAACACGCGCTCCCCGCCGCAGGCCTCACGGTGAACTTCCCCTGCCCGTCACTCTGAGGTCACACTTGCTCACTGTTCCATGTTTGTAGTATTGGGTTTTCTCAAAGAGAATCCGTGTCAGAAACTATTTCAATTTTCACTTGTGCGTGGTCTTCCTCTGCTGGAATGCAAGGGCCGTGAGAGCAGGCACCTGTCGGGAGTGGTCAAGCCTGTGATCAGAAACGTGCAGCACTGTGTCCACACTCAGTGGGAATCCCCTATGTGTCCTGTGGTGTGAGGACTCGTGGGATGCACACAGGTTGTCCCCTGGACCAGCCTCAGCCGTGGCTGGGGACACATGCACAGCAGGGTAACAGGACGTGCCCGGAGGTCTCGGTGGGCATCTCCTCCCCGACACCCGACACAGCTGGTCCCACAGAGCGTGCCTTGTCCCCAGGTCCCAAACCAGCACCGTGTGGCAGCAAGGGCGTGGTCGCGGAGCCCACAAGGTGCTTGTGGTGGGGTCCTTCCCGGTGAGCTGGTCACAGAGGCATCTCCAGCTACATGACCAGCTTAACCCAGTAGCTCCAGGGGACCCGGCTGGAAACCACCAATCCCATTATTATGACCAAACGGCCCCGTTACTGATGGGCGGGGACATCCTGCCACAGCAGCCCCAATGCCACGGGTACAAGACATCACATATCTTTAATTAACAGACTTCACAAGACTGGCTGCAGGTCACGACCGTGCTGGAGGTGCTCGGGGATACACCCCAGAGGAGGCGAGGTTCCCTGATCGCCTCTTCCACTCCCATGCGGCTGGGGACTCCATATATATTAGCTGAATGCATGAATAACAGACTGCAAAACCTACAGTTTATAAAATATGTAAATCCATTTACATGAACAATTTGCACTGACTTAATATTTTAAATTCAATATTCAAACTCCACTGTGCTTGGCCATCGCGCAGTTGGGCTTCCTTCTTCGCCATCCCCCTGTGGGTGGCTCCAGGACCCACTGCATTCTCACGACGTTCCCTGGGGCACGTGTCCCACCACCCACAGCTCAGACCTGCCACAAATGACAGTTCTGAGAGCCTCACCCTGCTGCCTGACAGGCCAGGAGACTCCGCCCCCGTCACATGGGTTGAGCCCCGGGGTTGCGACGCCAGCACCCCCATGGTGGAGACCTGACGCCAGCGGCCCTACTGCAGGCTCCTCGAGCTCCCGGTGTCACCTCGCCAGAGGCCCGCAGGCCCCGTCCCTGGCTCCCACTGCGTCCTCTGCAGGCTCGGCTCCCGCCCCTCCCCACACGGACCCCTGGGTGGTCTGTGGAGTTCAGGCTGTCACAGAGGTCAAGCCGAGGCTCCCTGGAGTTGGTGTCCCCCATGAAACCTCTATGAGGAGGAACCGCAGAGCCGGCTTACAATGGGAAGGACTGTAGGGAACGACACGCAAGCAATACCCCAAGGACTGAGCCCGCAGAGTGGACCTCATGCAGAGGTTTCCCCGGGTGCCGGGGCCGCGCCGTGACCCACTCCTCGGATGACGTCTGATGCACTCCTGAGAGCAGATACTTTGTGGCCCTCAGTGAGGCATCATGGGCCGTGGCCCTGCACAGGTGAGTCTGGCTCCCTGCACAGGTGAGGCCTTACTCAGGCAGAGAAACTGCATTTGAAGAACTGCCTTTGTCTAAGGTTCAGGATGGCCAAGTGAAGCCACATCTCAAAATCTTTAAGTGAAGAAACGATTCCACCCTAACTTCCCTTGGCTTTCACAGAGGCACCAGAGCCATTCAGACCCTGGCTTCTGACGCGTGCTGGCTGTCGATTGTCTCTTCTCAGTAGCAGGATTAGGCCACATGGAGTGAGCGTGGCCATGTAGCGGTCCTGGTGGGGAGGAAAAAGTTGAAGGAGTTTGATTCCTCGGAGCTTCATCTTTCAACTACTGTCCGGACACCAAATATGTAGCATGCTGCACCCTCGCACACTCTGCACACACACACTCACGGCGAGCTTGGCTTGTGGTTCGGAGACCTGCATCTCTGCTGAAACTTCCACGTGACAGGTGGCAGCCACATGGTAAGGAATTCGTGCAGAATATAGAAAACATATCTTATCCGTTGGTGTGAGGCCTTCTGCTTTAACTCACGGGATGGGCTTTATTTCACCCTAATGTGATTATTAAGACGTAGGCCCGGGCTGCACTTTCTACACGTAAGACACAGATGGAAAAGTCTCAGCGGATTGGGTCTGCTTGTTATTTTCTGGATGCCAAGGAGGAAAGAGATGAGGAAGAGTGAAAGGACCGATCGCGTCAGGTGCTATCGTGAGTATAAGTAGGACCCACAGGAAGGAAAAGAGTCACTAGCTGAGGGAACAGGACCTCATGGTTGGTGCAGGCCACGGAGCCCTGGGAGGCCAGCCCACAGGTGCACGCCAGGGAAGGTCTCGCCTCTGCTGCTCTGACTTGCTCCTTCTGTGATGGAAGCTTGGCATTTTCCCAGTTTATAGGAGATCATTCATTTGCTTCCATTTGGGTCCATCACATGCCATCAACTGGATCGAATCCACAAATACCTCTTTTGTGCCTAACATCTGTGAAACATCAGAGGGAACAGAATGTGAAATAGATTCAGGAGCCCCAGACTCGCAGGCAGACCGATAAGCAATAATCAGGTGCAAAACTTCCCCAGCGGTACTTGCTAGTTCAAATCTGACCCCTTCTTGTCATCAATATTACATCATCACAAAATGTTGTGTGACTTGTAACATAGTCAAAGTTCTTTTCTGAATGTTGGCGGCACGAGCTGAGATCTTAGATGTCACCTGTGAGGACGTAGGAGCCGACGCGCGTCTTCCTGCAGCCTGGGATTTAGTGGTCTCTGTGAGTCCACTTCCAGAAGACGTGCCTCCCACCAAGTGGTACTAAAAAAAAGGACGAATTCCTGTGGCCTGTGGGGCTGCCCGGGGAGCAGGTGCTGCGCGCTGTTCGGGGTTACCCAGGGAGCCCACACCAGCGTTTCTTGGCTTTGGAGGACAGAGCCTCCTGAGCAGAGACGCGGGGCGTCGTGCTGCTGTTGGAACCCACCCTGTTGTTTCCAGCGCGCATCTCCAACGTAAAAAGCAAGACTGTCCACCCTCAGCATAATTTTGGGATCACGTGGTGAATGTTTTGGGGGAGCCGTGCTGAGAACGGCGTCCCATTTCTCCAGCGTGCAGGCCAAGGCCATGTTCTGGGCTACAAAGTTCGGCAGACCCTGCAAACACGCTGATCCCCCCTCATCTTGCTCCCTGACCCCTGCTCTCTACAGACGGGCCAGGAGTGCACGGAGGAGCTCAGGACACGAGCCTGCGGCTGAGACCCTTGGGGCCTGTCACACTCTTCACGGGCAGCTCTCAGCCCAGCCCAAGCCCTGGATGGGGCTCCCAGCGCCTCCCCAGAGAGGGGAAGCCCCGGCGTCGGTGTAGACTGGGATGTCCTGTGGGACCCCAGCACGTGGCAGGCAGGACACCCCTCCTGGAAATGGTCTGTGAGGCCGTCCATCCCCCCTATGGACCCTGGCATCCAGGGGCCGCCGCACGTCGCTCTGTGGTCTCTGTGCACTGTGAATGTGGGCACAGCCCGCAGGGAGACTGTCACCTTCCACGAAGAGATGCACGGTACGGGGAGATGGCTGCGGGCCAGGGCCTGGCAGGCTGTGGGACAGCTTGGGGTTCTCGCTTGATTAGCTGCCCAGTGTGGGCAGCATGTCTGGGGGCTGCTGTGGAGCCCCAGCCCCGTCCAAGGATGCCTGCCCTCCGGGCCTCAAGCGCCAGCGGGGCTCAGTGGTGCTCCCCACTCACCTGCTAATGCTCCTCTCCTCCTCTGAGGGTGAACGTGGTCCTGTTTCTAGCCTCACATTTACTAGCAGGCTGGTGTGGCATTTAGAGACTTAGGTGCTGCTCTTTTGTTTTGTTCTTCATAAATGCGCTGACCTGGTCCTAATGGAATATTAAACCTACTGGAATATTAAATGTAGAATACTAAATGCTGCATTTAGGCAGAAACATGGGGTGAGTTTTATGCACATTGTGGTGCTGTTCAAACATCGTGAAGAAGCTGTGCCGGGAGTCTGTCTTCAGCCCGTCACGTCTGTCCCCTTTGAACATGATGTGGATTCTGCTAACTGACCGGTTTGACGTGCAGCCCCTGCCCTTGGCAGAGCACAGGCGCCGGGACGCAGGGACAGAACACAGGTTTCCTGTAGCGTCTGGGGCACCTCGCATGGCCCAGGTGATGTGCACACATCAGGGATGCACCTGTTCCTGAGCCGGCCCTGCCTGGGGTCCCCCTGCAGGGTGTTGGTGGGCTCACCTGGACTTGGCATCAGTGCCTTCCCGCTCCAGAGGTCGGGCTCAGATTATTTTCCTTAATGGTGGGTGATCCAGGGGGTGGAACACCGCATTGGGAGCTGGCCGGGCCATCCGGGATGTCGTGAGCAGTTTCCCAAGTGCTGGGTGCTCCCCAATGACTCCTGCCAGCCCGTCTCTGCGCTGCCTTCGCCTGGAGCCCGTTGTGGACGCGCTGTCCTGCGCGGGACCGAGGGCTGCGTGGAGCCAGAGCGCTGGCACCAAGGGCCCTTGGAGCAGACGCATCGGTGCCTGGGATAGAAGAGCTTACAGCCTCGTGTTTGCACTGTGCGGGCCCCTCCCGCGGGGGTGTGCGTCTGACGGGCGCAGAGGCCCCCAGCCTGGTGCTGCTGCGGGGCACAGCCTCCTCCCCGCTCGGCTCCCTGAGCCGCCGCCAGCCCACAGCACTGCCGCATACGGATTCCAGCCGGCTCTGAGTCCCCCCAGCCGCCCCTGGCCCGGGAGCTCTGGATTTGTGGGCACAGACGACGTCCGCCATCTGACCATCCGCCATCAATGAGACACGCACAGCAGGCGCTTGTCGATGCTCGGCCAGTGTTCCAGGAGGGATCACCTTGAGGTCAGGACTGTATCACTCCTGCCCGGGGGTGGGGGCCCTCCAGCGGCCGGGTCGAAGGGTGTGGGGGAAGCAGGCACTGTCCCAGGGCATCAGTAAGTGGAGGTAAGTCAGGAGTCAGGCATGATTTTGCAAGCAGCATTCACCTTATTGACTGACTTTTTCATGGAGGATCATTTTCTTTTCTGTGAACAAAAGGACAGTGGCCACTCGAGATTTATTACCTTACACAGGTCGTCACCCGCACATTCCTTCTTTGCCACGTGTGAAAATTTATGCGCAAGCCCATGATTTCACCAACAAACAAAACACCATCTGAGAGTTTCTCACCCTCCCCACATTTTAATAGTAAAAATGCAATTCTGGTGCAACTTGAATACAGATTCCATTCACAATTAAATGTCCCAGACGAAGCTAAATACGCACACGTTTTCTATGAAAAAATCCAAGTTCTTATTATGTAATGTGAGTTCTAGATATTTAAAATGAAAACAGGAAGTGTCTTGAACAGTGGAACAGCTGTCATCACTTTATTTTACCACCTACAAGATGCTAAACGCTGGTCAGGCTATAACTTCTTGCCAATTAGCACATTTGAAATAGACGTCTTTGCTGCCAGCCTGCCAGCGCTGCCCCAGAACTCGGATGGCCCACCTCATTTTTGGAAACTTCAGGGAAAGCGCCATGTGCGTGGCTGTGGGATATGGCTTCTGTGTCCTGTTTGATTTACACGACGTTTTGAGACTAACATTAATTAAAGTGTCAAACTGGCTTTCATCTTTTACGTTGAATCTGTCACCTCCAAAGTTTGGTTTCCCCAACATCCAGCCTCTCGTTTAGACGTCCAAGGACTTGATTACTGTAATTCTTTCTATGCTGTTATCTTTGACGCTCTAATTAACAGAGGGCAGTGAGTCTAAGTGTGGCTCTTACATTCGAATAGAATGGTGATGCTTGCCTTGCTTTTTGAAACCTACCTCATCTTGATTAGGCATTTGTGTTCCGTACAATGGAATGCTAATCCTCAAATTTCCCTTCTAGCTTGCAAGGATGGGATTCAGAGAGGGTGTCCAGAGCTCCACGTGTGGATGGGCCAGTAGGCAGGTGTTTA
Source organism: Vulpes lagopus (assembly GCF_018345385.1). Lineage (NCBI taxonomy): Eukaryota > Metazoa > Chordata > Mammalia > Carnivora > Canidae > Vulpes > Vulpes lagopus. Next base: position 30,882,377 of record NC_054845.1, read on the forward strand.
CAGTGTCCCTGTCTTCATGTTTGAGATGACTCCCCCTCACGCAACAGCGTCGACTGGCCAACACTTGGCTTCATCTCATTCAAGTTAGCAGATCTCAAATAAAGTACGTTCCTCCAGATTCTCCCTCCGTCGGTTTGTAGACCTCAAGGCAGGTCCTAAGGATGAGTTTCCTTTGCTTTATGACACCTGTTGAGCAGGTGGGTGCCTATGTACTCACGTGACTTTGAGGTGAGAATGTTGTAGCCCAGGGCTGCCGTGCAGCCGATGCTCTGTAGCTGTGCTGTGGGCACAAGGCCCAGGGTGTGCGGGACTGTCTGGCACTTGAAGCAACACTGCTCTTACACAGGAGCTGATGTTTAACTGGTGTTTAGATATTGAGACATTTTAGAAGTCAGGTCCTTTAAATGTGGCTAGTGGCACTGCTGTTGGCCGTGGCCGCCTTTCTCATGTGGTCAAGGAGGCCGGGCTGTGCCTGGTGTCAGCACCGTGGCTGCCATTCTTTCTGGGCTGACGGCCCTTTAGACCCAGGCTCTGGGCAGTTCCTTCAGAAAGGGTTTCTGAATGAGGCTGACTCAAGCTCAAATATACCTGGGAAAGTACTGGTTTTTACACACCTCTTCCCAGCCCCGTTGATTCATCTCTGGGCAGGAAGAACTAATCCACCTGAGACAATTTCCTTTAGGCTTCACTACTTTGATTTAATGCAGTTTTTACAGAAATCTTTCAAAACTGTATTCCGTGCATGGCTCCTTCCATCTTAAATGGTGTAATTAACCTTTTATTGATGCACAGCAGCATATGTCGTCACCCATGTATTCAAGAAGGAAGGCACTTTGCAGAGCCACCTCTCCCTCGACCCCAGGGTTCTCGGGATGACCCTCACCAACTTCCCTGATCTCCATGACATAAACAAAGCCCAAGCTTACTTGATAATTAGATTAGACACAGGTGTATATTAATCCCTCTCCCTATAATCAGGAAGCCACTCAAACAGCCACCAAGGATTTTCATCACATTTTACACACAGTAAAAGAAATCCATGATGGGCTTTTAAAACCAAAAAGATGCTCATGCCAGACTTCAGTCTTTATAAAAATAGAGTAATCAGGTCTTCAGATACCTTAAGATATGAAGTTAATGATCATTTCATTTTTACTTCAAAATTCTTATTTGATCAGCTATATTTAAATAGACCTCATGATTGTTCAGAAAGCTTTCTCTGTTGGCAGAGAATCGAGTAACATTATGTTGCTAAATTAAATTTTAGCAATTGTGTTTAAGGTTTGCCTGATATGCATATAGAGAATGATAAATAACAATGCCTGTAATTAATAATTATTAGCTCTGGTGAGTATATTCTAATTATGTGTTCACATACACAGAATTAAGACAATTATTGTCCTCAAACTATCCAGCTGAATAATTGAATGTTTTTCTTGAATGTGTAAAATGATTTCTTTAATTGTTTATTTTAATCCTCGACAGCCAATTAACATGATCAAATGCTCACTTTAAATTCTTTCTTTACTGTAGTTCCAACCTTCTAACTGTAATGAGCCATTTAGAGACACACAATTCTACCCCCACAAGATTGTAGGACCAACAAATATCTGTCCAAGAGCACTGATGAACGAATGAGAACACTGACATCAGTTTTTCAAAAATCCTGTTTCACTATTATTTTATTTATCTAAAACATTTTATGTACTGCAGTTTTGATTTACTGAAGGCTAACAGCTGACACTTAATTCTTAAATCATAAAATTCAGGGCAGCCCCAGTGGCTCAGCGGTTTAGCACCGCCTTCGGCCCAGGGCCTGATCCTGGGGACCTGGGATCGAGTCCCATCGGGCTCCCTGCATGGAGCCTGCTTCTCCCTCTGCCTGTGTCTCTGCCTCTCTCTCTCTCTCTCTTTCATAAGTAAATGAATAAAATCTTTTAAAAAAATCATAAAATTCAAAAGCATTCCATTAAATAGGAACACAAGTGCAATGTATTGTTATGCTAAAACGTCCCATTCACAATCCCATGGGGGTGGGTTCGAACCTGTCCTATGGATATGGGGCCACTGGAGAGACAGTGGGCACATTCAAGGTATGTATTAAATGCCTATCTTATACCTTAAAATACAAATCCCATTTTGACTCCCATACTAACATGTGAGAATCAGCCTGGTGTCTGGGTGTCCGGAAATTTTTGCATGTATTTCTACCTGCCTAATTGACTTATATGGTATTTATTATTCTCTAAACAGTAAGTATCATTTATTTCTATTAAATCTATGTGTTGGATTTATCATGGGGCCATTACAAAGGAATCACATGGACAAGTGTTAAGTACTTTCAGGGGCTTAAAAATGTCCCTCCAATTCAGGTACCTCCCTCTGTGGGGATGTGGGCTGCTCAGATCCCAAGGGTGAGAAATCCTCAAATGTTCAACCAGAACTCCCTCTGGGCCCTTAGCAAGCCTTCCAGCTGTCACACGGGAACCTAATGCTCTGGATGGCAATGAAGTGGGCACTCTCCCCAGTGGATGCTTCCCCCCATGGATGGCCCTCACAGTGGGCGCTCCCCTCCCAGTGGACACCCCCCCACCATGGGCGCTCCCGTCAAGCAGGGCTGGGAGCACGGCAGACGCCCCGGTGACACTGGCTGATCACACAAAGGCCCAAGGAGCAGCGAGGCTGCAAGGATCCCAGGTCTTCCGTGGTCTGTGGGACTGAGGACACTGCCTACCTGCTTCTACTTCCTAGGATCTAGGATTTCAGGAAGATCGGCTGCAATGATCCATATCCAAAATAATACAGTGTTTGGACTTAGCAAGTATTCATCAAATGTTAGCTATTTCCAAGAAAACTTTGTATAAATAGACGTCTCTATCACATTTGTTCAAGGACGTATTTCCCTTCCCGTGCAAGCAGGAAGAGCGCACTTCTGGTGCGAGCTGCTGTGCTGGGTCTCTGAGCCGGCAGCGGCACCTGCTGTCCCTGCGTGGGACCGCAAATCCCGTGCTCCCAGGGTGGCAGCGTCCTCTCCTTCTCTCCAACGGCTGGTCAGTGCTGAGAGGGGCGGGCGTTAAACATCACTGTTATTCCACTAAAACAGAGAAGAAACGTTTTCCATGCAAAATTTCACTACTTAGGATGCAAATGTTGGGAGCTCTGCTGGAAGGGAGAGATGTGCTTCCACAGCATTGGAAGGTAGAGACGGGGGCGCTCTGAAATTCCCTGGGTCCCCGCTGAATGTCCTGCAAACCAAGGAAATATCTCACTAGATGATTAAGCAAATACCAGAAGGCCTTTTTCCCAAAAACAGTTTCACTGTTTCCCATCAGTTAAGGAACGAAGAGAGAAATACAATTATTTTACTGTCACTCAGCCTCAGTCCCCTCAGCTAGCAGCCCCTTCACATGATTTGCGTCCTGGAGTAGGAGTACGATCTAAAATGTCTCCTGCTGCCAGATGTATTTCATGTGTTATTTTTTTTTATTTTTTAGAGAACTTGGAACTGATCATATTAAGAGGAAATTCTTGCAGAAACAATAAATGATTCTCTCACCTTTGCATCGGGCAAGGATGCCATGTGCTGCTGCGAAGTGTGAAGGAATAGAATCAGATCAAGGCGTGAGAAATAAGACTGAGCTGAGTACAGGGTCAGGAGCAGAGGGAAAGGATCACCGTAGCCAACAACGGGAGAGGTGCCCGTGTCCCAGGGTGGCCACCTAGGCCTGGCTGACCTTAAGAGTGCGTCTAAACACATTTGAACCTAGTTTCTCATCTGGGAACGGCAAATACAAATGCCATCCGTCTACTTGGCAAGGTTGTCTGCAGCTTAGTTAAGAAATAGAGTCTAAGGAGCCCTGCGCGGGGCCATGCAGACCCCGTGCCGCCCAGGCCAGCAGTCTGCACGGCTGGGTCATGGGAGGGAGGGGGCCGAGTCCACGGTGGGCGTCAGCGTCTGTTACCTCGGTGCGCGGAGGATGGCGCAGGATGCTTCTCCGTGGCCGGCTCCGTAGCGGCCACCCCTGCCGGGCACCTGCGTCTGCCTGCCCCTTTCTGGGTTTGTCTCTCATCCCCACAACAACAAAGAGACATCCCCAGCACGTCCCTTGAACAGATGAGCAGACCAAGGCCGAGGGAATTTCACTTGTCCAAGATCCCAGTTTAGGTGGGAAGAAGGAGGAGTTAGCTCAGCGCTAGCAGAACCAGAACAGAGATGCATCCAATTCCCTTTCCTAGAAATTTCAGCCGCAGTGGGTTTAAGATATCCAACCACGAGCATCACTGTGCTGGAAGGTGCCCTGTAATAATACGTCAACATGTTAAACTACTAAAAGGCATTGAAGCAAGTGCATGAACACTAAAGCACATTTTTTTCCCACTTGGTGAAGAAAGAGCAGTATTTCCCTCAGAAAGTAAATAGTTTGAAGAAAACTCTATGACACTTGAAAAGAAACAAGATGGTATCTCTAGAAACTATTACAATCAGTCACTTTGTCACCTGAACGAGAACCCCCAGGCCACCAGAGGAGAGTCACAGCAAACCTTAGAGCATCGTTTTTTTTTTAAGATTTTTTTTATTTATTAATGAGAGACAGAGAGAGAGAGAGAGAGAGGCAGAAACACAGGCAGAGGGAGAAGCAGGCTCCATGCAGGGAGCCCAACGTGGGACTCGATCCTGGGTCCCCAGGTTCTCGCCCTGGGCTGAAGGCGGCGTTAACCGCTGCGCCACTGGGGCTGTCCTAGAGCATCTTTTAATGAGCCGAGTTTTCTCGATAATTCCTGACCTCCCGATTCCACGCCCCCATCCCCCTGGGCGCTGCGTCCAGCATCCAGCAGGGTGAGTCCACGCAGAGTAGGTGCGCGCTCGGCCCGGCCCGGCTGCCTCCTCTCCCTCACGGCGCTGGGCCCTTCCGGAAGGCCTGCCCTCAGGCCCGGGCCACTCTGTTCCCAGGCTTCGGCGAGGCTCTGAGGCACACGATGCTCCCTCTGCCTTTCTGTTCAATTTGATCGTGAGCACACTGGGTGGAGCCGGTAGTCTCGGGCTCAAGATAAATGTTTACTGGAACCGATGAGTTAGTATGAAGGCAACACGGATGGGGAGGCCGGTGAGCCGGGCACCACGCGGCAGAAACTCAAGGGCTCTGCAGCCTCTTCAGCAGCAGCTTTTGGGGTGACCCACGGCAGGCATAGCAGCACCTCCGGCTGACTCCGCATCGTTGTGCAATCTCCTCAGTGGTTTGACAGGGGAAGTTAATGGTTCTATTATAGGCAGTTGATTTCCTTAAGCAGCAGGAAACGCAGCTCTCTGGTCATACTTCCTACAGTGTTTGCTCGGTAGGGGAACGGAGCACCCCGATGGACACCTCCACATTCGGGCTCTGCTGACAAGCTCTGACCGTGGATTCCACCGAGGCTGGTCAGGAGCCTCTGTGCTGCCCGGAGCCCAGCTCCACAGTTTGCTGCTCTGGACAAACCAGGCCGATGGCATCAAAGCACACTTCCGCTTTAGTGGCTGCGGAGCCGTCGGCTGGGACGCTTACCCAGCCTGGAGACCGCATCCAGTCCCTCGCCACTCGGGAAAATGTCCCTCTGCCTCACCCTCTCCGGCTTGAGTAAAGTCGGTTGTCCTTCATGTGTGCTGAGAATTGCCCAGTTTTAATCAGTTTCTTGAGAAAGTTTGCTGTTCATCAAAACGTTCACTGCATTTTTACAAAGAAATCAATCCAAGAACTCATATCATCGCCCCACAGCAAATGTAAGGCGAGATGTGATACTAGGCCCCTGTGATCATGGAGATAAATTATAACACTCTGTAATTTTGTTTTTATTTATAAGATACCCATTCTGGAGGTTTACTTGTAGTTAATAATGCATTTGGGAGATTTATCATTTTGTAGGGAGTGAAGGGAAGTGTGTGAGGACAACTGTGAAGTGGTGACCCGGGTCTGGGAGCGGCCGTGCCCTGGGGTCCTGGGCAAACCTGCTTGCTCTGCCTGCCGTCCGGGTGCCACAGTCCTGTGACCGTGCACACCGTCGTGCACTGGCGACGTGGGCCCAGCGGGAAGACACAGCCAGACGGATAGTTTCCGCTCCTCTTCACATGGCAAACATCAGTGTAGCCTTGTTAAGTGAAGTAGCTTCTCCATCTACATTCCTGTACTTCTCTGCTGCCCTCCATCATCACCCTTGCTGCCGCCAAGACAGGACATTCCTCCAGAAGCACTTGATTCCCCCGGGAGAGCCCCGCAGAGCTACCCGTGCGGTGGGAGTGCCACGTGGCTCGGCGTGGGAGTGCCTACCTCCCTCTGGCTCCATAGAGTCCGGGGACGGGTTGCCAGAGATAAAGACTCTCCTTACAGTAAATGAACGACGCCGAACAGGTCAGCATCACAGCCACCACCACCCAGCTGCTGTGTGGCCGGTCGTAGGAGATACTCCATCGCTTTGACCCATGCAGTTCTCTTACTCGTGTGTTTATGTCTCACTTAACCCCCTGACACAGCAACATTATGGAGTAGTATTAAGAAAAGCTTAGTGAGAAGCAAATTTTTACGTGGACCACCACTGGCAAGGAGACATGAATGCACTCTGGATGGTGACCCTCATCCAGATAAGGAAGAAGAGGGAAGAGCCAAAGCTGATAACCACGCAGACGTCATTACGGGATGATCTCACAGAGGAGCACATGAGTCCCCCAGGAGGATGAAACACTTTGCCTTGCCTGCATTTACAGCCTCAGCACAGTGACATTGTGAGCTGGCTAGTCCTTCACGGTTGGGGCTGCCCTGTGCCCTGGACACTGCTTGGCGGCTGCTCTGGCCTCCTCCTACTAGAGGCTGGTAGCACCCTCCTCCCCGAGTGGTGACACCACCCAGAATGACCTCCAGACCTTACGAGGGCCCCCGGGAGAGAGAGGAGGCGAGATCCCCCCACCCAGCACCACTGGCTGACACACGGGAGTTATCGAATGTGAGGATCTGAGCGCCCCCAAATCAGAACCCCCAGGGCAGGGCTCCTTGTTCGCTGCGCACCTATGGTCCGTGCGGAACGCTGCCGGGGAGCTGTCGCTGAGCACACAGGTGATGGATGGAACAGAGAACGGGGCCAGATCCCACCTCCTGCATGCTCCTGCTGCACCTAGTTCCGCGCCAACCAACGGAGAGCACAGCGGGTCGGCCTGGCCCCGCCAGCCCTGCCTGGCTCCGTTACCGCTGGAGTCAGATCTGAGCCGTGGGTCCGCCAAGGCATCACTTAGAAACTGACTTAGGCCAGTGGGGGCAGCTGATGGAAGTGCTGGTCTAGCTGCTCCTGACTCCGTTTCCTCTGGAGCAGGGTCCTGCCCTGAATGCCAGTGTGCCGAATCGTGTCTGATTTTGCTGCTCCTTGGGCGGGAGGAGTCACGCCCGCTCTCCTCCTCCCTCACGTCTGCCAGGGTGGACCAGCATCAGCTTCCTCCTCTGGCCTCTGCGGTCTGTGCGACGCGCCACCCTCATCCCCAGTGCACCAGGTTCAGGCCAGATTTCTCTCCTGAAGCTCCTGACATCCGGGTACCCTCATTTCTCCTCCCAAGTCAGTCGGGGAGTAGGAACAGCCCAAGCACCATGTTGACTCTGGGTCAGCAGGATGTTTCCAACCCCTGGAAAAGTTCTAGAGATCCTGCATCTCTCACAGCTTAGCTCTTTCCAGATGTTCAAAATGATTTCCAACCAAAACCCACTGTACCCTGGGGTCTCATTCATGTCAGAACCCAGCAGTGTTTCCCCTTCGTGCACCTGAACAGCAGGTGTAAGCTTAAATTAAGCTTACAGGTGGCATGTTATTTTACTTCATGTTATTATTTGAGAAGCACAGACATATTTGTAGATATTTTTCCATGACCACAAATAAGCTTCCTGAAGAATGTGGATTTTCTGTGGTTTGCATTTTACCTCTGTTGCAGCGGTTCACCTACTCTGAACTTGCAGAGCCCCTGGTGACGGAGGTGAAGCCCCGCAATTCCTGGAACTTTGGCCATGTCCTAAAGCTGTGGGGTTTTTCCATAAGCTCACCCAGTGATATGTGCCAAGTACTGCCCTGGGCATTGAGGGAACACAGGTCTCCCCAGAATGAAAAAGGTCAGAGTCTGGCGAATACCACTCCCCCAAAGAAATGCTTCCATGGATGTAGGCATGAGGCCAGGATGTGGGAGGGGACATTTCCTGGGCCTGAGAGTCAGAAGGGATATAAGGAAGACCTCCCATATCAGACACAAAATGGAAATAAAGGGAAGGAGTCCAGGGCATGAGAGAGGCCCCCCACGTGGGGGCCTGCAGTGATGTCTGTGGGGGCATCCGTATGGCAGTTGTGTGTGAGTGGTCCAGAGGAGTGACGGGCTCGAGAGGATGGGGACAAACGAGGCCAGCAACAGCCTAGAAGAGGAACCACCAGGCACTCAGGACTCAAGATTGCATGAGTGGAGCAGGGGGGAGCAGACCGGACACCATTCATAGACATCATCAACTGAGCTTGGACTGGACAGGTTTGGGGTCTGGGAGGATGGTTGTCCTATCTGGAAGTGAAGCCCAAGGGATGATCCAGGGGAGGGGGGTGGGGACAGGCCAGGTGAGGGAGACGGGGTTGGTCCAGGTGAGGGAGGTGGGGATGGTTCAGGTGAGAGAGGAGAGAGGTGGGGATGGTCCAGGTGAGGGAGATGGGGATGGTACAAAGGATGGAGGTGGGGATGATACCTGTACCCCGAGGTCTGCCCCTGACCACCTGTTGCAGAAGCTTCTCCTTTAAAGAGATGACTAGAAAGTGGGGGGATGACCAGCCAAGTCAGGCAAGCACCTGCAGAAGCAGGTTCAGCTGAGACCTCTGTCCCTACCTGAACGTAGAGCAGATGTCAGTCATATGGGACAGTTACTGTGGGGTGGCAGGGCTCTGAACACAAAGGCAAAGTGGGAGCCCCTGCTGTAGGGCCAGGCCAGAGCCAGTGGGGGTGGGGGCTTCCTGGACACAGCAGACTTCTGTGGGTTTCTCTGGCAGCAGCCCCACAGCAGCCCATGGTGCATGCAGTGGACACCCCACCTGATGCGCATGGAGTCCCATAAAGACCCTCCTGCGGATCCCTACAGATCTAGGGGACTTGACAGGGTCCATGAAGGTGGGCTTAAGAGGCAGGTGCTTAGTAGGGAAGGAGGTAAAGTCCAGCGGAGCAAGGGGTCTGATGGCTTTTGAAGTCTAGTGAGAAGGAAGGTGGGAGCCAAGAGCGGGAGAAGGGGCAGGTGAGTGCAAGAGAGAGCAGGTGGCAGGAGTGAGTGTCTCAGCAGCAATGAGAAGCAAGCACCGAGCAAGGCAAGGTGCACAGGGTGAGCAAATCACGGGGCGATTCGCTGAAATCCGCGGAGACAAAGTCTTCTTAAGCCAACCTGATTAGTGCACTAATCACTAATCACTTTGCACTTTAACAGCAAAGGCAGGATGGCTCAGGAGTGAGGGTGTTCCAGCCACCCCGGCAAAGGCAGAGACTCGGGCAGAGGTGCTGGGGGTTGGAAGACGGTGCACAGGACACAAGATGAGGGGGAGGCCCTGGGGAATGAAGGGTGCCCGGCGCGGCGGGTTGGCCAGTGAGCGCCACTGCTGCGGGCACGAGCAGCCTCTGCCCAGGAGGCCCACACACGTATTTAAAATGTTTGTGTCTGAGCTTGGGAACTGTACACACCTCTGACTCTCCTAGAAAAATGCCTTGAATATGGTCCATGTGCACCAACTTCCCTTGAGAGGTTGAGGTCAACGTTAGGGGGAAAAATCTTTAAAGTAAAAAAGGTGACATCATCTGTTCCTGTCATGCAGACAGAGTTCAAAGCCTACGCTTCCGATAACTGCCCTCACCCCTCTGTTTTCCACCTTCTGGAATCTCTTTTGATGCATTTGAAAAAAAAAAAAAATGTGTCCATGGCATAACTTTCCAGGTGAAACTTCTTTGCTTTCAAACTCAGGTCATCCTGACACACGACAACCTCATTTGATCACTTGCCGATTTTTATTTGGAATGACATGAGGTTTCATTTACTAGGAAAACCCATTCACACAGATGACACAGTAACTGGGGGAGATTGCAGGACGTGGGAAAGTGCACTGACAGCCTCACGAGCAGAGGACCGGAGATGACGCGTTCCCACGTGCAGCGGCCCACGCTGATTCTGCAGCTTCTGAAACCCACCGGGGAGGCTCGCTCCTCCCGTCCTCCCAGACTATGCGAGCCGTCCCGGGAGATGTGCACAAATACGTGCAGCCGTGCACACAGCAGCCCTTGCACACCTGCGGACTGCATGGGTGCCTTTGCACTGGGTCGTGTGGTGGAGTCCGTTTCAGAAGCACTTGTGTGAGTTCTTCCGTTCCAGATAAAGAGAAATCATTAGCTGTAACGGAAAACACGTTTCTGTCAAACCGGAGTCGTTCATCCTCGCTGGAAAAATAACACCCTGAGACCGGCAATTATGTCTCACGGATTTGGGGGCGTGGCTTTTAAAGAGACATTTAATAGGACCTCAAGTCCAGGTGCGTTGGTTTTCCCCTGGTGGGTTGCCTGCGGCCGGGAGCGAGTGCAGGGCGGGAGGCGGCAGGGCACTGGCCCGGGGCGCAAGGTGAGGGAGGGCTGCGTGGTGCGGGCTGGGAGACCCAGTGTCCCTTCTCGACCGCCGTCTATACCTCAGACCCCGTAAGCGTCCTTGGAGGGAGCACCTTCTACGCTTTTCCGTTAGAAAAATACCTACTCATCATAAGCACGTCTGGAACACACAGATAACGGCCACCCTGTTGTCCCTCGATGATGACCTGGCGAACAGTTTTCTATGCGTCTGACCTTTTCTTCATACACAGGTTTTCTGTATAGACACATCCCACGGTCACCCGGATGTAGCTTAGGTTGTCCCGCACTTTTCCGCGGCGCTGCTCCCCTGCGGGAAGTGGTGTCCTGGCTCCTGTGCCTCTGCTGAGCCACAGGCCGCTCCGACCGCTCGCTGCTGCTGCCTGTGGGGGGAGGAGGGCTCAGCAATCCCCCTGCTGCCCGCAGGTCGGTGTGGACACCATCTGAGCACAGACCCCCCGCAGTGTGCCTCACCTCCTAGGCCTCTGGTTCTGACAAGGCTCGCAGGGCAGTGGGAGGGAAGGGCGGGCCAGGTCCCCGGGGGTGGGGGGGAGGATGCTCCTGCTGACCGGCGGTGACTTTCTTACAGCTGTCTCCTATGCCAACTACAAGAAAACGCCGCCGCCCGTGCCCCCGCGCACCACCTCCAAACCCCTGATCTCAGTGACCGCTCAGAGCAGCACCGAGTCCACACAGGACGCCTACCAGGACAGCCGTGCCCAGCGGGCATCCCCGTGGCCTCAGGACAGCCGCGGCCTCTACAACTCCACGGACAGCCTGGACAGCAACAAGGCCATGAGCCTCGCCCTGGAGACGGCCGCGGCCCAGCGCCTCGCCTCCGACAGCCAGAGCACCTCGGCGCGGACCAGCGACAAGGCCGTCCTGGCTTCCAAGGCCGAGGATTTCCTCAAGAGCCGGCGCTCCTCCATCGGGATCCAGGTAGCCTCTCTGCCCCGCGCTGCCCGCTGCGCTGCTCCACTGGTAGCACAGACAAGACCCCGTGGGCCGCGGCCCTGGGCCCTGAGCCCCAGGCCCCCGCGGTGCAGGGGTGGGGCTCCGCTGCCTTGTCAGCCTGCAGGTCCGCAGCCGGGGGATCCCAGGGATCTCAGGTCCCTCTCACTCACCCCTGCCCCTGCCACCCATGGCCCCACCCCTGGGGCACGTTCTAGGGGTCACCTGCTGCTTACACAGTGTGGAGACAGCCTGTTTTGACCCTTTGGAGAGATGGGATTTTTTTCTAAAACCTAGTTTTTGGAAACCCTCTCAGCATGGCACCCAACAGCTGAGTGGGGGAAAGGGCATTGGGAATCCAGCAGTAAAAGTTAAAAAGGCCTCTTTGGTGCAAAACTGAGGCATGCTCACAGCTGGCCCGGGGTGGCCGGAAGGCACTTCGCCGGCCACAGAGTGCTCTGGGTGTTCAGTGGTGGAGGCAGGGCCGGGCCCGTGGCTTCAGACCAGCGAGGGCTGACCACCGCCCCCCCGCCCCCGCCCCAGACTGCTCTCCGAGGTGCCTGGGCGGGAGTCAGCTCCTCCCCGCACCCGGCACAGCCGACCCCAGGGCCCAGGAGCTGGGAGGCCCTGCAGAGGACACAGGGGCCTGGCCTGCATCCCAGCCCCAGGACCGCACGTGGGCGCCTCACGGTAGCTTGCCTTGGAGACGCTCCCCGAGAGATCCTCCTGGCACAGGGAGGCAGCGTCCTCCAGCATCCTGTGTGAGCTGGCCCTCCTGCTTCCCGTCACCCCTCCACTCAGCCTGTGTCCGGCCACGAGCTCTAAAATCACAAGGCTTCGTGGCCAGGGAGGCGGGTGAGCGGAGCTCTGCCCGAGAGCCTCGCGCTTGGCCCTGGCGTGAGGGGCTTGACGGCTGGGGCACCCTGGGGACCCGGGAGCGCAGGCGGGGGTGACTGCCCGCTTGCCTAGGTCCTCCGAACCAGGTCTCCACACTGTGGCTTCGTTGTTTTGTTTAGGATTCTGAATTCCCAGAGCATCAGCCATACCCAAGGTCAGATGTAAGTACCACCATATACTCCAAAGCCAAGTACGCATGAATTTTTATTTTATCTCCCTTTTTTGGATTATTCATACAACTGCTCTGTCCCTCTCTCTGTCCTGATTCTATATGCCAGGCACTGTGCTAGGTGCTCCCACAGTACTGCAGGGAACCCTCGCATCCCCGGGATGCGTAATCAGCCCTGTTTCGACGAGGACGAGGACAGGGCTCAGAATAGGCAAGCCACTTGCTGCAGCCCCCAGACTTGCAGGGGACCCTTAGAACTGGTCCCCGTACGTGGGACACCGGGGCTCCCAGAGGCTCATTCTGGCTCCAGGGTCACGTCTCCAGAGAAGATGTGCGAGATACACAAGTTAATTCCCGGTGCTCACGCACCCTCTGGCCTTCTCACCTGCCACCTGCCACCTTCACAGGCTTCCTCCTGGCTGCCCACGCCAGCCAGGGCTGAGGCCGGGAGTGTCCACTTCCAGTGTATCTGAAGAGCAGGCCCGTAGCACTAGGTCATCTGGCTGGTAGGGGGTGCCACCCCTCCTGCCTCCACTTCACCCTCCAAAGCCCCCACGGCCCTTTCTGCTTCTAGCAGCCACGCTTTTCCCCTGCAAGGATGTCCTTCCCCCCCTGCCCGCCACTCCCTGCAGTTCACACCTCGACCCCCCCAGAAGCCGTTCCTGGCGCTGCTCCCCAACCATGTGTCCCTGAAGACCCGGCTGCCCGTTCGCCTCTTCACAACCCAGCGCCTAGCAGAGTGCCTGGCACATAGCGAGTGCTCGGTACATGTCGGATAAGTGGGTGCACGGGAGACAATGGCTGAGTGGTCGTGAAAACCCATGTGCGTGCACGTGTGTGAAGGGTCCAGCTGTCTTTTGTGGCAGTGAGGAAAATGCACCATCTCACGTGAGCTTGTAATGTTGTCAGAGACACTCAGGATTAGGATGAACACAAGTCAAAGAAGTGAAATATGGTGGAGTTTAGGGGGCCAAGCCAAAGGAACAGAGCGAGGGGGCCAGTGCAGCCACAGGAGCGACACCTCCCCCCCCGCCGGGCCCCTCAAGGGCACCGTGGTACGGCTGGCCGCAGCCCTGGCTCACCAGCACGTGCTCCTTCTAGCCTTATCGTAACCCTATAGGGGCCAGTGGTTATCCAAGTTCTCGATGGAGGAACTGAGGCTCAGGGTTAGTGACTTGCCTACAAGGTCACAGCCATGTGTCGCCACCAGAACAGAAGCAGGGGGGAGGGAGGGAAGGTCAGCGCGGCGCCCACCCCAGGACCCGGCGGCGAGAAGCAACACGCCCCCAGTCTGTGTGTCCTGTCGCTTATAGGGACGGGCGGCTCGCATCCTACACACTCAGCCCCTCACTGGGGGGCGACCCTGCCCGGCCTGCTCTCCCAAGCCGCCACCGCCAGGAACACGGGAGCCCACACGGCGTGCAGGCAGCAGAGGGGCGAGGCGGCGTGTCCCGCCCGTTTCTGTGGGTCTGGGGGTGCAGCTGCAGGACCTCGTCACGGGCAGCCGCATTGCTTGTCCTCGTTCGTGGGGGCACCAGCCTCTTTCTGCTCCTCTTCCGTGCACACCTGTGGCCCGTGTTCCCCGCACGGTCTCTGCTGTCCTGTGTGTGTCTGTGTGTGTCAGGTCCCTTGGAAATGTCTCCCGATCCCAGACACGGCAGTTTGGCGTGGCACGCAGGCATTGCTCACGCCTCCTGCCTCTGCTGCCCGCCTTTGCAGTGGGAGCCTTCGCCACTCTCAAGTCGCCGGGTTGTGGGCATGACCGCAGCGCCCGATGCGGCCCCTCCCCGCCCGGCTCACGTGTCGGGCCGAGCCGGCGTGGGTTTGCCTCCTGGCGCGGATCCCGCTCCTCCGGCAGAGCTCTCGGCGTGGGTGAGCCTCCATCACCTGCTCCCGAAGGGCCGGTGCCCTGCGGCATCGCTGTCTCCACAGCGCGGCCGGCACATCACGTCCCACTCTTGGACTTCCAGCGGGTCCCCGAGGGAGACCTGGCCCATGGGCAGCTGAGCATGCATCTGCCCCGCTGCCGGCGAGCTCGGGAGGCAGAGCAGAAGCGACACGGACTCAGCGAAGACCGGCTGCCAGCGTTGCAGCCCGTCGGTGGTTGTGGCTCCCAGGCTGGGTGCCGCTCTTGGTCCCGGGGCAGCAGAGCCCAGGCCACAGCTGATCAGCTTTTCCTCCTGAGTCCTACCAGGCAGGGGACAGAGATCAGGGCACACAGGGGCTGCCTCCTATCCAGTTCCATCACGTGTGCCTGCACGCTCACACTCATGCACACACTCCTGTGCACTCATGCTTACAGGTCTGCACACACATGCATGCACACCTGGCACCCACATACGTGCACACCTGTGCTTTCACAGTGTGCACGCTCATACAGATGCATGCAAGCCACTCACATGTGCACACATGTGTACACAATCATACATGCACACATGCACATTCACATGTTCTCATACCCACACACATGTCCAACCGTGCTCACATGTGTACACGTGTGTGTACAACTGACAAGGGTGCCATTGCTCACACAACTACACACTCACACATGTGCTCACACACATGCACTTGTGTGCACACTCACATGTGTGCATGCATACACTCACCTATGTGTCTGCTCATGCACACTCAGTCATCCACATGCATACATCTGCATGCTCACACGTGAATACACATACAGACACATGTGCACACATTAATGTGTACACATGCATATACACACTGCCCTGGTGCATGCAGTCACAGATGTGCACTCACATGTTTACTCATATGTGCACACACGTGCAAGTCACATGTGCATGCATGGATGTGCGCCTCTGTGTGCCTGCTCATGCACATCCAGTCATCCACACGCGTCACAGTCACACATGTGAACACACATGCAGTCACACACGTATGCACACTCACACATTTACTCATACACGTGCTCATGCGCACAGTCACACACACAGCAGCCACACCAAGCTCCGTGTTTCTTAAACAGACCATGTTTAGAAACGTCCCCCTTCCCGCCGGTGGTCACGGCGAGTGGCTCAGCCTGCAGTCCTCCGACAGCCTCACAGGGGAGCTGGTGCGGGGCTCCCGGCTCCGCAGCCCCTGGAATCCCTTCTGCGGCGCTGCCCTCCGCTCACGGCAGTGACTGCGCAGCCGTCTGTGCCCGTTCCTCGGGGGCCCCGCAGACGCAGCACTTGCTTCATAAAGAGCCTACTTAGCATAAGTGATTCTCTTAGTACATCTTCCTTCTCAATGCCTAGAACGTGGCGGGTCTTGTAAAAATGAATATATGCCTGCATTTCTCAGAAGCTTTAAGATCCCTTGACTTTTCATCCAGAATGTCCTCTTGGGAAGAGATTCCTGTCCGCTGTGCAAAGCAGAAATTCCTTGTCTTTGTCCTGAGTTTGCTTTTTCTTCTATTTTTTTAATAAATTAATTTTTTATTGGTGTTCAATTTACCAACCTACAGAATAACACCCAGTGCTCATCCCGTCAAGTGCCCCCCTCAGTGCCCGTCACCCACTCACCCCCACCCCCCGCCCTCCTCCCCTTCCATCACCCCTAGTTCGTTTCCCAGAGTTAGGAGTCTTTATGTTCTGTCTCCCTTTCTGATATTTCCCACACATTTTAATAGGGTCTCTACTCCCAGAATTTTTGGAATTGTTAAGTATTTAGCTCATTCAGGCCATATATGATTTTATCATCCTGCGCAGCCTTTACCTCCTGAAAACAGAGATAATGTCATTTATTTTTTGCTTAGAGAATTTTCATATGGCAACCCCGGTAACTCTGAAATCCCTCACATTCGGTATCCATGTAATTATGCACCTGACAGTGTGAACAGTTGAGGCGACAGGACAGAGCATTCGACCTTGCTGTGGACAAGCGTATATGAGTCCAGCTTCCTGCAGAGTTTAACGTCAAATCAAGTGTCCGACATCCCTTCATTTTTGAGATTAGGAAGAAAAGACTCAACAAAATTTTAGAGACTCCCTGAGAGTTGCGTGGCCAGCTTGTAGCAGAATCTGGTTCCAAAGCTATGCCCTCCTCCTTCCCTGGGAACAAAACAGAATTCTAGAATTCTAGGCTGGGCAAAAGGAGCAAACGTCCTGTTTCTGATTGTGTGTTTTATTCACTTGTGTACTGTGTGTAGATGGCTGTGAATCCATGCGTGTTTCATGTGTGCATACGTGGCACCTGCCAGTGTACATTGGACCATCTGCATCTTCCGTGTCAAGCCCTTATAATCATCATCTTCGTAACCATGTGGTGTCCTGTGTCATGAGCAAACCCTAATTCACCCTCTGCTGGTGCTGTCCTGCTTCACTCCCTGCCATGTTTCACGTTATAAACACACTATGACGAACACCCCACACATTTGTCAGGATCTGAGGTCATTTCCTTAGACTAGAATCCTGAACGTGGAATATGACAAATATTCTGAACATTTCAATGATAAAAACCAGTGCTCTTTCCATTACAAAAATCTTTCTAAAAGTATACGTATGCACTGATCTCCCCTATTACACATATCTGTCAAATTCGACAACATATACCAAAATTGTAAAGCATAATAATACCTCTGACCCAGAAATCACATACACTCTGAGGATGTTCCCAACTGTGCATGCACACAGGCACAGACGTGTATCTGTAGCAGCAGCATTAATTGTGGCAGAAAGGTAGAAATAACCAAATTATCCCTCCATTGAAGACTGTTTTTTTTTAAGATGTTATGTATTTATTCATGAGAGACACAGAGAGAGGCAGAGACACAGGCAGAGGGAGAAGCAGGCTCCATGCAGGGAGCCTGATGGGGTACTCGATCCCGGGGCCCCAGGGTCACACCCTGAGCCAAAGGCAGATGTTCAACCTCTGAGCCACCCAGGCATCCGGAAAACTGGTTAAACCAGTTTATGTTCACAAAATGGAATAGCAAGCAGTTCAAACACAAGGCAGCTCTGCTCACTCTGACATGGCACATTTTAAATATGTTAATTTTTATTGTAATCCTTTTGTGTAAAATAGTAATAATCTTCGTGTCTAGGAGGGTGAAGCCTGTCAAAGCCATGACCCCCTATAGAGACAGCAGCAAGGTTAGGATCTTGATGCAAAAATGTCCCTCTGCCTGTGGTCACCCCGTGTCCTCTCCCAGATGTCAAACCACGAACACCAAGGAGGTGTGACCTCTGCACGTGTGCAGGATTAATCCAGTTGGAAAGGGGGCGTGCCCGGCCACGCTCCCGGGCTCAGTAAGTCACCAGCATCTTCACGCGGCTCTACTTATCCTGGCCAAACGGCTTCAGTACAGAGCACGGTGCATCAGATTCAGGTATAAATCCTCGTTCTGTCCCCAGTGGGCTGTGCACCCTTGGACAAGCTACTCACCTTCTCGGATTCCTCAGCTGTTTTGTGTGGCAGGAGATAACAGCAGGGGTATCGTGGACACTACATGCAGTAATGCTTATTAGGCTCTCAGCACAGTGCCTGGTGCATTATTTCTCTTTGCTGCATATTGAGTCCGGCCTCAGTGGCATGAGCTTGGCCACAGGGCAACCGCAAATTACAATCTCAGTCTCCCATAAGTCACAGAAGAGAGTATCCTATAATTATTTGTTGAATGGTTTGAATCATACCCTTGTGGCAATCATTAACATTTTTAAGAGAAGATGTGTTTTACAACTTAGTTATGATATTTCAGATTGGAGTCAAAGGCCCACTGATACAGTAGGTAATATTTTCCTGGGAAAAAAAGAAAGGGACATTGGAGTAGCCAGGACAATAGTCATGATTAATTAACCTTTGGTTTCACAGATTTTTGTGTGTGTGCTGAGAGTTTGCTTTTTTTTTTTTTTTAAGAAAATGACCTGTACCAGCATTCCCTCGTGTGTGGGCTCCACCCTCCTAAGGGTCCTAAAGCACTTGGTGGGTTTGGGAGACATTTTGGCAAATAGACCCATGAGACGGATTCCAATACGCAGTTTCTGTTCTGTTCGGGCAGGGCCTTGCTGGGCAGTCCCGTTCTCAGGTGTAAGACGCCTGTGTGTAGTACAGAGGAGAGATTGCCTCAGTGTTCCCAGTAAACGCTGGACTCCCTTTCTGTGTGTTTCTGTACGTGGGCTGCAGCCATCAGTATAATTCTACTAAAATGCTTATTTGTTGTGTTAGCTCTATCTGGCTCATGCTATATTTACTTCCTTCACTGTAGGGTGTGATAAGAGCTTTTAAGTCCTATAATAATGCAATCCAACAAAGACTATTTTTTGCATTAGCTGAACTAAGCAGTTTTATTTGCATACATTTAAGAGATCAGAGTGCAATGCCGAGTTCAAGTAGTTATGTAAATTTTGATGGAACACAGTAGCAATGTAATTACACCAATATGAATGCATTTCCCTCTTTTTGTGATTTTACTGGGTCAAGTGCATCTCTGGATTAATTAAATGCGTAATGAATTACAGCTAATGAACACACACACACACACACACACACACACAAATAGTCCCTTGCCCAGATCCCGTGTCTCAGTTCTAAAATAAGATGTTCTGTGTTGCATTAGGTGGAAACAGCCACAGATTCTGACACAGAGAGCCGAGGCTTGCGGGAATACCACTCTGTTGGCATCCAAGTGGAAGACGAGAAGCGGTAACTCAGCCCCTTCAAAATAGACAATGTTCCCAAGCAGGAGCGATCCGTTAGAACCTGATTGCAAATATCTAGATCATGCTGACCATCAATAATTCATGTCTTGTGGAAACAGGGTCATATATTTATACTTTTCAACTTATCGTACAATTATGAATTAACATCCACCTGCGTCTTGTTTTTGCAAGAAGCAGGGGAATAATTATTTCCAACATAATTTACCACTTATGAAAGCAGAGTTGCTGACAGCCCTGAAAGCCAAAGTTCTTCATCTAAAGGAGGAACAGATGGGCTTGAGGGTGAATCAGATGAGTCTCCTTACCTGATGATGTTAAAAGTGAAAGAAAGACAGAAAGAGAAGAAAGAAAATGAAAACCTTAGCTACAGCATGATTTCAAACCAAAACATACAGGGGTGCCTATTACAGTAATGTTATCTTTGTCACAAGGACAGGGTGACTATTTTATATTTAAAAGATATGTCTTGTAAATTTCATAAATAACTAATTTTAATGAGAGCACCGTTACATCTGCAACTTCAGTTAGCGTCTAGTTGGCAAAGCCCCGGGTGACATAGCTCATCGTGGAGGGTTTTAGGACCCAGCCAATAAAGATTTTGATTGCAGAGAAATTCAGACCAGAAACTAATGGCTTCCCAGGTTCCCTGTAGACCACTTAGGATGCAGACGGCTTCTGCATGGGGACCTGGGCTTGCCGGCCTCCGTCGCCATCACCAGCTTCTTCTCCCCTTGCTTGCCTCCAGCAAAAACACTAAGTGGCAGACTCATTAACCAGCTGCACACACAGCTGTTGCCAGAGGAGGGTTCAGTTGGTGAGAAGCCAAAATGTATAGTTCAGGTTCATTTGGATGCCCCCGCCCCCACCCCACACATGCAGTTCTCACCCAGCGGTATCCGGACTCCAATTATAAGCCTTTTCCTGCCCATCACTTCAGTAACTGTCTGTGCGGGAATGGGTGGCCTTCCAATACACGGGATGGAAATGTTTTTAAAACACCTGCTAAAGCTGGAATTTGGATTCCTTATTTTGCACAAGAGACTTAATGGGGATGATATGAAGTTATTCCAATAGGAGAAGAGACTCATGCCCTGAAATGTGTCACTGAAACTCAGTAGGGTACAGAAGCCATTTACATAAAAGGAGCAACACAGCCTTCCTATTACCTGGATGCAACACATGGAAGTTTTGTGAACTTGCAGCATATTTGTAAAGGGCAGTAGCTGTGCGAGGCAGGGGTTTCCTGGAGTACGTCACCCCTACGGCCTCCTGCGATGCGCTTGAGGTTAAGTGGGCGCTACTTAGGCCTTGAGACTTAGGTAGATGTCAGAGGTTAATCATTTGCAAAACCCAATGTTCTTTAATGGCCGAAACACCAAAATTGTAGTAAAAAGATGAAAAGTTTCCTCTTTCCCTTGAGTTGTTTGGGGCAGCGCAGGAGTATCGCGTGTGAGCTCGGGGAGGGTTTGCTGCACAAAGTCAGCTCAGAAAGTTCCATTCCTTTTCCGTCTCTCCTCCGCAGACACGGACGTTTCAAGCGTTCAAACAGCGTGACAGCCGCCGTGCAAGCAGACCTGGAGCTGGAGGGCTTCCCCGTGAGCACTGAGGACAAAGGGCTGCAGTTCGGTCCCTCCTTCCAGCGGCACTCGGAGCCCAGCACGCCCACCCAGTACGGGGCAGTAAGAACTGTTCGGACCCAGGGGCTCTTCAGTTACAGAGAAGACTACAGGACCCCCGTGGACACTGCCACCCTGCCCCCTGCAGACCCCTGGCTGGAGCCGTCCATGGAGACAGCAGAAACCGGCAGGATGTCCCCGTGCCGGAGGGATGGCTCGTGGTTTGTGAAGCTGCTGCACACAGAGACGAAGAGGATGGAAGGCTGGTGTAAGGACATGGAGCGAGAGGCAGAGGAGAATGACCTCTCAGAGGAAAGTAAGAGCACAGCCCCCCCTCGGCGTATGACACGGGTCCTGGGTCAGTAGAGCAAACGGGCAAATGGCAGTGTGAGTGGGGGAAGCCACCTCTGATTCTTGGGTTGATTAAAAAAACCTGCTTCCCACCACATCCCACTCAACTCCCAGAAAACAGATAAGTAAGTGAACAGAAAAGCAACTGCCAAAGCGTCCACAGGGATCCTTTGGGGGTTTATTAGCTCATGAGCCTGGCGGGCGCTGACTGTGGGCTCGGTGGGTCCTGTACCTCTCCCCACGTACCCATTCTCCTGAATTCTGGCAGTGACTTGACATGGAGTGTTTCCACGGGTTTCTAGAACCTTTACTGTCCCATGTGTACAAGGAATTGAGTTGGTTTTATTTTTTTAAAGATTGATTTATTGATTCGAGAGAGGGCATATGTGAGCTGGGGAGGAACAGAGGGAGAGGGAGAAGCAGACTCCACACTGAGCAGGGCGCCCACTAGGGGGCTCAATCCCAGGACCCTGGGATCACAACCTGAGCCCAAACCAAGAGTCGGACTTACCTGACGGACCCACCCAGGTGCCCCTGAGTTGGCTTTATGCCAGGGAGAGGTTGGAGATGAGCAGAGATTGCTCCGGCCCTCCCGGCCCTGTGCTGAGCAGGAATCCCTGTGACGCCCCAACCTGGGGCCCACAGGGCAGATCCGCTGTAGCCCGTCTGGCTCTGGGGGTCCCTGCCTCTCTGTGCGGAAAGGGACAACATCCCTCCCTCTCCACCTGCCTCCGTTGACCTGAGGAATCCTGTCTTGAGGATTGTCAGACTCCTTGGTGAATCGCTGTGTGTGATTTCTAAATAGATACCACCTGTCTTTGTATATCAACCAGGAATACAAGAGTAATTGCAACGTACTTAGAACTAACATTTTTTTTTTTACCAAAATGTGGTTTCACAGAGGCATTTCTGAATGTCTTGACCTGACAGATCTTGCTCCCTTTAAAGTATTTTTTCTTTTTTTCTGTGAATTCCTTTGTATATTTGCTAGGTTGCTATGAATTCTCCATTTCTTTTTTTTTTTTTTTTAAGATTTCATCTATTTATTCATGAGAGAACCAGAGAGAGGCAGAGACACAGGTAGAGGGAGAAGCAGGCTCCATGCAGGGAGCCCAATGCGGGACTTGATCCTGGGACCCCGGGGTCACGCCCTGAGCCAAAGGCAGACGCTCAACCACTGAGCCCCCAAGATGCCCCTAAATTCTCCATTTCAAGAGGATAGGTGACATCCTTGGGAATTGTGCCCTGACAGTATGTGTCGAGGTGGCTGCTGTGATAGAACAACGTGTCAGTCATCCTACAAATGGAAACACAGAGATGAGTTTACATGAGCTTGACATAGCTTGCGGAGTAAAAGGCTGCAGGATCCGTAAAGCTAGGAAACTAATTGGTGTGTTGCTCTCTAGCTGTTAGGACTTACGGTGCTAACCTATGAAGAGAGAGATTGCCTTTAAATTACTAATTATCTTTCCCCACATTTCTCTCAATCATCAAATTCCACACGTTGTTTCCTGGGTAGATATTAGACCCTGAGTGGTTTGGAGGGGGCATTGCCGTGGCGAAGCATTTGAACCTGCTCCCCAGTGGGCTGTGGCCGATGGGTGTCTCAGACTGTCCACATACATTTGTCCAAATTTATTATCTGTTTAGGGTACATTTAGTGGGGTGGTGACTCACCGTTCTGATATTTAAAAATCACCCGTTTCCTGCAGCGTTTTCTCACTTGTCAGTATGCGTTTCAGACTGGCAAAATCGTTTTAATGGTCACAGGGATTATAACTTTTATCACAAAGACAAAACACAGAAAAACTAAATTACCTAAGGTGATGCGAAATCAGGGTTAGGCGGTCAGCCCCGGCCGTGCCCCAGGGTCGGCGGGTGCAGACCTGCGGGGGGTGGGCTGGGGGGCGCTCGGGATGAGCTCCCCCTTCCTGTGGCTTCACAGAGAACACGGTCGAGGAGGAGGTAGGAGGAAGGCTCGGAAATGTCAGGGCTCAGCTCCATAAGGCATCGATCAATTTGATCCTGTCATCATTTGAGTTCACACCATTGAGGACACATCCGAGAAGTGCTGGTCTCCCTTTGTGTGCGCGACAGCTGGAGACGCCAGCCGCTGCTGTGTTTGGAAGGTGACACAGCGCAGGATCACGGTTTTCCGTACGTAGGATGTCCTTCATGTTTCCCAAGGATATTGTTTTAGAAGAAGAGATCTCTGAGCCAGCGCGTACTGAGCTCAAATCCCCTGCCAAATTTTATGTGAAGTTCTTTGCTCTCGTTCAGTGCTCACCGTGGTGCGGTGCGCAGAGAGCACGTCGCCATCCTAAAGATAAGGAGGCCCAGGCCTAAGGAGGTTAATATCTTGCCCCAGATCCCACAGTGCGGGATGGAGTTGAGAGGCCAGGTCAGGGCCAACTCCTGTCAATGCTGCCCGAAGTTACTAAATTACTGGAAACCCGCTCCCTGCATGCTTCCTTCCCACCTGTGGTCTGTGGACTACCTTCTTCTGCTGTTTTAGGAATGTTGAGTCCCAGGTTCGGCCATGTGCTCCACTGACCCCCGTAGCTGGGGGGACACCCATTTAGTTTCCAGAGAGAATCCCAGAGCTGATAAAATGTAGACGTAGGTCATCGCCACTGGAAACTAAGAGGGGGAAGGGGGCAAACTGCTTTTCAGACTAAACACCAAAGATCTAAAGGCTTTGGCGCTGAAGCCTCATCATGCTAGGTGGTGACTGCCTTGTCCCAGGGGCACTCAGAAATGCTCTGGGGATGGTGCGTAAAAGTACCGTGTACGGAACTCACTGGTGGCCTGCAGTGACCCAGATCAGCCCCAAGATTCCATCCCCTCAGGAAATACAGTATTTAGATTTCAGTTGCCCTGACGTGAGACGTCTGGAGAGCACGTTCTTCTTCAGCCAGCTATAGCAGAAAGTGACCTCCTGCTGCCTGTCAGCTGCAATTCCTTAAACACCTTTTTTTTAAACTTTGGGGTCTTCTTGGATTCTTGCATTAATGTAAACATTCAACAGTTATTTACTGATACAGGCCGTCAGCCTGCCACTGCCGCATAGACCATAGGCTGGCGGGGAGTGACCAGCAGTGCAGACACGGATTGCAGTGACCAAGAGCAGTGGGACCAGGACAGGACTATTTATAGCAAGCAGAACACATCACGTGTGGTGGGAGACATGCAGAATGGAGCTCTGGAAACTCGCAGGTGTGAAATGCTTTCCACGGGGAAGGTAGTAAGAAGGTGGCATGTGCTGGGCCTCCTGGGGAGCTGGACTCAGCTGAGCAGCAGAAGAGCCGAAAGGGGAGGGTGTTGGAAAGAAGCCCACCGACGGGAGCTGCCGTCTCGAGACTTCACTTGGCACAGACAGTGCGTCTACCTGCCTGTGGGAAGGAGCCCCTTTGCTGAGGCACCTCCATGCCTGGGGACGTGCGCTCCTCGGAGGACGGGACAGCCGCGGTGTCTCTCCAAAGCTCTGCCCCTCGCCGTCATCAGAGACCTTCGGCTCCTTGAATGCAGTGACAGTATCAGGTGCATTTATTATCCCCCGATGGTGTCTGGCCTGAAGTGCTCTGCAGTGGAGACATGGGAGGGAAGGGAGGGTGGAAGCATGGACAGTCCTCGTAAGCAAGGATGCTCACGCTCCTGCTCAGCACCTGAAATCTTCCCAGGCCTCTGGTTGCCCTCACTTAGGGGCTGGGAGTATCCTGTGTCCTCCCGGCTGTGCAGATACCAGCTAATGATATTGTTTGGTGGGCGGCTTTCCCAGTACTATTTAGTAACTAATATGATCACATTGCTGGAGGACTTGGCTGCAGAAAACAGAATGGATCCAATTGATACTTTTTCTGATTTTATTGATTTCTTTCCTGAAGTTGCCTGGATGTCTTGATCTTTTTGTGGACAGAAATGACATAACATTTATTATATCCCTTCTGCATGCTTTGCATTAAAACTAGCAGGATATTAATCAAGTTTCAATGTTTTCCTAATAATTTTTAAAAAGTAACATAACCTCTGATTCTTGCACTAATTGTAAGAACAGATATAGGTTTATTGGTGATGGCCCCTTTAAAGACTAAAGATTAAGTTAAATGGCTTGTTAAACTAGAACTCTGAGGTCCAAATATTGAAATTTCCATCATATAAAATAATTTATTCTCAAAATTATAATTTTATAATCACAGCTTACTGAACCGATTGAATGAAGTTAGACCCATTCAACCTTCTACAGTTAATAAAAACTCTCATGAGCCCCAATAAATACTGGTTTAAGTTAAGGCCTGTTCATGCAGGCTTCCTATTGTTGGGTTATTGAAAGATCCATTCTGGAAGGATTATAAACCATTGTTATACTGACACTTGGGGATTTTTCTATTAGTTATGTTAAACCCGATGGGTAAATGGCATAAAGTAAAACAAAACAAATAGGGCATTTTTCTGAGATAAAAGCAATGGTCCCAAAGCCACGAAGTTTTCCTTCAGTAGGTCCACAGAGACACGAACCATGTGAGGTACTCGGCAGTGGGGTCGTTGGACAGGTGTTGGCAGATTCTCGTGCCCAAAGGACCTAATAACCTGACCCCACCTGGTCGGATGTGTAGAACCACAGACCCCAAGGCTGCGGGGACCGGGGTCTCTAGTGCTTCCTTCACCTCAGGGCCCCTCTTTACCACTCCCAGCCGTGACTTCTGGAGGGAGCGACACCCAGGTCATAGACTGTGCAGCGGGCGCAGGGAAGAGGCACAGATGGCTCAGGGCGACCTGAACTCAGGGGGATGGGGAGGCAATGGGCCGGAGAGAAGCTGCCCTGTATTTGCAGTTTGCCTGGACGTCCCGCATCAGCAGAGAAGATGACGAACTGTGAAGAAGCAAATATAACGGAGACCGCCCTGAGCAGAGCGGATGCCACGTGCACATGGGGGACCTGCCAAGCGTAGGGCACGGGGGACAGCCGCCACCCCCCCCCTTCTGATGGGCAGGTGCCTATGGGCGTGGCCCGCCCGTGCCAGGCAACAAACAGCCACGTGAAACGGGAGCAGACACAGAAACACGCGCTCGATAAACATGAGAATGGTAACGCCTGAGACCGTGAAGGGGGTCGTCGGTGGAGCAGCGATCTTCCCACGCCTGCTGCACAGTCAGCCGCAGAGGAACCAACAGATCAGAAAGGAAGTAAATATTCGATGATCATTTCAGACTCTGTGAATTCCACAAAAATCAACTTCAGATTCTGAAAGAATGGTGTAAACATCCTGGCATTTCATAAGGAATTTAGAAAGAATTGGGAATTGTAGAAGGTGCGTGAAAAATAAAAAGCAAGTGAGTTAATCAAATTTCTTTGCTCGTCAAAGGCAAGCATTGTATCAGGTTCTTCGTAAATTTGCATTCTGGTGAGCGTTAGCCCTTATCTGCAGCTCTTGAAAGAAAGTGTCTAAACTATGACATTAGGGAAGTATAGTGGAAAAGAATAAATTGAATTTTTCACTTCAAAATCTTGGCAATTACGGGAAGGAGCTTGCACTGGAGCTGTGGACCCCCCTTAGCAAGCTGCTCTTCGACGTTCATTGTCTCTCCCGAGCAATAATCAATTTACACCCTTTATAACAACTCTTCACTACATTAAATCAAAACCAGGGTATTGCCCATGATGTGTCAAAGATTAAATCGAAGTACTTTGTAAGAATACGGCTGTTGAACTACATTTTAAGAAGAATATGAAAATTAGGGGGCGAAACTTCAAATTGCATAAAACTGATTGAATTCTAATTCCCATTTAGGGAAACATTGTCAGTGCAGAGGAGAACATTTATCCGTCCCTTCTGTGTATTCCTGCAGCGATGGCCCGACCGGACCAACTCCCTTTAAGTCTTCCATCGGTCTCCCAGGTTACAGTGGAAATTCAGCATTTTGAAACAAAGATAATTCCTCCACTGGGCAGCAGTGAGACCAGAGCTAGAGAAACGTGTTCCATTTGGGGGATCAACATGTGAGTGGAGGATAAAGTGCTTTCCCCGCTCTGAGGAGATGCTCTGGCTCTGCTCCGCCACCATCCTCCCTGCGCCTGCCCACCCCATCCCTGCGCCTGCCCCCCCTCCATCCCTGCACCTTTCCCACCTCCATCCCTGCACCTGCCTCCACTCCATCCATACACCTTTCCCCTCTCTATCTCTGCACCTGCCCCCTCCATCCCTGCACCTGCTCCCTCAATCCCTGCACCTGCCTGCCCCCTCCATCCCTGCACCTGCCCCCTCAATCCCTGCACCTGCTCCCTCCATCCCTGCACCTGCCCCCTCCATCCCAGCATCTGTCCCCCTCCATCCCTGCACCTGTCCCCCCATCCCTGCACCTGTCCCCCCATCCCTGTGCCTGCCCCCCCTCCATCCCTGCACCTGCCCCCCTCCATCCCTGCACCTGCCCCCTCCATCCCTGCACCTTCCCCCCCCCATCCCTGCACCTGCCCTCTCTCTGTTCCAGCACCTGCCCCCCCTCTGTCCTCAGGGCACACTCAGTCCTGAGCCCCAGGCCC
The DNA here is from genome assembly GCF_018345385.1 of Vulpes lagopus. Lineage (NCBI taxonomy): Eukaryota > Metazoa > Chordata > Mammalia > Carnivora > Canidae > Vulpes > Vulpes lagopus. Next base: position 30,910,182 of record NC_054845.1, read on the forward strand.
TCCCCTCCCCCTGCACAGCCTTGTCCTGGGGTCCTGGCCACCACTCCCTTCTGGGAAATCAGATCCAGGAGGTGGGTTTCAGCGGGGAAAGCCCTTCTTGAAATGGATGTGCAGAACACACCCAGGCCTGGGTATCAAGATGCATGAAGATATTTTTTAAGCCTGAAAGGATGCCACAATGTCATCCAACGTATTCACTTTTATTAAAAGTCACATGTGCTAAAGTCCTTTTTAATATTCTAGAAGCAGTGCAGAATTAGATACACGAGAGAATTATTTGCTCCTTAGGAATGACAAGGACTGGATGGCTGCACGGGATGACGGCAGGTGATGGACTGGCTACAGCTTATTTTCAAATGGTTCAGGCAAATAAACAAGCACACGTGGCAAACTGTTAATTGCTGATTCTAAGTGATGTGGACACTTTTCTTTCAGATCTTCTGTATGTGTGAAAATGTTAATAATAAAACCCCAGGGAATAGCAATCTGAGTTCCTGATAGACAAGAAAATAAAAGAAATTAAATTAAGAAGCATTTAAGTCCAATGTCCTGTCCTGCAGACAATCATTTTGCGAACATGTTGCACATGATGCCAGATGCTCCCCTTTCAGGGAACAGATGCTGTGCTCGCCCCACTGCCCTTGCTCTGGAGGAGCCTCAGAGGCCCCGGTAGGTCACCACGTGGCTTGGGCGCGCCCACGGGTTATTTCGGGGCCTCCGGTCCTGCAGCCTCCTAGCATCTCATCCCTCGGATCCTGAGGCCGTGGGCCCCGTGGCCTCTGAGGCTCCTCCAGAGCAAGGCCGAGGCAAAGGCCCAGCAGCCTGGGCACAGCGAGTGAGCCTCATGGGTCCTGGGCTTGGAGGCCGCCTGGTAACATCACTCGGGTCTGGGGATCGTGCGGGCCGAGGGGCGGCGGAGCCCAGGCTTCGGCGGCCGAATGCGCCCTCCGGGCCGGCACGGGCATCCCGGGCACTCCTGAGGGACCAGGACAGGACGGGACGGGCCTCCAGACGAGCCGCCGGGACACGAGCTCTGGTCCGCCCTCCTCAGATGAACCTGGAGTCCAGACGTGTCCGACACGGGTGGCCCCGTGAGCACGGGAGCGCGGTGCTTCTTGCCTCTGCTCCGCCGGCGGCCGGCGGCCAAGGGCCTCGGTGACCTGCTGGCCCAGCTGCCGTGGCTCTGGGTGGCGGGGGGCATGCCCGGCCACAGGCGGGGTGAACGGGCTCGGGGCGCAGCGGCAGGAGGGGGTCCCTGCGGATTCCGAGGCGCCTGAGAGTCACACGAGCCGGGACCTTCCAAAGCTTCTATTTCCCAAGTCACGATGGCGCCACCGGCGGCCGGGCCGGCGCGAGAGCGGGGACAGGTGGCAGGCGTGGAGGCGCCGGGACAGCAGCAGCCCCCGGGCCCCACGCACACGGCTTGGCTTGCAGAGATGCTCATCCCTACGCTTCTGCAGTCCTGTCCGCTGACAAAACTGTATTACTGATTTGTATTGAAAAGTGCTGTTGGATTAAAGTCCTACAACTTAGAAGTCATGTGGAGACTTGTCGCCCGTGGCAGCGGGCTCCCAGGCGTGGGAGGACGTCGTCCCCACCGACGTCCGTGCTGGATGGGCTGGCGAGTGGGCCCATGGCAGTGACCGGTGACCGCCGCTGCCGCAGGAGCCGCGGGTGGGAGCGGATGGGTCCCACGCACCTGCGGCCTGTCCCTGCGCAGCCCCTGCCCTCCCGGGTGAGGCGCGCTCACCCTAGCAGGTTACTCACTAGCGTCCAGGGAGGTAGCCAAGATCAATGTGGTTTTCTAGAAGTTAGGAGTTAACATCTTCATTCATGGAGCCCATAAGAAGCAAGCGGTACTTAATGTCTTTTTTATTCCTGCCTGTGCCGTATCGTCTGGCTCATCTGAGCAGCATCTCCTGTTTGGGGCACTCACCTCAGTGAGTTCCCCACCTCAGTGCCCCAAACAGGAGAAGCCTCCTGCGGTATAGACCATCTTCCAGACTCCATTCGTCTTAACACTGACGAGCAGTAGCCCAACAGCTGCTACTGCGTGGACAGCTTTGGATTTCCCTCAAGAATCAGACATGAGACAGACGGGAACAGACTTCAGTCAGGGGACATGCCCAGCACAGTAGATTCAAGGTTTTCATCTTCAGGAAAGGGGGAGAGTAACTCATGCTTTTTGCACTTTACTCCTTTCGTGTGACGCTCTTGCTTTTCGTTTTCCATGGACCCAGTTTTAAACCTGTTTTTTGTTTTGTTTTGTCTGCAGTTCTTGGTAAAATCAGGAGTGCTGTGGGGAGCGCGCAGCTTCTGATGTCCCAGAAGTTCCAGCAGTTTTACTGGCTGTGCCAACAGAACATGGTGAGCAAATCCTCGGGGGACCTCGGCTCCCTAGTGTCCACTCTCTCCGCTCGGGTCTGAGAACATTACCTGGGATTTTGCGGACCAGGGACGAGGGCAAGGCGCTGCCCGGGTTGGGGTTCAGGGTGGTGAAGAGGCCACGGCGAGGCAGTGCCGGGGGAGAGGGAGCAGGTGGCACGGGAGACGGCCCCCCGAGCCCTGGGGCACCTCCGGCTGCCGTGTCCACCTGCCTGGGAGCCTCTGGAGGGAGGCAGGACAGGAAGAGCCGTGGGGCAGATGTCACCGACGGAGACCGCGACATGACATGGCCCAAAGCAGCACATTCACAGCGGCAAAGAGAGTCAGAAGGGATCGTAGAACGATCAGGGCTTCATATTTCATTGCCAGGAGTGAAATGCATATACCAGGAATAGGTAACTCAGTTGGCGTTAAACTTGGCTCTGATCGTCCTGAACGTCAAAGAAAAAGAAAAACCACGTGTATGTTTAGATACACTTACGTAAAAAAAAAAAAAAATACGCTTATGTATACGTACTTGCTGCGTCTTCATGAAAGAGACCCCCCCACACACACGCGTACACACGTTTCTTTAAAGAAAATATCAATTTAATGTCATTTGTAGAAATAACTGAGCAGTATTCACATTCCTATATAGGCTATTTCGGAGGTCGATTGATTTCTTTCAGAGCAAACATTTCATTAAAATACAAGTAGGTCTGTGCATCGTGGTAGTGATGGCGCTCGGTGATTTCACTTTGTCTTGTTTTGCTGTTTTAATTTGCAAGGAGACGTGAATTTACAGAATGTTCTTACACATCAAAGGGAGCAAAGCCCATGAGAGCTGCCAATTCATCCCTTTTAATTAGGATTGTTAAAAAGTACGTTTTCTCTAATATTTTCCAGTTAACCCCATTGAATTTCATCACAAAGTGTATAAAGTGACCCCTGTGTCTGCTGTGACATGAAATCATAAACAACATTTAGGAAAGGGGAACGGGAAGGTTTGGCATCCCTTGGAAGGAACATGCAGCTGCGGAGCGCCCGCTCGCCGTGTTCAGCAAGCACGTCCCCGCCGCCGCCTCCGTGTCTGTTCGATCACTGTCTTTGAGGGAATGGATTTAGGCCTTTACGTAGCTCTGTACCGAGCTACACTGAGTCGGGTAAGCACAGGTAGTTACTGTCTTCAGGAACTCATTACCTAAAGCACCCGACATGCAGTAAAGACATGTATCAAGGCAAGGATGTAGGGGTGATCCATCGCATTATGAGGACAAGGCCGAGAAGACCTGCCCTCGAGCCGTAGGCATCCAGGGGCTCCCTGACCAGCCGCGCAGCATCCCCCCCAGAGTCCCTTCAGACCTCCGTGACCCTGTGTGTGCCCCGGGCCAGGCTTCCCAACCCTTCTGAGGACGATGGCCCAGAACACGGGAGCCCCAGAGTCCGTGTCACGGGGACCTCTGATGGCGGGAAACGAGCCGCGTGAACTCTCGGTGACGTGACTCTCATGGGGAAAGAGCACCGTGTCGCTTTGCTGGAGGAGGAGGAAGGCGTGCACACTGCTGACAACTAGAAACAGGCTGATGAACATTTCATGGCCCCGAATTCCAGTGGACACAGAGGCAAGCAGCTCCCCCAGAAGAGAGTAGAGGGCGTGCACGGAGGCAGATCCTGGCTGTGCCCGGCCGCCCCAGGCAGGTGAAGGCTCCTGTCCGTGGAGGCTGCAGCTCGCCAGGAAAGCTTCTTTAGCTCTTCTCTTTGAAGACATGACCAGAGCCCGGCACCCTGACCCCGGAGATCGCAGGGCGCCCCCCGCTGCTTCCTTCAGCCACATTCAGGCGTCTCCCCACCAAACCCACAGCAAGAAAGAAGGTTCGTTGTGTCTGGGAAGTCTTCCAGGAGAAAGGAACACAACAAGCCCTTAGAGACTCCGTGGGAGAAGCCTCCTGGTGCCCACCGCCTCCCCGAAGGCCGCGGGGTGCATCCTGGGTCTTGCTCTGTCCCGACCAGACCGTGGCCCTGCAGCAACAGGTTTGTCCTGGTTTTCTTCACGAGCCGAGGCTGAGCTCAGGCTCACAGGAGGGGAAGAGCCCGCGCCCGGTGGACTGTGCTGCCTGCAGGGTAGGGCACCCTGGCCCAGCGAGCACCTGTTCCCGGAAGCCTAGCTGGACCCGAAAGCCCACTGCCAGTCACCCTGTGGACGCCGATGCCCCCCCCCGGGCTTCCACGGACGAGCCAGCTGGATGCGGCAGCGGGGGCAGCAGCTCTCCTCCCTCCCGCCCTCACCTGCACAGGCTGCCTGCCAGTCCACACAGCAGGATGGGGACAAATGCCATCAGTCTGATGTGCTATGGACTGAATGTGCCCCCCAAATTCACGTGTGAGACACTGCCCCCCAGTGCGATGGCATTAGGAGGTGCTGACTTTGGGTGGTGATGAGGCCTTGGGGTGCAGCCACCACGAATGGGGTCAGTGTCTTTATGAAAGAGACTCCACAGCACCCACAGCCCCTCCCTCCACGTGAGGACACAGCCAGAAATCGGCCGCCTGGACAAGGATCTCCACAGATCACATCCATGCTGGGACCTGATCCGGGGTGCCCAGCCTCCAGCAGAGTAGCACACGTTTGTCCGCAAGCCGCCCTTTGTGGGGTCCCCTCCAGCCGCCCCGAGGGACCAAGACTCAGGTAGAGGACATTGTGCCTACTGTGAATAACCTACCAGTAAGCTGAAAATTGCACATTTTACACTTAACCCAGGGGTCTCAGCCCCACGTGCCTCCAGGCGGGTAGAGGGTGACTCCTGCCTAGGGCACGGAGGCGCCGCTGGGCCGCGGTTGCTTGCCAGCCTCAGGTGGTGTGGGAAAGGGCTGGACAGGTGCCTCCAATCTTGGAAAACTACCCAACTTTAAATGCAGACCATGCACAGAAATTATGAACACACCCAGCTGCCGGCTTGTGGCCCAGCGGTGTCCCCTGTGCGTGCGGGGACTTGTCCATGAATTCCTTGTGTACCTTTGACTCTGCGTGGGAGCAAAGTAAACACACGGTGCATTTGTAGAGTGTCCCTGGCCATTGGAATTAGCGCCAAGATCTGTCAGAGAGCAAAGAGAAACAGAACCTCGCCACCGCCACCAGACACTGTGCCTGTCCGGCCACCGGTCTGCAGAACGATCGCCCAGGGAGGCAGAGAGCACAGCTGCCCCACTGCTTCAGGAACTGCCCAGCGCTGGGAAACTTTGATATTCACACCGTCCTCAAGGCTATGAAAGCATTTTCAAAACGAAATGAGTGAATATACTACATGGATCTTCTTTAATAGGTTTTATTGTTTTAGAGCAGTTTAGTTCCCAGCGCAACCGAGCAGATGGTAGCGAGATTTCCCGTTGCCTCTGCCCCCCGCCCCCAGAGCACTACGAGCATCCCCAGCAGAAGGTGCTTTACTTAGAATCAACGAACCTTTGTGGACACGTCGTGGTCACCCGGAGTCCATGCTTTACATCAGGGTCACTCTTGGTGTCGTGCATTCTGTGGGCTTGGGGGAATGTCCGGTGACGTGTGGCCACTATTAGAGTTTTATGCAGAGTAGTCTCGCTGTGTGAGTTGGGCTCACGCAGCATGTTGGCTTTTCATATTTATGGGTGTGAAGTATGTCAGCAAATGCTTGTATAAACTGGTACTGGATCTGTGTGGGTCCCCCCGAATATTGGCACCAGAACTCCTATTAGCCGGGCTTCTCCCTAATCCGACTCCTTGAAAGGCACGTGCAGGAAAGAGCAGGCTCTGAGTCGTGCTTGTGTGTTCGCAGGACCCCAGTGCCATGCCGAGACCCACGTCCCAGGACCTGGCAGGCTACTGGGACATGCTACAGCTTTCCATCGAGGACGTCAGCATGAAGTTCGATGAGCTGCAGCAGCTGAAGCTCAATGCCTGGAAGATCATAGAGTCTCCGGAAAGACAGGTAAGTCTGCCCCCGCGGGAGCTCCTCGCCACAGCCTGGTCCCTGCTCCCTCCCAGCAGGGAAGTGCTGCTCCACTGGGATGTGCGTCCTGGCCTTAGGTTAGTGGTACAGGATCAAACAGTCATCATGCACGTGTGTACAGTGGTGGAAGGGCCGTCACCGCAGGTGCAGCAAATAGCACTTGTTTCCTCGCTGTATCTCTCGGACACAAGCGAAACATCACATGCAGATCTGCAGCCTCATTTCCCGTAGGGGAACCCTCTGAATTGTCATCATACCTTTAGTTGGATTAAACTAAGATGATTTCCACAGGGAAAGGTTGAGATCTGGTCCCAAGACTGCTTCCGATGTAGATAAACTTTTTAGTTGCTTATCTCCAGTTGCAGACAAGGCGTTTTGAGCTTTACTGAACGGCTTGATAATGTAAACTTCCTATAGATCTCTTGGCTTTGTCTCTTAAATAGGCTAGAAGTTTCCACTAATTAGGATCCTGCGATATCCCGCAGATATCATCTTTAGTAGGGCTAATAGGCAGATCTGATTCAGCAATAAACACATTGATTTCCTAACACATTTTAAAGACAATCTAAGTAATCATAATCTGATTTTCTAGGTAGACGTTATCAAAATAAAATGATGAAATTAACCCAACATGCTTTGGGGCAGTGGGGTTAGTCTTTGGTGGAGAACTGTTATGTGGATAATTAGAGCAGAAGCCATCGCCATCATCATCACTGTTCCCCACAAGGTGCCGCCAACCATCCTGGTGGACGTCTGGGCTCGATGCCGTAGATGCCACTGCAGACGACTGACAGATCCCCTCTTACACAGCGGGGCAAAGGGGACTAGGGAGCCATAGGCTGTCAGCAAACCATCAGTGGTACATAAGCAAGTCCTATTTATGGTTTGGGTTTGAAGTGAAGGGGATCAAAAGTAAAGACTGCCAATGAAAGTGTTATTCTAATAAAATACTAAAAATAGAACTCACTAAACTAAAGATTTGCAATAATCACTTCTAGTTTTCTGACAACTAATACAAGCCCTTCTACCTAAGCCATGGTCCTTTACCTAAAGACAGCCTCCTGCTGAGGGTACACACACCCCAGTGCAGACGATGAGTGGCTCTTTCACATGGAGGCCTCGTGCCCTGTGTTTCCCGACCCCTGCTCGCTGTAGATCTGCAGGGCCACCTGGTCGACCCTCTCCAACCACGGGATGGACACCTGGAGGCTGAGAGCCCCTTGAAACAGGAGACTCATGGGGATCCCTGGGTGGCGCAGCGGTTTAACACCACCTTCAGCCCAGGGCGTGATCCTGGAGACCCGGTATCGAGTCCCACATCGGGCTCCCTGCATGGGGCCTGCTTCTCCCTCTGCATGTTCTTTGCCTCTCTCTCTCTCTCTCTCTCTCTCTCTCTCTCTCTCTCTCATCATGAATAAATAAAATCTTTTAAAAAATAAAAAATAAAAAAAGAAAGAAATAGGAGACTCCCACAAGAATTACTCATGTGTGTCTCCTGCAGCCCCATACTTCAGAGGCTACCAAGTGAAAAGAAGTAGGTAGATACAGTCATATGCTTAGCACAAGAACTAAGTTCTGAAAGAGCTGAAAGTTTTAACAAACCAATTACTCCATCGTCATAGATGCCTGTCCAAGAGTCAGGAAGGAGTCATTCCTGCTGGTCCACGTCATTTTAGTTTTTATAATTTGTTTTTTTAAGAGGGAGAGGGAGGGAAGGAGTGGGGAGAGGGGCGAATGGAGAGAAAAAGACTGAATCCCAAGCGGACTCCACATCCTATGAGGGAGGAGCCCAAACAGGGCTGGATCCCATAACCCTGATATCATAACCTGAGGCCAAATCTAAAGTCAGACACTCAACTGACTGAGCCATCCAGATGACCCCCTGACCCCTTTTTTTTTTTTTTTGTGGTCCAAGTCATTTTAAAATAAGCCGTGGGAATAAAGTGTCAAACACCAGAACAATCTTCCTACCAAATCCAACATTGCAGCACAGGGAGTTCCTGCCGTCCATGTCCACCCTGCATGGCAAGCTGTACCTTCTCCACAACGTCCCAGCGTGTCTGGCCCATTTGGGTTTTTGCAGAGGCTGAAGGGAGAAAGACACGGGGTGGGGGTTCCCCCAAAAACTAAATATCTGCTTAGAAAAGGAAGGGGTTCTGGGCCTTATGCTGGGCACCCTTTCCTGGGAGAGGGTGATCAGCTATGTACGGCTCGGTCACCCTCTGCTGGGAAGGACACACGTAAATAATGCAGTGCGGTTTGGGACACAGACTTTCCTCCAGAACAATAACAAGCACCGCATATTGCATCTGCTGCAGAACTATGGAATGGAGCTTTCTAGAAAAGGCACATACCTGTTTTCTCAACTTATTTAAGAACGTCATCCAAGGGGCACCTGAGTGGCTCAGTCGGCCTTCGGCTCAGGTCGTGACTCTGGGGTCCTGGGACCCGAGGCCCCGGTTGTGCTCCCTGCTCAGAGGGTTGTCTGCTTCCCCCTCTACTTCCCCCTGCTCATGCTGTCTCTCAAATAAAATAAATAAAATCTTAAAAAAAAAAAAAAAGAGCATGAGCTAAAGATCAGAAGTAATTATTTGCATCTATTTACCAAGCTGAGAACTCTATCATCTATTATCTGTCTATCATGTATCTATCTATCTATCTATCTATCTATCTATCTATCTATCTATCATCTATCTAGTTAATGTCAAGGGGTTTTAGGGCCATAATAGGGAATTTGGCCAATGGTTCCCTCACGTAAGATGGTCTTCATGAAGGTCCTTAGAATCCTGAGTCTGTTAAAAAAGACTGTAGCATGTGACAGGGTTGTCAACTGGCATCTTCCAAAGTACCTGGGACACTGGAGGCCTTGAAATAGTGAGCATTTGCCAGTGCTCAGATGGCAGAGACAGTTATCTGGCCACATAAAATAAATCAGGAATGAGGAGACAGTGTTCTGGTGCTGGATTTAGCTCCTTACGTGTAAAGCCCGAGTGGCTCAGTGGTTTAGCACCGCCTGCAGCCCAGGGCATGATCCTGGAGACCTGGGATCGAGTCCCATGTCAGGATCCCTGCAGGGAGCCTGCTTCTCCCTCTACCTGTGTCTCTGCCTCTCTCTCTCTGTCTGTGTCTATCATGAGTAAAGAAATGAAATCTTTAAAAAATAAATAAATAAAAGGCAGTGCTTTATGCAGACAACTCCTCAATTTGAACATATGAGATTCTTTGATCCCACCTTTAAAAAAAAAGACCAGACCCATGTCCCCGCCGCTGAAGGAGGTGAAGGGGTCATGGGCAGCATGCCCCCGGCAGGCAGCAAGGTCACGGGCAAGGACGCAGGGTGGGCAGGCACGGGCACCTGGGTGGCATCTGGCCGCGTGCGGTCACCCCATGCGGTACCAGGCTCCCGGGCTGGTGCTGACCTCCCCTGACCTCCCCGATTTTGACTTGTGATGCTTTCCAGGAAGAAAGAAAGGTTCCCCCTCCAATACCAAAGAAGCCTCCCAAAGGGAAATTTCCCATCACGAGAGAAAAGTCTCTGGACCTGCCGGACAGACAGCGGCAAGAAGCCCGGAGGCGGCTCCTGGCTGCCAAGAGGGCGGCCTCGTTCCGCCAGAATTCGGCCTCGGAGCGCGCAGACAGCATCGAGATCTACATCCCCGAGGCCCAGACGCGCCTCTAGGGTCGGGGCGGCCCTCCCTCTTCCCCCTTTTGCTTTGTAAGGAAACACTTGTACAGTTTCTCCCCAACATGGTCATTCTCGTCTCGTGTCTCCGCCGAACGCGCCCCGCGGTGTCCCCGTACCACGAACGCTCTGGAAGGCTTTGGTCCGTCTGCCGCGCTCGCAGCCCGAACACCCGCTGCTTCCTCCTCATCGCGGGGCCGTCTGACTGCCAGTCCGCTGCGACCGCGACGGTGAGGCGCGGGGCCACCCACCCGATCCACTCTGTCCTCGGGGGGTCACGAGAACCCCCTCTCGAGATGGACCCCGACTTACAGTTTGTTATTTATATTTTTATAAATCGTGTGATAACCAGAGGCAAGAATAACAAATAGCAACCCGTGGGCGCATCTCAGACTCCCTGCACACACCGTGGAGGAAGATGCTGAGGCCCGAAGGGCGGGAAGACAAACCCGCCCCACCCCGGGGGCGCTTCTCTCCTAATCCAGCGGACCCCTCGCCGGGGTCCTTGTGCCAAGTTTATGGGGATGAGAAGCCATCTCTCCAGCCACCCAGCTCCCTGCCACCCGGTTCTCCAGAAACCCCGGGGGAGCCATGTCTGAACCCATTGAAACTACCCAGCACAGCATCTACACAATCAAAAACATAAGCCGAATGTTCATTTACACGAGGGAGTGACATCTGCAAAGAGATCCAAGCCTCACGGAAGGCTGGGTGTCCTGCAGCAGGAGTCTGAAAAGAAAAAGCATGGCCCTCATTCTGATGCAAGCGTCATTGTTTGTCTTCTTCCTTTGTAACTTCTATCACGCAAGTCTCGTCTTTAGTGTCCCCATTTATGGACATGTGATTTTTTTTATAGATGTATATATATATTCTCAAACTGCTCTATCAGTTGACTTTCCAGGGTACCCTTAAAAAAATGTTTGCTTGTTTCAAATGACAGTTGTGATGTTGTAAAAAAAAGTTTAAGAAATACGAATGTGAGTGGTAAGTATATCTCAGTTTAAATGGTAAAGAAGAAATGTAGTTTACATTTGTATTTTTCCAGAATTCTTTTGTCCTATGCAGTATTGCTAAAGTCAAGAATATACTTCTTGCCTGTTTTAGACATGACAAAAAAAAAAAAGTCACATACGGTGATTTCCAGCTGTGGACTTTAAGAAATTAGTCTTCGGGATTCTGACTGGCACCGCAGAAAAGCAGAAAGGATTTGAACGCAAAGGCTTTCCATTGGTACAATTAGATTCAGACGCCGTGACTATCATTCCAATGCTCCATGTGTCCCCATTCAGACACGTCCTTGGAGGAAGAGCCTGTCACATTTCTCCTTCCGGTCCCAAACTCGGAGTCCTCACTGTAACGTAAGGTGAGAGCAGGACTGCACCTGAAGAGGGGTGTGTCCCCCTGACACAGGCCCAGCTGGCCCGCGGGGCGCCAGGTGTGCGGCACGGCGGGGCAGCCCCGACTCACCTACCGTAGCACTTTCTCCCCTCAGCTTGACCCGCACTTTATGTCCCCCGCTCCGCTGCAGCCTGGCGACCACGTCTTAGAGAGCCCGCGGTGGGGCCCTCGCCCGTCGGGGTTCGGCTCAGCCTGCAGTCCTCCTTTTCCTCATACTCACATTCCACGAAGCATGGGGTTCATTGGAGCACAGTGGATAGTAAAGCATGTTTAGCTTCAAAGTTTTACTTTTTTAAAGCTGAGTAGTTAAGAATTCCCTAAGAACAAAACCCTGTAAATTGAGCCTCATATCTGGTATCTCCTACCAAACAGCCTTAAAATATATTTGGAAGCAAAAATCAGTACGAATGTATATCCTTGAAAAATGCAAAAAAAATAAAGTCCCTGAAATATTCTTCTATAAATGAACCCTATTTCCCCAGAGTATTCAAAGCATTTTTTTCTACCTAAATAAATACCTAAATCCTGAGTAGTGTACAATGATGATGCTTCTTCTTATAGTCACTCTACTATGTCAAAAACAAGTGTATTTGCAAGTACTGGCATTTTAGACTTTAAAAATGATGTATTATTTAAGATGAAATGCTCTTTAGAAATAACCACAGAAAAGTCAAGTCAATGTAGACCCCTAGTAAGAGGAAATGTAAAATGCATACACGTTCGCCAGCCTGCTGACACCCCTGTATCTACCGGCAGCTGATGCATTTTATCCCATTTCCTTGAGCTTGTACAAAACATAGAACAAAAATTTATCAAATTAGACAAGAATTATTCTAGATCTCATATTCTCTGATCCTCACTTAAATGAAAATACTCACTGAATTTGGCTTTTTTTTTTTATGTTTTGTATACTCATTTTTTATCTTAAGATCCCCAAAAGTCTTAGCCTAAACCCTCCCTAGATGAGCAAATTAACGTACAACTAAATTTGACAGCAGCCATTGATTTGCACGGTGGGGGGGGCGCGGGGGGGACAAACCCCTGTTTGGTCCACCGAGTCCCAAAGAAGGTCATGTGACGGCTGTGCAGCCAGGGCCTGCTGCAGTGTTACCTGTCATGCTACATGACTAAGTGCAATATTCAGTTCTCACGCAGGTGACATTCCACCACGAAATGCAGACGATAAGCCATGTTTACATATTGTACGTGTAAAGAGAAATAAAACTGTTTATAATACTTGTGTTAATCGGTGAAGCGGATGTATTTCGGGCACTTCCAGCCGATGCCGGCTACAGAGCTTCAGTGTGACCATTTCACCGCGGTTCAGATGGAATTCTGATAGAAGGAGGCTGTGGGTAGTGAAAACGCCCCTTGCTGCACGACGTCACCATGAACAAAGCTCACGTTGCTGCCTCCTTGGGAGAGTCATCGAAACCGCAGACAAATTTCCAAAAATAGGAAATTATTTTGCTCAGAGCAGCCAGTTGACAACCCCATGCTGAAGGCTTTCGTTAACCTTCAGGCCCAAAACACAGGTATGATAAACAGCATCCTGAAGTTTCACAGAACCCAGAAAAGGTGAATGTCACTTGTTAACAAGAGCACTTTCAGTCGATCTCATCTCACGCGTCCTCATCGGTCATCGCTGTGTGTAACGTAAGCCTTGTGACTGGTAACTGCTGTTACCATGTTTTCTCAGCAAATTCATAGAACCATCTTAGAATGGTGTATGAAGAGTGGAACTGTTGTATGATACCAAAAATTCACATTTTTGTTTAAAAGGAAATGCTGGCGTGTTCACCTCCGGATCAACACTAAAGACGTCTCACGTTAAATAGCAAAGCGTATCATTAGAGGAAAACATCACATACGGGGTCCCTCTTTAAAACAACAACCACCACACATACACGTAGCCAGAAAATCAGTGACCCGCAAAGTAGAGGGACTCGCCCTGCTGGCTCCTGTGGAGGTGGCCAGACCTGCAGCGGGCAGGCGGGCGGACCGGCGCAGAGCACACAAACGTCGCCGCCTTGCGTCAGCCTCCCTGCTTGCCTCACCTCGAGTTTCACCTTTCTGAGCACAGTCTCCTTCGCTCTGGTCAAAACCCCCCACGCTGTGTGCTCGCCCACCTGCACGGCCACCCCCACCCGCAGGATGGGCTTTCTGGAAAGTCGTTGCACTGCAGCCATTGGTCAAGATGCCCACGGGGACCGCGCAGCGGGCGCCCGTCAGAGCAGCTCCCTGGCTGGGACCAGACCTCCCGGTGGCCAGCAGGGATCCCGGTCTGCGCCAGAAAGTCAGTCAAGCCGGACCTCGTGTGGCCCAGAGATTCGGACCCCGCGGAGCATCCTAGGCGAGACGCGGCTCCTGCTGAGCCACCCTCTGCTGGGCAGAGCAGCAGCCTGGCTCCCAGGAGCCCTTGTGGACAGACGGTCCAGTGCCTGGGGTGAGCTGAGGAGCACGTGCGTCCCCAGGCTGCACGGAGGGGCCAGGCTGCTGTGCGTGAGCGCGGGGCTTTGGTTTCTTGGCGGCGGCGGCAGCAAGAAACGTAGCAACAAGGCCCGTCCAGCCTGCACGACCGCGAGGGAGGGCACCTAGGTATGGCGTTTGACCCCCACTTCTGAAAAGGAACGCTGCTGCCGACAAGCGTCGAGTCCAGTCCCCCAGAATCAGGCCTAAATGGTTAAATCCCACCTGTCCCCATGTGCTGCTTTCTTCTCAAGGCTTGAGCACTGATTTTTTTTTCTTTTTATTGCAAATTTAATGTACTCATCAGTAGTTGTAGACCATGGTTTCCGATCCGTAGCCCCTTGGTACTTCCTGAGGGTTCTCTCTTGTTTTTATCTGCACATTTCTTTACACTTGTTTGAAAGTTTGGGTTGAGTACGGGATTCCAGAACCTGAAGACAGATCAGAAAACCACAAGTGGAAGAGATCAAGAATGTGGTGGGCTGCTGAGTGCTAACCCTGTCCACCACGCGGCTGGAGCACTCCGTGGCCTTCACCGTGCGGTCGGGCAGGTCCGGTGCCTTTGCCGTAGGGCCCGCCTTGGTCGCCGTGCTGTGCGGATGGTCGCCATCAGGTGTGGGCAGCCAAGAATGTTGGAGGAGAGGTGCCTTGCACACGCCCTGCCACGTGCCCCGCACACAGAGTGGCTGCACAGCGTTTCAGGAGTGAATGGTGAGCTCAGAATCTCTAGCCGCTGGTCAGACCCGCTGGCCCCTGGTGGTGCATCAGCCAGACCAGGCTTCCCGTCTGTTTCTCCTGTCCCTTGTCTCCCTCCCAGATAGATTAGGAGTTCTGCTGTCGTGTGGGCTCTAAGGGCCTCCAGGCAGGCCGAGGCGCCCCGGCCCTCCCCCAGCGGTACCCCCTCCACCGGGCCTGGGAAGTTCGCAGAAGGAAGTCAGGTCCCTTCGTGCGTATCTCAGAGACCCAGCACCAACCGGAATTAGGCCGTGTTCTCACCGTCGCGTAAGCTCGGCTGCGTCTTGGATGCGTGGAGAGAGAGCCAGCGAGACATTCCAGGGATGAAGGAAAACGTCGTTTGGGAGCACGCCCAGAGCGGAATCAGATGGATTCACCAAAGTTGCCGAACGTGTGCGAAGCTACCCTGCTCAGTCCAGCTTCTTGTCATGATTCTCTTTCACGCTTCGGAGAATGCAGAAGTGGTCCGTGGGAACGCTCCCAGAAAATAACATCTTTTCATCCCACAACATTGAAAAGTATAAGTCTATGAATCGCTCCCCCTAACCCTGGCATTTTTATCCAGCAGTAAAAGAAATTATTTCAAGTGTCAATCTAAACACAAGACAGACGACTTCTTTGCAGAGGAAATGTTAGTTACCTACCCTAACACTACTTTTTAAAAGATTTTGTATAGACACAAACTAAGGTAACACAGGTTTACCGCCCTACTTTCTTAGATTTTATGTGACTCTTCATCATGGGTGCTTATTCCGAACCTGAGAGCTTGGGGGTCCGAGCTTTCATGTACTCAGTGGGGGAGAGGTGATGATGAAAGACGTGTGCCAGGTTCTTGTGCCAATTTAAGTACAAATTTCTCTCTTTCCAGTAGACGGTAGTCTCCATAGGCAGTGTGCTCTACCCTTCTGCTAACATCCTCGACGGAAGCGCTGAGGCCATGTGTGGTTCCCTGTGGATGCCACCCACCCACCCTTTGGTTTTGCCCAATCTCACGACCACCACCCAGCCCTTGCCATTCCAACGTTAGGATCATATCACGTTCAAAGGGCTCAGCATGTGTGTCTCTCCCTCCACCTATAACTGGTTTGCTGAATTCAAAGGTTTCCCCCACAGGTAGTAAATCCTAGGCTACTTTTGAACTCTGATTTCCAAATGCTTAAGCCACTTTCCTCTCGGACGGGTCCTTCCTGTCTAGAGACCAATTCACACCCCCGCCTCCATGTTACATGCCAAAATACCCAGGTGTGGCCTAAGGACTAAATTCAATGCCTCCTATAGAAATTCAAGGAATGTTAGAACCAGGAAACTAGCTGTTTAGTTAAAGGTTTAAAAAAAGTATATAAATATATATATATATAAATATATATACATATGAAATCATATCGACAATGAGGATGAACAGAGTGCCAAATATTCAACATCTGTACAAAGTTACCCTTCACTGGAATTAAACTATTTTATGTAATTCTCTTTCTCATGCTTTTATGGTTCTTTTGATAAATTCTATTTAGTAGCATGCGGGATACCTAACCTGAATGTACAGTATGCGATCCATCACCGCCACCTCTTGCTTCTTGTTGATAACTTCTGATCAGAATGTTGGTCGTTTCTTCAAGGTACTACCAGGTTCTGTTGAGTTCTCCGTGTTCATGACTTTTTTTTTTCTTCACTCTCAGCTGATTATAAGAAAAACGTGCCATAACTCTTCTATGATGATGCCTCTCTCATTTGATCTCTGTATTGCTGGTGTTCACCTCTTGTAAATAGTTCTGCAATTAAATTTTTTGAGAAAAGTAATGTTTACTTTTTATTGGAGTGAATTCTCGTGTTATTTTAAACTCGGAAAAATTATATAGACCAAAGAGTTTTATCGCAGAACGATAGCACCCTTCCCCCGTTCTATATTTCATTGTCGAAATATCCTCAATTTCTCTATCTACAAAGAAGAAATGGACATTTATTAAGGCTACAGATTTCATATGTATGCAAAAATGGCACAGATTAAAATGAGTTTAAAATTAATAAATACTATGGCATTTAGTTAATGGTTGTTTTAGACTCTATTGAGTTTCAACGGGAAGAGACCCGTTGTTAGGTCATGACGCTGAGTCTCAGGTCCAGGCTGCAGTGAGACAGGTGGAGTCCCTGCCACCAGCCCGCCCTGCGGTGCACTGCATCTCCTGGGGCGGGGAGCAGGCTCTTCCCCTTGCGGGCTACTCACTGGTTCCCCTGCTGCCTGTGTGGTCAGAAGGCAGCCTGGGCTTCCTCCTCCTGCCTGTTGACCGTGTCAGTGTAGGGCTCCCCTCCTGAGTCTGACCCTGCAGCCTCCAAGGAGCAAGAACAATGGGAGGTCCTGAGGAGGAGCAGCCCGTGCTCAAGGGCACCTGACGCCCCGCGTTCATCCAGGACCATGCTTCGTACTGTTTCCTCCCATCCACGTGCTCTGGACGTGGCAAAAGACGGACAAGAAGAGTCTCTGGTGAATGTCGGGACCACTGGGTCTCACTTCTGATCCTCCTCATGAGAGCCACCCAGTGGGCAAAGCATCCCTGCGGAAGCTGAATCCATACAGGGGCCCTGCTCACGGAACCCCCTTGGCAGCAATCGTGATTTATAGAAGTTTTCACCCAAGAGAAACCATTTTTAAAAGAAATCGAGAACACACACCTCGTATTTGAGTTCTCCACTTACCCCATTTCTTTCTATAACACACTTGTAACTAGCAAAAAGAAGGTTTTTATATATATGCATTTTAATCCCATAATCCCTTAAAGTGAGTTTTAACTTACTTGGTATTACATGCTTATCCACATATGGTTTAGCACTGTTTTCCCAGAAGTCAGCAAAAGTGCAAAGTTCTCTAATACTCGTTTTAAATGAGTTACTACTGGTTCTTCAGTTGTAACCAATGTACGGCGCCAGTGTGAGGTGCTCCGCGCCGGGGAGTGGGCCGGGGGCCGGGATACACAGGAATGCACTTCCCACGTGGTTTTCCCACGAGCCACAAGATTCCCTCAAAACGGCCTATTGATTAAAAGTGATAATAGCAGCAAAACAGGAAGCAATGATTAGAGAAAGTCAGCTGCAACAATTTAGATGTTTTCAGCTTGCTCTACGCTATTTGAGATCTTAACTGAGTTGCCTTTTGAAAATAAGGACACTGGAAAGATTTCTGCTCTTTATTTTTGTTGATTTTTATATTGTGAGCTGTGAAGTTAGCAACACTTAACATGTCCAGAGAGTTGTTACTTGATTCTTAATCATGTGAAGTTGTATCAGGAAGGAAACAAGGGTCTCAGAGGACGCTACTTCAAGCCCTGGCATCCCGCTGGGTTATGCCACCTGGCATCCTTGGGCATGCTCCATGCCACCGTTGTTGTGGTTTAAAATTGACTAGCTGGATTTTCTCCAAACAATTAGAGTGCTGTGGCAATGAAAGTCCATTTCCAGATGACCTCATTACACCGCTATGGTCAAAATTCAATTTTCTACCAACAACACGTTGCAAAGCAGAGTTTCAGTGGCCGGGCAGGCCACATTCGAAATGCACGCACCTTGGAGAGTGTCCCCACGGGCAGGTCCTCCCTTCCGAGCCTCTGTGACACCACCCCACTGGGCTGCCAAGCCCGGGGTAGCCTCTCAGAGGCCCCCACAGTCTCCTAGCCCCTTCCTCCTGCCTCCCCAACCTGCCTCCCCCCATCTCAGCCACACGGTCCTCCAGGACCCTCTCTCCTGCGCCCAGGCATTGGTTCCCGCTGAGCTGGTCCCCAGCATCCAGGGTCCCGACTCTGCCCTGGCACCTGGCCCAGCCCCGTGAGGACCTCACCTCCACGGACGCGTCGAACTCCTGCCGAGCTTGCACATTACCTCAGCTGTGACCTTGCAGGGTCACCCTTAGGTCGCTCCAGTGAAATGATCACGTGGGGGTAGTGGGGGTATTATCGCACTCACACTACGCAGGATGCGCTTGTTAACTGGCCTGGATCAGACTGTGAGCTCTCTGAGCACAAGATGAATCTTGAGTCCCGCTTTCTATCCGTGGCTCCCAGGAAGGCGTGTGGCAGTGAATACACACTCACGGTATTCCTACACACACTCTGGGTGACCACGATGATGAATGAATGCATCTCACCCTCCGTGCCTGCATCGGTCATTCGCTGCTTCATTAAATATCTACTGAGCAACATTTAGGGACTGGGCACTGTGCTGGAGAGAGGAGAGAGAGAGAGTCATGATTTTGCACTTGCGAGCGACTACCCAGAGTGTCCTTGATCTCGAAGGGTCACAGATTTTCCTATTTAGCTTTAGGCTAAGAGGCCAGCCTATTACTGTTGCGTGGACGGGCCCACAGTGAGGGCCTTGGAGATCAGGGAACCTCCTTACCCGACGGCCCAGGGCCCGTGCACAGGCTGGGTTAGCCGCAGCTGGGGGTCACTGCCTTTGGGGCCCACCGGTACAGGAGCGGGACGGCAGCCCAGCCCGGACCCAGAGCGAGACGTGACCCCGCTGCTCGTGGTCCCCTGGCGGGTGCGGCCTGGGAAATGGCCCAGGAGGCAGCAGGCGTGGCATTGCCCTCTTGGTGTAGAAAGGACCCCAGAGGACATCCTTCCGCGGCAGCTGGAAATCTGCCGAGATCTGAGGTGCCGAGAGATCACCAGGGCAGCAGGATTTTCTTGACCTCTCTGTCCATGTTGCTCCTCCCGGCCTCGGGGTCATTTCCATGCTTTCCTTCCTGCAATCACGGCCAGCCCAGGACCGGCTAGCGCCACTGCGATCTGAGCCACAGGGAGGGAGGATCGGCTGGCCCGGCGCCCCCAAGGCCCCGCAGCCCTCGAAGGGGACTTGCCTTTGAGAACAGTGGAATCCAATCCGAATACATGTTGGACCTCCCAAGGCACCTGCTAGGTCCGCCCCGTCTACCCTTTCTCCGCCATCTCGTACTCACTAAGGAAATTTGGCCTGTCATTCGGTAAAAACTTCTAAAGTATTTCAAATGGTTAATCCTCACTAAGAGCTGGTTTTGATTGTATTTGAAGGAAAAAGTGGTTCCATAAGATTCTCCTAACAAACCAAAACGCCAGCGGCTTCTGCATCCCTAGTGTAAGGGAGCAACTTCCCTTCAAAATGTCCTCGTTCCCCATTTGAATCGTGACTGACAGAAGCTTCCAGAGGTGAGAGACCTGGGCCTGTGAGGCCGGCAGTGCCCTGGACACCCCGACTCTAACGCGCCGGCCTGCTCTCACCGTGACAACCACCAAGAATTGGAACTAAGCAGCTGACCCTCAGCAAATGCATTCTGCAGACTCAGGAGTGATGAGGGGCCACCGGTGGCCAACAGGCTTCCAGAAGAACTTTGTTCCCAATGTAAAACATCCTTTATTACAGTTGCCTGGGGACGTTTTGACTTCGGACAAATGAAATTAGAGTCTGCAGATTGGACGTGGGTTGGGACTCTGCCGCACGGGCGTCTGGAGGCAGGTTTCCTTCTGGCCTCCTCACCTCCAGCCCCAGCACCCGCGGCCTCCAACCACCACCAATACCATCTCTAAGCCCTGATTTTTTTTTTTAAGAAGACTTTATGTATTTATTCATGAGAGACACATAGAGAGGCAGAGACACAGGCAGAGGGAGAAGCAGGCTCCCTGTGGGGAGCCCGATGCAGGACTCAATCCCGGGACCCCAGGGTCATGCTCTGGGCCCAAGGCAGACGCACAACTGCTGAGCCACCCGGGTTGCCCAAGCCCTGGTGTTTGAGTTAAAAAACAGTTGATGTTTTTTCTACATATCGATTTTTGTTCAAGGAATTTAAATCCCCAGGGACTGGGGAACCAGCAGTGCTCTTCAAACTATGAGCAGTTTGCTACGAGCTTTCATGAAATGCAGATGCTCTGGGGACCCGGGACTGTCATACCAGCCTGTCACCAGCAATTCTTCTCTGAACCAAACAATAGAGTGTGACTCAGAAGGTAAGATCTACTAAGAAGGCTGACATCACACTCGGAGCAGCAAGTGACACATCTTTTATCTTAATCCCTAGATAAGATCAACCAACAATTGTTGTCTCCAGGGAGCTATTTTTTTGTGCGAAATACCAAGAGCTTTTTTTCCACAACGGGTTTGCACCAGAACACAGTTGTCATGAAAACCACAGCTAAACCTAAACTAAAAATGGGAAAGGAAAAGACTCACATCAACATCATCGTCATTGGACACATAGTCCGGGCAAGTCTAGCACTACGGGCCATCTCATCTACCAATGTGGCAGGATCGACAAAAGAACCATCGAAAAATTTGAGAAGGTGGCTGCTGAGATCCTGGGTCTCGGATAAACTGAAAGCTGAACGTGAACGTGGTATCACCATTGATATCTCCTTGTGGAAATTCGAGACCAGCAAGTATTATGTGGCCATCACTGATGCCCCAGGACACAGAGACTTCATCAAACACATGGCTCCAGGCACGTCTCAGGCTGACTGTGCCGTCCTGATTGTGGCTGCTGGTGTTGGTGAATTTGAAGCAGGTGTCTCCGAGAATGGGCAGACCCGTGAGCATGCCCTTCTGGCTTACACACTGGGTGTAAAACAACTAACTGTTGGTGTTAACAAAATGGATTCCACGGAGCCACCCTGCAGCCAAGAGAGATACGAGGAAATCGTTAAGGAAGTCAGCACCTACATTAAGAAAACTGGCTACAACCCCGACACAGTAGGTTGTGCCAATCCCTGGTTGGAATGGTGACAACATGCTGGAGCCAAGTGCTAACACGCCTTGGTTCAAGGGATGAAAAGTCCCCCCCATGGCTCAGGTAAGATTATCCTGACCCATCCAGGCCAAATCAGTGCGATATGCACCTGGGCTGGATTGTCACACAGCTCACAGAGTTTGCAGGTTTGCTGAGCTGAAGGAGAAGATAGATCGTCGTTCTGGAAAACAGCTGGAAGATGGTCCCAAGTTCTTGAAATTTGGTGATGCTGCCATTGTTGATATGGTTCCTGGCAAGCCTACGTGTGTTGAGAGCCTCTCTGACCATCCTCCTCTGGGCTGTTTTGCTGTTCGTGACATGAGACAGACGGTGGCTGTGGGTGTCATCAAAGCAGTGGACAAGAGGCAGCTGGAGCTGGCAAAGTCCCCGAGGCTGCCGGGGAGGCTGCCCGGGAAGCTCAGAGGCTAAATGCATATTATCCCCGACACCTGCCACCCCAGGCTTAATCAGGGTGGGAGCAGGTCTCAGAAGGGTTTGTGTCAATTGGCCATTTAAGTTTAAAAGACTGGTTAATGATAACAATGCACCGTAAAGCCTTCAGAAGGAGAATGTTTTGTGGACCATTTGGGTTTTTTTGTGCATGTGTGGCAGTTTTAAGTTATTAGCTTTTAAAATCAGTACTTTTTAATGGAAACAACTTGACCAAAAATCTGTCACAGAATTTTGAGACCCATTAAAACAAAAGTTTAATGAGAAAAAAAAATACCAAGAGATACGGGAAAGAGGACAAACGGGTGTCATCACCCGTTTGCAGGGACGCTGGCCCCAGCAAGAAGAGGCGAGCCTGCCAGGGAGCTGTGGGTCAGCCAGTGTAGAGGGAGGATCAGTCCATCGGGCATGGATGGGGTCCAGTGTAGTCGGGGAGCTAGCCACACTAGCCATGGGTTAGATAGCTATGGATTTAATTCTTGCTTTAATGCATGAACAGTTTAGTCATTTCATGTCTCACACATTTTAAACATTCTGTGCACGAGAGGAAGAGAGGAACGAAAGAGGGAGCAAGGGCCCCATTAGCTGGGCACCAGGCAAAAAATGGCAAAGGTGAACCCCATCCAGTCCGTATTTGCCCCAGCCCCTGCTTGGTCTCACGGCAGGAGAGTAACAACATCTCAGGTTTAATTCAGATGCCGTGTTTTTTATAAAAGGGGAAAACTAAAACAATAAGGAATTGTGCTGGGCCTTGAAATGAAACGCTTGCCAAAGCTGAGTGAGCCTCGACCTCAGCCCTACTCTACACCCCAGGAGCTCAGTCCTACTGCCCCCAACCCTCAGGGGGTCCTGTCCCCCCACTTGGGGCTCAGCTCTGCTCCCACAGGGCTCAGCTCCGCCCCTCCTATGGGCTCAGCTCCCCCCACCAGGGACTTGGCTCCCAACCAGCACTCACCTCTGTCCCCTTGCAGCCCTGCCTGCCGCTGAGCCCCTCCCCTCACCAGCCCTTCCCTGGGAAGCCACAGGGCTCTTCTGCAGGACCAGCCATTTGAACAGGAGGTTTATTTTGTCCCGCCCCTTGGCTGCCACCATTTGAGGACATTATGCTTTGAACTCACATGTCTCTCTGGTCAGGTTGAGCCAAGTGGTGCAAAGTAACTTCTTAGTCATGATTTTTAACACAAAACAAATTCACTGTGTGTTTTAGCAGCAATTTCTCCAAACAAAATGAAAAAAAAAAAAATCCAGCTCCCAATCTGCTCAATTCCCGACAGGATTAAAATAATTGGCTCTACCCACAAACCTGCCAAGAGTGAAAGAAAATGCTTCCTACAGATAGTACATCTACACCCTCAAAGTATCTGCATCTTTTCATCCACGGTAATCAACATTCAATCAAGGATCATCTGGCAAAGATAACAGACACACACACACACACACACACACACACACACACACAAATTACCGAAAACTGAGAGTTAAAAACAGCCCAGCAGAAGAATCCATGGGAATTCCTGAGGTTGGAGTCATGAGGTGTGTTTTCTAACCATGTTTACTCTAGGTTCAAGTATTTAAATGAGCAGCTAGCAGGTTTCACTAAAGATGTGGGAATTATATATACATAAAGTCAAGTCGAAATTCTAGAAGGAAAGTCCTAGAAAGGAAAAGTGAAGAACCGAAGATGACAAGTAGAAAGCAGACACGCTCAGTGAACAAGGGGATGATGACGCGGGACACAGATCTGGCCTGAGACACACAGAGGCAACCGCACACGGGACACGGTGAGGAGCTAGAGGCCCGTGGCTGCCCGGCGGGTCTGACAGGGGTCCTCTGTCCGTGGATCCTGCGGATCTGGATCTCGAGGTTGTGCATTTGAGCCCCATGTGGGGTGTGGAGGTGACTTAAAAAATAAAGATTTTCAATGATTTGAGGAAGAGAGGAAGAGAAAGAGAAAGTGGAGCAAAAGAAATGTTGGAAGGGAGAATGACCGATGCCTGTCATTAGGGACTGATGGAAGCTGTGCAGCCACACGGAGAAGAGCCCGCCAGCCTCGGAGGGTGATGGGACCGCACCTGGCCTCGGTGCAGCTGGGAGCCTGCCTGTCCTGCAGCAGGGGGTGACATGGGGGAAGAGCTGACCCCAGCAGTCCTTCCGGCACCTCCTCTCCGCCTTCCTCACTCCCCATGGGGTGGAGCGGGGAGGCTGCTGTGGGCTGCCAGGGGCCGAGGGCTCACCTGCAGAGCACTGTCGGATGGAGTACCTGCCTCCCCCTCCCTTCCCTGTCCTCTCCCTCCAGGGGCAGGGATCCTGAGCACCTTGTCCCAGTGCTCCTGCTGAGGGGGTGGGGGCGGAGGGCAGGTCCTACAGGCTGCTTTCCTTTAGGGGACTGCGCAAGGGTACTCTAATTTCACTTGGTTACCAGGGGCTGGGGCGGGGACAGGGAGTTAACGTTTAATGGGGACAGAGTTCCAGTTTGGTGAGGTGGGTGGGTTCAGATGGGTGGTGGAGATTGTTGCACAACACTGAATGTGCTTAATGCCATGGAACCCGGCACTTAAAAATGGCTCCAGTGGTAAATTATATGTTATGTGTGTTTTACCACAATGAAAAAATACACCAGGCTTCATGTGAGTGAGTCTCGCCACTGTTGAAGAGGGAGTTACAGATGTGGGGGAGGCTAGAGTAACGCCTGTAGTGCTGGACTGAAGTAGAAGCTACAACACGAACTCGTGCAGACTGGGTACGTGCTGCTGAAGATGGATTGACAGATAATGGGTAATATGGGGAGATGAGGATGATGATAGATCAGATGCATAGACACATGGATGATAGGTGGGTGGGTGGGTAGATGCTGGATGGATGGGTGGGTGGATGGATGATAGATACGCAGCTAGACAGAGGATTCACAGGTAGATAGACAGACATGAACAGGTGGGTGGACTGGTCTACATGCACCCCTGCCACCAAAAAAAGCCCACAGACCTGTGGATCTGCAACAGTGCACACCATCAATCCCAGGTCCCAATGGCCACTCCCACCTACACAGCAAGGGAGACAACTGCCCTTGACCAGGCAAATAACCCCAAAGTGGGAGGAAGATCTCAGCGAGCAAGAGATGGCTTTGTGAAACCCTGGCCTTGGGCTGGCATCTGCCGAGGCCCCAGCTCTTTGCTCTATTTCTCACTAGTTCATAGTGTCTTTCTCTGCTCTGAACCCATAGGCACCCTAAACATGGAGCCTGTGAGTGTCTTCCGTATGGGCTCCCGAGGCCATGGTGCGCTCCCAGAGGGCTGTGTGTGAGACAGGGATGCATGGGCCTTGTGTTTTTCAGGAAGTATTACAAAAACAGTGTTCCAAGGGCTGTGGCCGCTCTGGGTTCCGCCTTCCAGATGGTGTGTGATGCAGCGCATGAGGACTTGAGGAGTTAGGAGGTCACCCCTTCTTTCCACGATGGAAAAGTATTTTCCCCATAAAGACCCGTGTCCTGACATGGGCAACAGGTGCTGGAAGCAAGTGCAGGCAGCGATGCTGGTTCCTTACTCTGAGGCCAGAGTATAAACGAGTCTGGCTCAGAAAGAAAACTGAACAACATATCCACGATTCTGCCTTAAAAAGGAGGTAAACTGAGTCTAGTTCAAAGCTGTTAAAAAGATGAGTTTACTCAGTAGTAGCCAAGGAATCGTGATTCAGGGGCAGCCTATGGGCACAGTGTGGCCGCCGGGGGCTTGGGCCTGGGCTCCAGTCAGACCAGACCAGACCAGACCAGACTGGAAAACTGGCCATATTGTGCGGAGGTGCTGCGGCTGCAGCTTCTACCTGAGTCTCGGTCTGGCCGCGGCCGGCAGTGTCCCGGGCTGGGGAGGGAGCCGCAATGTCTCAGGCTGTGCAGACAAACAGAACTCAACCATTAGGCAAAACATGGGAATTCAGTGTATATGAATTACAACGAAAACCTCAGGAGGCAATAACGGATGGCTTGGAAATTGTGGTTTCACCTCGAAGTCTACACAGTGAATTAATGTGCCCAATTTGTTTGGATATGTTGAAAAACGCCATGACTACAAAGGAGTGTTTGCATTGTTTTTGTGCAGACTGCATTATGACAGCCCTCAGAAGTGGCAATAGAGAATGTCCTACCTGTCGAAAAAAGCTAGTTTCTAAGAGATCACTAAGGCCAGACCCAAACTTTGATGCACTCATCAGCAAAATTTATCCAAGTCGTGATGAGTATGAAGCTCATCAGGAGAGAGTATGGGCTAGGATCAGCAAGCACAATAACCAGCAAGCGCTCCGTCACAGCATTGAGGACGGACTGAAGATACAGGCCACGAACAGATTATTACCACGAAAATGGTAGTGGAGCAGAAGATAATGGTGACAGTTCTCACCGTAGCAATGTTTCCACGCACAGTATTCAGGAAGCAGGACCTGGTAACAAATGGACCAAAACATCTGATGATTCTGGGCTTGAGCTTGATAATAACAATGCAACAGTGGCAATTGATCCAGTAATGGATGGTGCTAGTGAAATTGAATTAGTATTCAGGCCTCATCCTACACTAATGGAAAA
This sequence comes from Vulpes lagopus, assembly GCF_018345385.1. Classification (NCBI taxonomy): domain Eukaryota; kingdom Metazoa; phylum Chordata; class Mammalia; order Carnivora; family Canidae; genus Vulpes; species Vulpes lagopus. Next base: position 30,936,572 of record NC_054845.1, read on the forward strand.
AGATGATAGTGCACAGACAAGATACATAAAGACTTCAGGTAATGCCACTGTTGACCACTTATCCAAGTATCTGGCTGTGAGGTTAGCTTTGGAAGAACTTCGAAGCAAAGGAGAATCAAACCAGATGAACCTTGATACAGCCGGTGAGAAGCAGTGTACTACTTACACAGCAACAGCCAGTGGGCAGTTCACTGTATTAAATGGCTTTTTTTCTTTGGAATTGGTCAGTGAGAAATACTGGAAAGTGAACAAACCCATGGAATTTATTATGCACCCACAAAGGAGCACAAAGGAGCTTTTACTAAAACCAAGTCTGAGAATGAACTTTTTTTATAGCCTATTTCTTTAATATTAAAGATGTAATGTCTTTACTTTTATGGACAGAATCATGGATATGTTGTTCAGTTTTCTTTCTGAGCCAGACTCGTTTACACTATTAGAATCTTTTCCCCTTAATTAAAGATTTCCTTTTCGAAAGGGACTGCAATTATTCAGGATTTTTCTTTCCTTTTAAAAATATATCTATGAATGGATAAAGAAGATGTGGTTTATGTATACACTGGAATATTACTCAGCCATTAGAAATGACAAATACCCACCATTTGCTTCAACGTGGATGGAACTGGAGTGTATTATGCTAAGTGAAGTAAGTCAATCGGAGAAGGACAAACATTGTATGTTCTCTTTCATTTGGGGAATATAAATAATAGTGAAAGGGAATAGAAGGGAAGGGAGAAGAAATGTGTGGGAAATATCAGAAAGGGAGACAGAACATAAAGACTCCTAACTCTGGGAAACGAACTAGGGGTGATGGAAGGGGAGGAGGGCGGGGGGTGGGGGTGAATGGGTGACGGGCACTGAGGGGGGCACTTGACGGGATGAGCATTGGGTGTTATTCCGTATGTTGGCAAATTGAACACCAATAAAAAATAAATTTATTATTAAAAAATAAAAAATAAAAATATATCTAAGTTGTATGTTTTCATGAAGTATGGTTCCATTTGGAGCACCCTTTTGACGGAGGAATTTTTCATAGTTCTGTATTCTTAACTGAAGATTCAGTTGGCTATCTTTTCCCTCCCCTCAAAAGCTTTTTAGGCCTACAGAATGTTAATATGTATTTTGACTTTTTTTCCTGGAGTCTTGTATATTTATAGTTTTCTATATAAGCTGTAGTATTTTCATGAAGACCAAGGCTCAAATTTACTATACTTAAAAAACAATTCTCATAGGATTATTATTTTCATGGTATTTTCTTCCATAATATCTCATTTTTTAAAAAGGGTTCTTTATGAACTTAGTGTCCATTGTCATGCAATGTTATTTTTTTCCATTTTTTCCCTCTAATTTTGGAATTTCTGATCCTGGGAAAGAGAAACAAAATGTCAAGTTCTTTGAGAACTTGGTTCATTTACAGATTTCACTGAAGAAAGGAAAATTAAATTGGTCTTATGTAGTCTTCAAGTGTGTATTTAAAGAGGTCTTTTTTGTATTAGCTTTACTGCCACTTCAGTTCCTTTTTTATGTGTATTTGATGGTTTTTTTCTATTAAAGTACCAGAGATATGGAGATATTTTGCACTTTAGCCTGGATGAAAGTACAAGATATGTTCAAAGCTTCCCTAATTCTTTTCTTACTGATAGCCAAGTAAGTTTCAAGAATAGCATGGCACATACACTGGCACATAAAATTGGAAGAAAAAAACAGTTTGTTTCTATTAGAATAAATGTGTTGAGCATTTTGGGTGGCCCTGTCAGTTTATAAATTTGGTGCTCTGCTAATCACACTCTAGAGAAGCAAGTTAATGGAGCTTCAGCCCTGCCCTAGTGGAAGATTATTCTGTAGAAGAATGTTAGCAAATAGGGTAAAGTCATTCTACTCTTCTTAATTTATTTATTTATTTATTTTTTTCTTAATTTAATTTTATAATGAGGAACAGTGTTGGGTTTTCGGAGCCAAGGTTTTTTGAAAACAGATTAGAAATAAGATTGACTTGTGTGTTACTTTTCATCATTGTCCTGATTCCAAGTATGTTCCAGGTTTATAATTATTAGAGTATTTACAAAGACTTGATTGCATTGAGAAATTAACTCCAAAGGGTTTTTTTTTGATAGGGGTGAGTAGTCCTCCAGTACCATTTTTAACTAAATAACCTGTGTAGTAGTCATTGTAAATATTTCTGTCATTTTTGACAGATTGGGGCCAGCTTGGTGTTTGAAATCTTCAGCCCAATATGAAAACTTAAAGGCTCATTAAATTTTTTACCATTTTATTGAAAATATTTAAAATCTGTTTTTACAGTTTTATCAGTCATCTGTGTCATGAAATTTGAAGACCACTAAAAATCAAGGGAAATTTTGTATTCAATTCCTTTTCTGGTGTAATGTTAAGTTGCATAGATTATTAATGCATGTCCACTAAATATAACCCTGGTTTTGTGATATAACTGCTTAGATTTTATTGGTGATATTAGATTAGTGGTTGCAGACTGGAAAACTGCTCAACTGGACAAGACCCGTCCAGTCGCACAAAGGAGTATTCAGCTTTTTTGGTGAGACCAACCTGACGGGGTCATTTAAGTAAATTCCAGTATTTTTTTTATTTTAATTTTATTTATGATAGTCACACACAGAGAGAGAGAGAGGCAGAGACATAGGCAGAGGGAGAAGCAGGCTCCATGCAGGGAGCCCGAAGTGGGATTCGATCCCGGGTCTCCAGGATCGTGCCCTGGGCCAAAGGCAGGTGCTAAACCGCTGCGCCACCCAGGGATCCCCCAGTATTTTTTTTAAGATTTTATTTATTTATTTATGAGACACAGAGAGAGGCAGAGACACAGGCAGAGGGAGAAGCAGGCTCCATACAGGGAGCCCGATGTGGGACTCGATCCCAGGACCCCGGGGTCGCTCCCTGAGCCGAAGGCAGATGCTCCACCACTGAGCCGCCCAGGGGCCCCAGGTGTTGTTTTCTTGCGGGCACATGCGTGAGGTTTTCCGCTTGTGAAAGGAGTCCTCCCACGGGCATGCTGAAGGCCATGGCCCGGGCTGACTCCCTGGGGAGCCTGGGTCTTCCTGGCACTGTGTGCTCGCTCCCGCGCAGGGTGCTCTGCAGCAGGCCTCACAGGGGCCCAGCCGGCGTCACCTGCAGCTGCCGGCTCTGGTTTTGCCAAGGACATTGGACGGTGGCCACGTCTAGATCTTGAGGCTCTGAGACTTCACATTCAGCAGGGTCAGGACGTCACCAGGTCCCTTCTGCAGAGCAGCGACGACCCAGCCAGGCCTGAAAGCCAGACTGCAAACATTCCGCAAGGCTGCTGACAAGCGCAGTCGCTGCGGAACGTGTCATGGTGGGAGCTGCGGGGGTCCCCGAGTGAGCCTGGGCCCCCGCCCTGCACCCTAGGAGCGGCACCCCAGGACACGGTTGTCTGCCCAGGCCACTGGAGCCGGCAGTGAAGGAGGCCCACCCGGCCCGAGAGCCCAGCCCAGGAGGAAGGCCTGCCCACGGGAGCTCCGCGCACCCTCCAGCCCTGTCGCGCCCCAGGGAAGGACCTCCTGAGACAAGGCCTCTGGGCGCGGGGGTTCTCCACTTCTGTTCCCGCATGTTCTCTGGTGGCTTTTGCTTCCACGCACCCCGAATGAAGAGAAATGTGAAGAACACAGGGCCGCCGGCGCGAGCGGGGCAGGCAGAAGGAAGGACAGGATGTCCCGGCGTGCCCCTGTCGGGGGGTGGCCCGCGCACGGTGAACGCGGGCGCTATGAAGGCAGTGCGGTCCCAGCAGCCTCGTGACCTGCAAGCTGTGGGCCCCGCAGCCTCCTCGCAGCCGCTGCTGGGTTGGGGGAGCGAGCGCCGAGGCCGCGTCTGCGGGACCGTGGGCTGCGTCCCTCAGGCCCCGAGCATGTCAACAGCCACATCAGTGCGTCGGTTCATAGACTGTGTTTACGTCCAGTATGCAGCCCAAGCATATTTGAAACTTATCCAAATTTCCACGAACGCTGTAGGCCCCAAGGGCAGCGTGTATGAGCTCGATGTCTTCAGGGTGAAACCCTAAAACTGAGACCCAGTAATGATGCTCCCAAGATTTGCACTTTCCCCAGCTACGACCAGGAAGGCCAGCGGGGAAGAGCCCTGTGCAGCAGCGTCATCAGGGATGAGTTAGTGGACCTGCTGCCAAGTGATGGGACGTGGGTTGGGAAGGGTCGCCGGGTTTTCTGAAGCCCCGTGTGGGCTGGATTGTGCCCTCGCCCCCCAAAACCAGATATGCTGGAGTCCAACACCCAGGGCCTCGAAGCACAACTTCACTTGGAAAAAGGGTGTTTACAGAGGTAAGCAAGTCAAAGTGAGGCCATCAGAGCAGGTCCAGGGGAAGATGGCAGTGGTCCCCCCGAAGGGGGACCTGGACGCGGAGAGGGCAGCCAGCAAAGGGAACCTCTGGGAGCTGAGACACCGGCGGGGACATGTCCTGCCCGCACCTGCAGAGGGGCCTGGCCCTGCCGACAGCCCATCTCGGACCACAGCCACCAGCACGAGAGGGCGCACGCTCTGCGTCCCAGGCCGTGCGGCTCCGGTGCCCGGTCCAGGCCGCCGTGAGCCCGCTGCAGGCCACCGGGACAGAGCGGGCAGCGGCAGCTCGGGCTCGGCCAGCGGGCCGCCTCCACCTCCCAGCGTCCTTGCCTAAGTGTGCAAGCTCTACGCACAGCCGCTTACACGTCATTGTGGACGCAGATACGGACGGATGATGGCTGCGACTGTGTCTTCCTCCGATCGGGCGGCGCCAACAGCGCGCATCTCTGCCTCACAGCTCCGGAGGCTCGAGCCTGCGCCCAGCGTCGCCAGAGCCCACGTCCTGCAGCTTGGTAGGCGGCCGCCTTCTGGGGTGCCCTGCATGCACACGGCCGGGGAGGGCGCAGGGTCCCATCGTCAGGCTGCACTTCAGGCTCCACGTCCGGGGTGGGCGTCAGTTCACCCACGCGGGACACACAGCCACTTAGCCCGAGGAAACCTGCCGGGACGACTTGCCCTCCTCACCGGGAGCCCGGGCGGGGCAGCGAGGACGATGCTGCATCCTCCTGTTCTCCCCCCTGGGGGACGTCGTATGGTGATTGCAACCTGGACACGTGTGTCCCCAGGCGCCAGGGCCACAGGGCGCCTCGGGGACACCCCCATCACCCCAGGGCTGGCTCTCAGGCCCTCGAGGGGTTTTATATACAGAATTCACAAGCTACTGCTTACACTGCTCGATGCTCACCTGCGTGGCCGAGTTCCAGTTGATGGGCCTGAACCGGATGGCTTGCCGGGGTCCCCGTGGCCCCCACGCCCTCCCGCCCAGGCCCTGGGCTGCGCGGATCAGCCACGTGCTCTCGGCCGCCAGACCCCAAGTCCCCGTCGCCCCCAGTTGCCCCGATTTGAGGTGACGGTGACAGCCACACTTGCCAGGCCGGACCGTGGCTTCGCCTTGCAGGACTGAGGCAGCCCAGGGCCTGCAAGGAAGGCGACAGCGCTGCGCAGACCGAGTCCTGCGGCCTCATCTGTTCTCCTTCTGTCACACACGGGGTGGCCTAACTACTCGCGCGGCCACGCGACCTCAACACGGGACAGGGCAGCGGCCTCTGTACCAGGACGGGACCGGCACCAGCCGCGGATGCTTTGGGCCGCTTGTGGGGGGTGCATTAGCCGCAGGTGGGACTTCAGCTCCCAGCAGCCCGGGGCGCAGCAGCGGGCACACAGACCACGTGGGGAGCGGCCCCTCGGCTGCCAGAGCTGCGTGTCACCCCCGTACCGGCTCGGCTTTCAGGACCTGAGGGCGGGCCGGGCGGGCCGGGCAGGCAGCCTTGCCCCAGTGACCAAGCACACCTTTCCACGGACTCAAAGCTGCCCAGTGCACGCACCAGGTGGCTTATTTTTATTTTTATTTTTATTTTTATTTTATTTTCTCAAGTATTCCTCATACCTGGCAAGGAGCCCGACACGGGTCTCGAACTCATGACCCTGAGATCAAGCCCCGAGCTGAGATCAAGAGTCTGACGCTCAACCAAGTGAGCCACCCCAGCACCCCCACAGAAAAGAGTCTCTCGATAATAAGACGAACGCTCCCGGACGGGGCAGCGGCTTCAGGGATTCCTCGCACACTCCCCCCACGCACACGCCCTCCCCCCACGCACTACCCGCCTCGCTTCACCCACTCACACCCACACCTGCTGCACTTGCTGAGCATTTTCAAAGTGAAGCACAGATGCCGGTGGTCTGGACTCTGAGCCCAGCCCTGCAGGGCGCATCTGCCACAAGTGAGCACATCCGATGGCAACCCCGTGACACCTTTGACCCCCTGAGGCGGCGCCACACAAACCCGCTAGAGACGCTCAGCTCAGCTCACGCTGAGACTTTCCCTTTGGCCCCAGGGATGCGTTCTGGCACCGCTGGTGTGAGACAGCCTCCAACCAGAGTTCACGCAGCAGGGGGAGCGGTTGGGGCCTCGCTGTCACCCGCAGGCACGCCCTCCTGCACACTGCAGGGACCACCGGCGCCCCGCTCGGGTCCCCCTTCTGCATTGGGCCAGCTGCTTCTCGGTGGCTCCATGCAGGGTGTTCCAGGACTGTCCCCCTGAGGCCTGCACATCTGGCCCCCTGAGGCCTGCACTTGTGGCCCCTGAGGTCTGCATATCTGTCCCCTGAGATCTGCACATCTGTCCCCCGAGGCCTACATATCTGGTTCCCTGAGGCTGAACTTTTGATCCCTGAGGCTGGTATTTCTGACCCTAGAAGCCTGCGCATCTGGCCACCCCGAAGGCTTGCACATCTGTCCCCCTGAGGTCTGAACTTCTGACCCATGAGGCCTGCACATCTGTCCTCTGAGCCTGAACTTCTGACCCCTGAGGCCTGCACATCTGACCCCTGAAGCCTACAAATCTGGCCCCCTGAGGCCTACACAACTGTCTCTCTGAGGCTTGCACCTCTGTCCCCCTGAGGCCTGCATATCTGGCCCCATGAGGCCTCCACATCTGTCCCCCTGAGGCCTGCACTCCTGACCCCTGAGACCTGCACTTCTAACCCTTGAGGCCTGCACATCTGGCCCCTGAGGTAGCACATCTGTCCCCATGAGGCCTCCACATCTGACCCCCTGAGGTCTGCATGTCTGTTCCCTGAGGCCTACATATCTGTTTCCCTGAGGCTGAACTTCTGACCCCTGAGGCCGGCACTTCTGACCCTAGAAGCCTGCACATCTGTCCCCCTGAGGCTACACATCTGTCAACACAGGATGTTGATCTAAGGCCTCCGCTGGCCAGAACACCTCATAGATGACAGCATAACAGGCAGCCTCACTCAGGAGAGACCCCACCAGCCACCACATACAACTATAATGACAGTACAATGGGTAGTGAGAGACAATTAAATTAGAAAGTGAGGGATGGGGGGCCTCGGTGTCTCAATGAGGTAAGCATCCGACCCTTGGCCTCAGTCATGTCTCAATCTCAGGGTTGTGAGTTCAAGCCCCAGGTTGGGGTTCCACTTGGTGTGGAGCCTATGCAGTAGTAACAAGAAAGAACGTCCAGTGTTAGCAGCCCTGCTGAGAGTGGAGTCCAGGGTTTACTAGGTCCACAGGGATGGTGCTGACAGCAGAGTTGTGTCAGCAGCGAAACAAACTTCAATCCCCTTAAAGCACTTGTTCTGGGCACAAAGCGTTGCCCATCTCCCAATGGAGGAGCCTGCCCTGGGGTTTGGGCCTCCTGTGGGGGCTCATCGTTCTTCCTAGGAGTCCAGAACAGCACTGGAGAGCAGTCCGCCTGGTCAGAGGAGGGTGCCTGTCCCTCCTCCTGAACACTGTGCAGAATGTAACCAAGTGGACTTGTACCACCTGTCCAGGTGAACCGCACCAGGTCCCATCCCACTCTGCAGGCCCTGGCCACTGCTGGGGTTGCCCACTCTGAAGACTCTGAGTGCAGGCAAGGCCCCCAACCTCCAAGACCTCTCCAGTACAGTCCATGCTAGTGGAGACACGGTTGGCCTGGGGCTGGTTTCACATCGGGGTCACCCAGGAGGGCACAGGGCAGCGGAGGGATGAGGTGGGTGCTCCTTCCTGTCAGCAGGGCTTCTGTTGCCCTTACTGAGCAAATCATTTGGGAAGATGTCTGACTTCACATGTTATTATCCACCTTAGAGTAACACAAGGGGCTTGTGTAAAACATCCTGCCTTCGGCTTTGAGCCTGAGATACCACCTTGATAAGCAGCAACTGTCTTTCTCAACATCTTCTAATGCACATAAGATTCCAACACAGGCAGACAGACACCTTGTACATTCAAAGTGTTTTTGCTATGGTTAGCTTCATTTTCTTTTTAGGTGATTTTTTGGTCTTTTTTTTTTTTTTGTTAGCTTTTATTCATTCTTCTGAAAATGTAGGGATAAAGTTGACCAAATTGTTTAAAAATATACCTGGGGGGGGGGGCACCTGGGAGGCCCAGTGGGTGAAGCATCTGCTGTCAGATCAGGTCATGATCTCAGGGTCCTGGGGGCGAGCCCCACATCGGGCTCCCTGCTCAGTGGGGAGTCTGCTGCTCACTCTGCTTGTGGCTATCCCTGCTTACGGAGAGTCTCTCTCCGTCTCTCTCAAATAAATAAAATCTTTTTTAAAAATTAAGTAAAAAAATAAAATAAACCTGGGATTTGCTCTAAGCAGGTATGGTGGGACACACGGGCACAGAAATGAGTGTCATAAAAGAAGAGACTTATAGTGGCAGATTTCTTGACCCAGAGGAAGGCAGGCCCCACGGGCCCCATGGGGCCTCACAGAAACACCAGGGTGGGGGTGGGGGCAGAAGTCATGAGGGGAAAGTGGAGGGGGGAAGTTGTGACTGTGGTTTTCAGGGGGAAGAATGAGCAGTCAAGTGGAACAGGCCTGGCTCACAAGGGACTGGCGAGTGTGAGTAAAGTGTAGGGACTTCCCTAGTTGCCTGAGGCCTGGCCCTGGAGCAGCTAGCCTGGGGGGTAGAGACCCGCAGCTGAGAGCTTCCTAGCTGCCTGAGGCCTGGCCCTGGAGCAGCTAACCTGGGGGTAGAGACCCACAGCTGAGAGCTCCCTAGCTGCCTGAAGCCTGGCCCTGGAGCAGCTAACCTGGGGGGGTAGAGACCTGCAGCTGAGAGCCACGCAGGTGGGTGTGTTGTTGTTTTTTTTTTTTTCTTTTTATGTCCTGAAGCTTGGAAGCATTCACAAATAGAAAAATCTAGAGTCTGCTGAATTTGGAAGATTTGGAAGACAGGAAGCTGGTTAGAGACCTCTCCCTTCCCCTGGCAATGGCAGGCTAAGGAGAGGATGGAGTGGGAATGGTGTGCACTTCCACCATTTGGCTCACTGTCAGGGGGATGATGCACTTATGTCCTGCTGCTGGTACCCACACCCAAGCATCTAGAATGAACCCACTGGAGAAAACTGCCTGCTGGGAGTGGGGGACTTCATTAATAAGAGGCTAGGAGACTACACAGGAGCAGGACCTGAGGCTGGGGAGGTAGGGAGAGCTTGTTGCAAGAGGTTAACCAGAAATTACATGCTTTTGTCAAAGAACTCAAAATGCACCTCCATAAGAAATATCTCCAGCCAGTGTTAGCTGAAAGAGGCATGACAATGCCTCCTCAGGAGGGGCAGTCCTGCTGTCAGGCCCCCACCTACCCACACATCCTGAAACATAGAAAGTAAGACACGGGCTTGAGGCACGAACATAATGGACAAAATGATTCAACGAAGATTAATCTTGTCGCTTGAGAACACATTCTACTTCAGAGCCATATCTCTGTCCCTCTTGGAATGTGTCAAGGTTAACAGAAACGTGTTCACTTATTCATTTTAATTAATATTATTTGAGCACATACTCGAGTAAATAATGTTTAGGAAACACACTTTATGAACACAAGCCGTGCATGCTCGGCAGCACTGTTCCCGACGGTATGGCAACCAGCTGAAGATTAATCTCTCTGGTCTTGGTATTTGTAATCACAAGCACAGGCCACTCTATTTTCTTTACATACATCGCGTACTAATGAGAATTTCATTAGTGAACTGACTTTCATGGTTAAGATTTATGGGTAGAAATGGGCAAAAAGTCTTCTTGCCGGAGCGCCCACATAAAGCAAGCCCTTTGCACTTGCTTGCATTCAAGAGGCGTGGTGGCCTCCGCCTACAGACCAGCGTGGCCCTGGCGTGTTGCACCCGGGAAGACGGGTCACTCGAGTCTGAACTCACCCGGGCTGTGTGACCGGCGCTGTCTGCAGGAACTGGTTTGCTGCCGCCAGGGCCAGGCGTCAGCCCAAGGCCACCTCACCAGCCTCCCGTGGGGCGACGATGGGCATCCCGAGCCAATGGGAGTGCCACCCTCTTTGTGTTCAGTGACTCAGTCCTGCTCCCATGCCTGCCAGGTCATGATGACAGTCGGAGGAGGCAGTGCCCAGGTCCAGGGGGATGTCATGTGGTTCCTGGGGCCCCACACGCTCTGGTGAGCAGGGGAGCACTGGGAGGCTCCCTCACCAGGGCCTCCATTTAGTACAAGGACAAGAAAACAGGAGTTGGAGGTGTGTTTCCTGATTGATGCTGGCAGCGTCCGGCCCGCTGATCTCAGTTACCCCTCCTGCCTCTACATCTACACTCAGTACAGCTGCCAGGTGGTCGATGGGAGAGAAAGCTCTCAGGTAAGGTCTATTTCTCAGGCAACTTCACAACCAGCCTCCTTGGTGTGCCACTTTTGGGATTTGCCTGCTTCCTAACATCTTATCCACCTTTTTAAACACACTGAATTTCATTTTCTTTTATATACATATATATTTTATTTTTTTAAGGTTTATTTATTTATTTATTTGAGGGGGTGGGTACGAGGAGGGGGACAGGGGGAGGAGCAGAAAGGGAGGGAGAGAGAATCTCAAGCAGGCTCCTCACTGATCTCAGGATCCTGAGATCATGACTTGAACTGAAATCCAGAGACACTCAACCAACTGCACCACCTGGGTGCCCCACTGTGATCTCCAAAGTGCATTAGACTTCGTGTAGTGGGGAGAGAGGGCAAGTTTTAAGCCTGTACGTTCGTTGCTAAACTAGTACTTAAGGTAAAAAAAAAAAAAATCCCAGGGATTCCATCCATCTGCTGATAGGAGTTAAACATTTCTCAAAGTCACACTGTATCCTTCAGGTCTCCCAGAACCTTCTGATGCCATTTCAGGAAGGGAACTGGCCAGACCGGCTTGGGGGTGCGGAGGGCAGCCTCTCTGCTCCTGATTGAGTTTGAAACTAGAGGCGGATCCTTGGGCTGCATCTGGTTTCTGACCTCTGCACTATTGCGTTCCTGGGTTGTGGGTGCTGGTCTGTGCGCAGGGAGCCACAGCAACGCCTCCAGCCCCAGCACCAGCTGGAAGCACCGCACCCCCACCCCCCAGCTGTGTCCACCTCACCAGATGTCCCCTCGGGAGGGGTGGGCAGGCCCCTGGAGAACAGCCTGGCTTCCCAGCCCTTGAACAAACATCATCTTTATCAAGGCTTATCTATCTATCTATCTATCTATCTATCTATCTATCTATCTATCTATCATCTATCTATATTTTATTTACTTACTCATGAGAGACATAGAGAGAAAGGCAGAGCCACAGGTAGAGAGAGAAGCAGGCTCCCTGTGGGGAACCCGATGTGGGACTCGATCCCAGGACCCCGGGGTCATGACCTGAGCCAAAGGGAGACGCTTCACCGCTGAGCCACCCAGGCGTCCCAAGTCATTATTTTTTAATGCTGGTTTTATGATCATGTGTTTAGCCAACTGAGACTTAAAGATTCTTTGCCAAGATAATTAAAGCCATTAGCTTGAAGCTCTTGGTGTTACAGAGAGCCCTGCCCTGGTGTAGCCGGCACTCAAGTGGCAGAGGCCCTGGTGCTTCGAGAGACTTCCACCAACCTTGTCTTTATGTTTGTGGCTCAGAGACATTACTCAAACTTTCCAAGGTCACAACACCAGTGGAAGTAAAGGCTCCAAGTTCAGAGCCCTCTGAAAATTTTGGACGAGAGCCGTAGGCACCACGGGTTGTGGTTCTGAAATATGCTTCTCAGAAGAAAGAGGTGGAGACAATGAAGACTCATTTGAACAGGAATGATTCCAAGAAAATGCACTTTTAACACATGTTTTTGTCTTTCTAAAAAGTTTTCATTTTGCCATACTTCTGGAAGAAAATGTTATCCATGACACTTGTTAAAGAATGTTGATGTGGATTTTATTCAGGAAACTGCCACCTGCTGTGGGCTTTGCACTGGGAGGAGGGCTGAGTTATGAGCACCCCAGGAAGAGTGGGGGCGCATGACCGGTGCTGGTAGATGGGAGCACCAAGGCTGGGCCATTCCTACTGGACCAGCCCAACAGCATTCTTGCTGAAGCCAGCCAGGGTGCCAGGATCTAGGTGGAGGGACACACAGCTGGACAGCCCCAGGTCGGGCCTCTGGGGTTAGAGGAGCCCACCGGGGAGTGTCTCCATAGCAGCTGGGCCGAGCATCTCATCATCAGAGGTGCAGACGTCCCCAGAACGCTGTTTGTTTCCCATCTGTGGTCTGCAGATCATGACCCAGGGCCCGAGACTTTACAGTGTTGTTTGGAATATCTCTGCTGCAGAGCTAACTACGTTCTCTGGTGAGAACCATGTGGATCTAAAGTCTCCCCACTCTCCCTGTGCGTACTTGGTCATCCCACCTGGTTTTTACAAGCAGGCAGAAAGGGCAAGATCACACCAGCTACCTGCTAATGTCTTTTAAAAGTCTGGTTTTTTCCGTAACCAAGCAAACAATGAGTTAACCAGGTATTGTTAACCTGGTCAGAAAGGAGAAGGGAGGGTAGCCCTGGTGGCCCAGCGGTTTAGCACCTGCCTTCAGCCCAGGGCGTGATCCTGGAGACCCGGGATCGAATCCCACGTCGGGCTCCCGGTGCATGGAGCCTGCTTCTCCCTCTGCCTAAGTCTCTGCCTCTCTCTCTCTATCATAAATAAATAAAAAAAAAACTGTCCCTCCCGCCTCCTCTAAAAAAACTCATTTTGATTGCCTCCACATACCTCATTGCATAGTATTTCAAAACTCAGCTTCATTGTTTAGCTGCTGACGGTAGTTAGACAAGTTATTTGGCCTTACACAGGCCAAACCTTGGTTTCCTTATCCAGGAAATATGCAGGTCCGCCCACGAGCATCTGAGGCTGTGCCAGACCCATGTGAAGTCTGCATGTACCATTTCCAGAAAGCACCTGCCAGGGCACCTCACGCCTAGGATGTCTTGTTGTTGGGACTGTAGGAGGGAGGGGGCAGGTGCTGGCCTGACACGCAGGGGCCCCACTGGGGAGGAGAGTCCAGTGGGTCCTGCATCTCCCCCAGACGTCTCAGTTCCACCTGGTTATTTATTGCCAGTTATACCTGTAACGACTGACTCCATCGCTGTGTTTTTAAGATGGGAGAACACAAAGGTGCAACCCTTGAATACCTAAGCTCTAGCTGAGGAACTTTTGGCCTGTGTGAATGAGCACCCTGTCGCTGGGTATCTCTGAGCCTCAGCGTCTTACTTCTAAGGCGGCTCAGTGGGCAGGACAGAGGAGGTGACCCGCGAGGCCCGCAGGCTGGGCAGCAGGTTGTGCTTCCTGCAGATTCCGCCTGGAGCCAGCGGCGCCCAGCAGAGACGAGCTGAGCTCCGAGGGGAACAGGGGACCGCTCACGTGAACCTTCCTCCTCGCAAGCTGAGGGTACATGAGAGTTCACGGTACTTTATTTTGAAAGGGCTTTTAGAACTTCTTGTCTTATCCCCAAACCGCCCGAGAGCCAGGGGAGTCTGTGGTTACCGGCAACAGCCACAGGGGAAGGAAAATCAAGACACACGCCTGTGTCTCGGGGTCTCGGTTTTAATTCGGTTCAATGAAGGTTTTGAGGGCCCGTCGGGCAGGAGGGGGGGGGGGGGGGGGGGGGGGGGGGGGTGGAGCGTGGCCAAGCACCCCTCGGGCTGGAAGCCCCCGAGCCCCCGCGGCACCCCTGCGCCTCCCGCGCCCCCTGTCCCCGCCGCCCCGCGGCCCCCTGAGCCTCCCGCGCGCCCCCCCCCCGCCGCCTCCCGCGCCCCCCCCCCCGTCCCCGCCCCCGGCCGCCTCCCGCGCCCCCCCCGTCCCCGCCCCCCCCGCGCCCCCCCCGCGCTCCCCACCGCCCCCCTGCGCCTCCCGCGCCCCCCCGTCCCCGCACCCCCCGCCGCCTCCCGCGCCCCCCCGTCCCCGCCCCCCCCCGCGCCCCCCCGCGCCCCCCCACCGCCCCCCTGCGCCTCCCGCGCCCCCCCGTCCCCGCCCCCCCCCGCCGCCTCCCGCGCCCCCCCGTCCCCGCCCCCCCGCGCCCCCCCGCGCTCCCCACCGCCCCCCTGCGCCTCCCGCGCCCCCCCCCGTCCCCGCACCCCCCCGCCGCCTCCCGCGCCCCCCCGTCCCCGCCCCCCGCGCTCCCCGCGGCCCCCCTGCGCCTCCCGCGCCCCCCCCGTCCCCGCACCCCCCGCCGCCTCCCGCGCCCCCCCGTCCCCGCCCCCCCGCGCCCCCCCTGCGCTCCCCACCGCCCCCCTGCGCCTCCCGCGCCCCCCCCCGTCCCCGCACCCCCCGCCGCCTCCCGCGCCCCCCCGGCCCCGCCCCCCCCGCGCCCCCCACCGCCCCCCTGCGCCTCCCGCGCCCCCCCCCCCGTCCCCGCACCCCCCGCCGCCTCCCGCGCCGCCCCTGTCCCCGCCCCCCCGCGCCGCCCCGGCGCCCCCTGCGCTCCCCACCGCCCCCCTGCGCCTCCCGCGCCCCCGCACCCCCCCGCGCTCGCCCTGCGCCCCCCCTGCGCCCCCCGCAGACACTCGCTGGTCGCGGAGCTACACCGGCACGGCCTGGGCGCGGGGGAGGAGAGGCCAACCGGACCCCCTGGCCCCTCGTGCAGGTCACGTCTTGGCCTGAAGACACAGGAAATAACCAGTAAAATAAGCTCATAAAAATACAAAGTGTCCAGCAGGAAAGAAAGAAGAAGCTGGGGGGGGCTCAGGGGCGAGGGCCCTGCGGCTGGCAGCGCCCCCGGGCCTCGGAGCACCTGCGGCCGCTCGGGGGGGCCGGTCCCGCGGGGCAGGGGGAAGCCCGGAGGCTGCGTCCCCGCCGCGTGTCCCGTTGGGGGGGGCCTGGAGCAGCAGAGCCCGGGGAGACCGCGCCCCTTCCCCCCCGGGGCTAGCGCCGACCTACGCGGCGGCGGCGCCCGTCCTGGCCCGGCCCTCGGTCCTCCCGTGTCCGCGGTCGCCGGGGCCGGCGGGGCCGCTCTAGACCCGCCCTAGACCCGCCCTAGACCCGCCGGGAGCCCCCCCCCGCCCCGGCTGCCCGAGCCTGCGGCGGGGACCCGGGCGCGCGGACTGCGGGGCTGGCGCGGAAGGGGCCGGGCGCTGAGTCACCGCGGCCGCGGGCGCATCCAGGGCCCGTGGGGTCCCCGCCCCGGCAGCCTCAGGCCCGGGACCCGCGCCCCCCCCGCCCGTGGTTCCGCCCGCCCCCCCCGCCCGTGGTTCCGCCCGACCGCGCTAGGCCCCGCCCCACGGAGCTGCGCATGTGCGGCCGCCTCTGCGGCCCGGTCGGACGGCGCCGGGCGGTGAGTGCAGGGGGCGGGGCCGCGGGGGGCGCGGGGGGCGCGGGGGGCGCGGGGCGAGGGGCAGGGGGCGGGGCAGCGGCGGGGGCACGGGGGGCAGCGGTGTCCCCCCCGCCCCGGCCTGCGCTGCCCTCCCTGGCGGCGCTGGGTGACCGCGCGGCCGGAGCCGGGCCCTGGACTGCACCGGGAGGCGAGGGCGGGGGCGGGGGCCGCGCAGGGCGGGGGGGGCCGTGCGGGGAGCGCCCACCCCCTCCACCCCGTGACCCCCGCCCCCACCCCGGACCTCAGCCTCGACCCGGACCCCCCCTCCACCCCGACCCCCCCACCCGGACCCCCCCTTGCTCCCCCTACACCCCGACCCCCCTCCACCCGGACCTCCCTTGCTCCCCCTCCACCCCGACCCCCCCCACCCGGACCCCCCCTTGCTCCCCCTACACCCCGACCCCCCCCCTCCACCCGGACCCCCCTTGCTCTCCCTCCACCCCGACCCCCCTCCACCCGGACCCCCCTTGCTCCCCCTCCACCCCGACCCCCCTCCACCCGGACCTCCCTTGCTCCCCCTACACCCCGACCCCCCCTCCACCCGGACCCCCCTTGCTCCCCCTCCACCCCGACCTCCCTCCACCCGGACCCCCCTTGCTCCCCCTCCACCCCGACCCCCCCCCACCCGGACCCCCCCTTGCTCCCCCTACACCCCGACCCCCCCCCTCCACCCGGACCCCCCTTGCTCTCTCTCCACCCCGACCCCCCTCCACCCGGACCCCCCTTGCTCCCCCTCCACCTCGACCCCCCCTCCAGCCGGATCCCCCTTGCTCCCCCTACACCCCGACCCCCCCTCCACCCGGACCCCCCTTGCTCTCCCTCCACCCCGACCCCCCTCCACCCGGACCCCCCTTGCTCCCCCTCCACCTCGACCCCCCCTCCAGCCGGATCCCCCTTGCTCCCCCTACACCCCGACCCCCCTCCACCCGGACCCCCCCTTGTCCCCCTCCACCCTGAGCCCCCCCAGCCGTGAGCCCTCCCGCAGCACCTCCTCACCCTGGAAGCTGGCGCTGAGCAGGACTGGGGGCTCTGGGGCCTGCGGGGAGCTCTCTGTGACAAAGGCAGGGAAACCAAGTGCAGCTGGAGGCTGCTGCATTGAATGGGGTCCCTGGGAGGGACAGGCCCCGTCCCTGTGCCGAAGGATGGATGCACCTGGGACCCGGAGGCCTGTATTGCAGAGAGAAGCAGGTGTGCGGCAGCTCCTGTACACCTGATCCCACATCATGGGAAAAAATAAGAGTTTATATTTGATGAAACAATTGAACCCAAACTAGTAATGCTTCCTAGAGCTGCCTCGGGGGACTGGGAAATTGGGGGTTTTATTTTTATACTTTTGTTCCTGTTCACATTTCTTAAACTTTGTTCCTTGAGTCTGTATTTCTTTTTGACTTTGGAACAAGTGTTTCTGCACACTGCCAAAGTGGAATTCTCAAAATGCTACAAACCTTGTTCTCACACAAATGGGGAACACACCAGGTTACTTTGATCCTCAGGAGGGTCGCCCCCGCGGGGTGACAAAGTCCACAGAACGCGAGCGAACGCAAGGAACAGGAGATGAGCTTTGGGGGGTCCTGCGGGGCACTGGTGAACACGGCGCCTCCAAACCTCAGCCTCCCAGCTCCTTACCAGGGTCGTGGCCAAGACTCGAGGTTCAGTAAGTGACAGCCTCTCTCCCACAGGTGACCGTCGGGCGGCTCTTAAACAGTAATCCAGCATGACAAGAAAAGTGTGCAACCTTTCTTCATCTTGTTGACTCTTTTCCAAATTTTAGGTCAGTTACGGTCGTCAAACACAGAAATACTGCTATCTGTAGTAATTTAGCACTCCAGGAATTCAGTGGGTGTCACATGGAGCTCAAAGGGTGGCCACAGAGTCCCGTCCCTGGAGACAGGGCCACCAGGTCACACTGCAGCCCTGAAACTGACACTCATTAAATTTGTAGCGCATCAGCCTACACCACCAAATGGTAGAAAAGGAAGAAAGACAAAGTTTGTAGATAGCTTTTTCTCAAGGAAATTAAGGTCTGCACCATCAGGGTTGGGGCTCTGGGCGCCCCCAGGAGCCAGTCCCTCCTGGCCACAGCCCCACTGAGATGCAGTGCTGGAGGGCCTGGGCTTGGAAGCCATCCATCTGGCCAGAGGGGCTGAGTGCGAGCGCCCCCCGCCCCGCCCCCAGGGAGCAGTGATTTCCCACTGTGACTGCCGTGGACTTGAGGCCATATGAAGAGGCCCTCTGGTCTGAGAGGTGGGCATGCAGTGGAATAGCCATGACCCTGGTGTCCCCTCTGCCGTGTATGGGGGAAGGGATGTGGTCAGGCTGACGGGCCAGTGGAAGTCTGTCCTGCCCTGTCTGTCTTTCCACAGTAGGGCCTGGCTGAGTTTATGGGTGTGGGCGGGACTGCAGCTGTACTGCCATCGTGACTCTGTGGAAGGGGCAGGACCTCCGCAGGGCTCCAGGGAAGGCTGACTTGCTGCCCCACCCGGGTCCCTGTAGGTTCCTGCCACCCGAGGCCTGGCCTGCTTCCCTTGGCGGGCCATCTCGCTGGAGCATCCCCGACTGGGAGGTGCCGAGTGGTCTCCCCAGACCCCGACACGCCCACAGTGATGGGAGAGGCCAGGCCAGCACAGGCTTGCTGCCCCACACGGTGCGGGCAGCTGTGTGGGAGGAGCAGGTGAGGTGGGGTTTGAACAAGCGTCAGGACCCGAAGGGGAGCAGAGGGGGGCTGTGAGGGAGTGGTTTCTGTTTCTTTCCCTGGCACCCTCTTTCTCAGCTTTGGCTCTCCTGTTGGTTTCAGCATCTGACCCTAACCTGTCTGTAGTTTCTTTTTTAGATCTGAAAGTACCTTCAAAAAGGTTGTAGAAGGCTCCCAGAACTTTGCTGTGGTGTACTTTAAAGGACCGAGGATTTTCCTGCATTTCCAGGCTCTTGCAGCCAGTTCCCTGTCACCCATGGGAAGGGCTCAGGGTGCCGCCCAGGCCTGCCTCACCTGCCGTAACGGGGGCCTCCCCACTGATCCCTTGCCGCAGCGTGCCTCACTGTTAGGGACTCCGGCGTGTGGTTCAGAAACGGGGCCTGTGCTCCAGAGTCTCCTCAGGTGCTCAGGGGCCCACATGGTGGGCGAGCAGCTTCCTCCCCCCAGGACGGTGCTCTCTCAGTGCTCCAGGTCCTTGGTGCTCCTCTCAACTCTGGAGGCACATTCTGTCTGGGAGCGTCAGGACCGCACTTGTCCCTGTGCTCTTGGTGGGGAGCAGGGACGTCAGAGGAGGGGCAGTAGGAAAGAGGGACTCGCGGGGGCCTGCTTTCAGGGTTTCTGTCCAGCAGGATAATCTGGTTGTTTTAAATGGATCTGGCTCTCCTATAAAACCGCTAAGGCCTGCGGCAAGATCCACATGTTCTTTCAGTCATGCTAGCTTGGTTTGGAGGAAGGAAGACACCAAACCATTGCACTTCAGAGTCACTGGTTTTTATAATCAAATGGGGACCAGAGATCATGCCAGCTGGGTGGCTCTGCACCTGCCTTTGGGCTCCTGGCCATCACTCCAGGGTCAGGAAGGCAGAGCCTGCAGGTTGCCCCTGTCCTGGAATTTTCTAGAGGTAGGGAGGAAGCACCAGGGACCTGAGGTCCGATGTCCTGCTGAGGTGCCAGTCCCTCCCGAAGCAAGCGGACTGCTTCGAAACATGATACAGAATGACCCAGCTGAACGTGCCTGGCACGTGACAAGGTGTTTGGATTAGTAACCACTATCCTACTGTCCTGCATTTGTGTGTACTTTTTATTCTTCTCAGGAACTGGAGAAAACCAGGATGGTTAAGTAACTTGTTTTCTTAGTTCCTCAGTAGTGGAACCAGGATCAGAACCCAGTGCTCTTGCTCCTTGGGCCCTGGCACCCTGGAGCCCCTCCGTCCTGACCTGGACCTCCCTAAACAGCACCTGTCCTGGCTGTCTCCAGTGGGAGAGCCTGAGTCCTGCAGTCCTGGGGACCCTCCCATTTCAAGACAAAGGCACCACAGAAGTTGGGTGACTTGGCTAAGAGCATATTGTGGTGAGCTGAGAACCAGATCCCATGACTGACTTGTGTAAAAGTACAGAAGAAGTTGTAGGAGGAGTCTGCATTTTCACAGAGTTTACAGTTTTGTGCAGTGTGACCGTTTCCACGGTTAGCATTACCTGCTTGGTGGTGAGGCTTTCTTTCTCCTGAACCCTGGAACTCTTTGCCGAAAGCCAGTCTGCACCTGTAGACCTCATAGTCACCACCCTCTGGGGTTAGAAGGTGATTTGCAGCAGAACCAGATTGTTGTGAGTGGTTTTATGAGTTGGTTATGGACACAGGAGCACACACATCAGAGGCTCAGGAAAACAAGGCCATTATACTCCTAGGTCCCAGAGGCGCCAGGCACACCTGGTATAACCCCCGCTGGGCCACCCAGGGGAAGCACCAGATCAGGAGGCAAAAGAAAGGAGGCAGGGGAGGAATTAGGCTGCTACCTTTGTTGGGGTTTCTATAGGAAAAGCAGTCAGGACAGAGTGAACAATTCAGGACAGACTACATGAATAATTTGACTTTGAGTAATAAGGATGGCCCTTAGTTGCCAGGGACCAGGTTGATCAAGGCAAAGGAACAGTGCTCCTGGGTGCAGGGACGGTGGGGCAGGCAGGGTGGAGGGTGTTGCTCCGGGTGCAGGGGCAGATGGGGCAGGCAGGGTGGAGGGGTGTTGCTCCAGGTTCAGGGCGGGGAGAGGGGGGAGGACTTTGCTAGGTCAGCTCCCGGCTCTGCTGTCCCCTAAGAGCAGCTGGCCCTGGGCAGCAGTCTCTGGAGCCAGAAGGGTTCTGGGAGAATCACCACACCTGTGCCCAGGTGCCGAGCTCCCAGGTGTCCCGGTGCCCAGCGCTCTTGCTGGCCCCCTGCCCCCAGGAAGCCTCATCTGTGTGCACGCAGCCTTGGCAGCATCTCCCTGGGCCCGTCAGAGCAGCCCGCTGCCACCGTCATCCCATCCCGTGCACAGCACACACTCGGTCCGGGTGGACGTGTGCAAGGAGTGTGCCCTCGTCCTGTGCCCTGGATCGGATTCCTACAGGAGCCCGCCTACTTCAGAGGCTGTGCTCAGAGAAGTAGGAAGACACGCCCCTCCGTGACCTGCCTTTGGTCACCCGACCCTCGAATGCACGTTCGGTGGTTGGGAGCCCTGGTGTGGGTTTGGAGATGAGCCGTACCGTGTGCACCTTGGCCGGGCGCGGGACTTTAGGTGGGGTGGCGGTCTTGCTGGTCGCTGCAGGCCGCACGCAGGTGCAAGGCTCGTGTGCTGGTGGCCCGGGCCTCCCCTCCAGAGCTGGATGCAGCGCCCACCCCGAGCAGGCGCTCCCGCTCCGGCCCGCTCGTCCCTCCGCAGACGTGGGGCGAGTCCCCACTCCCTGAGGATGCGCTGCGGGCCTTGCAGCCGTGGGGCCATGGGGCGTGCAGGTGGAGGTCAGGCCTGCAGGGCCCTGTTGCACCTGGTCCTGGGCTCCCCTCCTCGTTCCGGGTTCCCTCCCCGAAGTCTGACGCGGGGAGGGTTGGGGGTCCCCACCTGACGAAGGCCGCAGACTGGCGGTCGCCGTTTGACAAACACGTCCAGACTTCCGTAGATGTGACCGTTTGAGCCCCATTGGAGGTGCACGTGGACGCCAGCTCGTGTCTTGAGCATGTGCTGCGCGCAGCCTGGTCCTGGGGTTCGGGGTGGCGGGGCTCCCGGAGCCGCCGTCCGCAATCTGAGCGTTTTGAGACACAAAACTGACAGAGTATTAGAGCCTGAGCCGAGGTCCTTGGCTTTGTCCATGGCGCTTCCTCTGGTGGAGCGGGCGTCGGGGAGAGGCGGGGACCAGGGACGCTGGCTGGGGGGGGGCACAGGGGCACAGGGGAGGACCCTGGGGCACAGGGGTGGGGGCGAGGGGTTTCCCAGGAAGGGAAGGTTCGGTAGGGCTGGAGCGTGGCAGGGGCGGTGTGGGGAATAGCATGGGCCCTGGGGACCTTGTTCCCATCCTGTCCCGCTGACTAGCATAAGCCGCCCGACCGCCACCTCCCAACGCGGAGGGGGGTCGTCTTCAACGTGCTGGCGGTCGGACCTGAAGTTCATGGGTACCCAAGCGTTGTCACCCCTAAGGGGGTAGGAAACGGGTTGTTGTGAAAGGAAATATTTTGTGTTTCTGGGCAATGATAGAATGGGACTTCTGTTTCCACACTGTATGGGTAGAAGTCAACCGAACTTATGTTTTGAGTGTGTCCGTGATGCCTTCCGTGCCCGCAGGCAGCCCCTGGCACTGGGGGACTGGAGTGCGGAGACGGCGCTGATGAGCTCTGCCCACGGCCCGAGGTTTCAGTACGTCGTTCTGTCTTTACGTACGCAGCGTAGGGGATGGTTTTCGTGGTTGGAAGTACAATCTCTGGAAGAGGGTGCAGCCCAGGGCTGGGGGCTCAGCAGGGAGCTGTGGGCAGGGCCCTGCAGGGAGCGGTAAGCCCTGGCGTCTGGGGATGGGCACGCACAGTGGCCTTGCCGTCCTCCGAGCCCGTCCCTGAGGATGGACTTCACGCCGTGAGGCAGGTTAACAGACGGGAACCGGGACCGAGGCTTTCCTGGGGTGTCAGGCCCTGATGGTGACAGGTGACTGTCCTCATGCCGAGCTGTGAACACCTGCCATGTGCCAGGCTTTGTTGCAGCCCCACCGCCGCCGCAGATGGTGGAGGCAAGCTGTGGGACAAAGGGGTGTGGGGGGCCTGTGACGCATGGATGGGCCACAGCACGGCCCTGTGCACGGAGCTTGGCCCTGCAGACCACGGACGACCTGGGCAGTGTTCTCGTCTCGCGATCCAGGGGCTTCGAGAAGCACTTAGAGAGCAGCCCCCGAGCGACATCCGAGTGTGTGTGGCGCCGTGGGCATGTGCACAGTGCGAGTCCCAGGCGGCCCCAGGACGGGGCCTTGTCCTCTCCTGTCCTCTGGGGGCCGGCGAGTGTTTCCTTGCTGTGTCTGTGGGTCTTCAAGCGTGGTGAAGAAGCTTTAAAAACCCTGTTTACAGGGTTGTGTGCTCGCTTCTGCTTCGTCAACGCAGAGTGACCTGTCTGTTCTTTCCCCAGATTGCAGACGGATACATGAAGGTCCGAGGGGCACCTGCACCGCCTCCGCTTCCTTGGACCGGCCGCCGCGTGGGCCCAAAGCCCGGTGTTGGCCCTGGGACGCCGTTAACGTAATAAATTGAGGACAATGACTCCTATGAGTGATGGGGGGACATCAGAAAGCATCTTCGACCTGGACTACACGTCCTGGAAGATCCGCTCCACGCTGGCGGTGGCTGGCTTCGTCTTCTACCTGGGAGTCTTTGTCGTCTGCCACCAGCTCTCGTCCTCCCTGAATGCCACCTACCGCTCTCTGGTGGCCAGAGAGAAGGTCTTCTGGAACCTGGCAGCCACACGCGCCGTCTTCGGCGTTCAGAGCACTGCTGCGGGCCTGTGGGCCTTGCTGGCGGACCCCGTGCTGCACGCCGACAAGGCGCGCGGCCAGCAGAACTGGTGCTGGTTTCACATCGCAACGGCAACCGGATTCTTTTTTTTTGAGAACGTAGCAGTTCACGTGTCCAATGTGCTCTTCCGGACATTTGACTGGTTTTTGGCCATCCACCATCTCTTCGCCTTTCTGGGATTTCTTGGCTCCGTGGTCAACCTCGGAGCCGGCCACTATCTGGCTATGAGCACGCTGCTTCTGGAGGCGAGCACTCCCTTCACCTGCATTTCCTGGATGCTCCTAAAGGTGAGTGTTTCTCACGGGGCGTGGGGGGTCATTTGCAGCGTCTGCACACGTCAGCCCAAGCCGGGGAGCTGTGGAGCCATCCTGTCTTGTGCCTGTACAGCCGCTTTGTTCTGCACACGCTGTACGCTCACCACCCGGTAAACCACAGCACGCAGACTTCTTCAGTTCCATGTTCCGAATTTTAAATCTTATTGGCTTCTAGCTCCACAGCAAAACAAGACTCAGTGGACCTTAGGACTCTGTCAATAGAATTTTATAAGCCCCAGAAAACGTGATTCTGTTTTTCTTTTTTTTTTTTTAAGATTTTAGTTATTTATTCATGAGACACACAGAGAGAGGCAGAGACACAGGGAGAGGGAGAAGCAGGCTCCATGCAGGGAGCCTGAGGTGGGACTAGATCCCGGGTCTCCAGGATCACGCCCTGGGCTGAAGGCGGCGCTAAACCGCTGGGCCACCGGGGCTGCCCGTGATCTACCCTCTTAACCAGTTTTTAAGCATACGTGATGTAACTGTGGACAGCGGGCCCAGTGTTGTCCAGCAGAGCCCTCAAGTGTGTCCCCCATGCTTGGTGGGAACTCCATGCCTGGTGATGAGCACCTCCCGCCGCCCCTGCCTCCAGCCCTGAGCAGCCGCCACTCCACAGCGTTCTGTGAGTTTAATTTAGATCCAGAAGCAGAAGCACGCCGTGTTGGCTTTCTGCAGCTGGCTCGCCCCTCTGAGCTCTGTACCTCAAGGCTCCTGCACATTGCATGCCGCAGAATCTCCTGGGGCTGAGTGGTTTTGCGTGGTGTGCGCACCGCGCTGTGTCTGCTCGTCTGCCGTGGGCACCCAGGTTGCGTGCACATCTTAGCCGCTGTGAAGAGCAAGCGTTGCAGTGAACGTGGGAGGTGCTGACAACTCTTCGAGATCCTGATTTCGGTTATTTTGGAAGAGTGTTCAGAAGTGGGATTACCGGATGATGTGGTAGTTCTGTTTTAGAAAAGAAAACCTCCGTGCTGTTGCGCACAGTGGCTGCCCCATGTCCTCTTCCCACCGGGATCGTGCAAGGGGCACACCGGTCCCTTGGTTGTTGGTTGTAGCCATCATGACAGCCTTGTGGTGGTCTCACGGTGGTTTGGGTTCGCATCTGCTGGGCGATCAGGGACCTCAGACACAGTGGTGAGCCGTCTCCCTGTCTTCTCTGGAAAACTGCTCACGTCCTTGCGCCATGTTTGAATCCGTTTTCTTTCCACTCTCTAGTTGTTCTTTATGTACGTTGGAGAGGCGTCTGTTGCTGGTCACGTGGTCTGCAGGTGCCTTGGCCCCACTGGAGCTTTGCTGTGAAGAAGCTTCTTAGCTTTGCACAGCCCCAATTGTTTATTTTTATCTCTGTTGCCTGTGCTCTTGCTGTCGGAGCAATCATTGCCAAGACGGAAGTTGTGAAGTTTTTTCCCTGTGTTTTCTTCCCGAAGTGTTAGTTTTGGATCTTCTGTGTCAGCCTTCACCTTCTGACTTGACTTTTGTGTCTGGTGTTGGAACATGGTCTGTTTTCGGACCTTTGCACATGGCTGTGTGGTTTCCCAGCACCACCTGTGGGAGGGACTGTCTTTTCCTTGTGGGTTCTTGGCCCCTTGGGCAGGCCAGTTGGGTGTACCTGGTGGGTTTATTTCTGGACTCTGTGTTCTGTTCCATCGGACTCCACGTCAGTCTTCCCCCACGCCATACAGTTTTGAGAAGCTTTGTAATACAGTCTGAAATCAGGAAGTGTGACGCCTGCATGGATTCTTCTTTCTCAAGGTTGAGATGACTGTTTGTGGTCTTTTGTGGTTTCCTTGGGACTTCTTTTAAAAACATCTTCTATCTCTGGTGAAGTTCTCACTTTGCTCATGCACTGTCCTCGTGATCTCCATGGCTGGCATCTTTGTGACCGTTGCGGGTGCATGTCTGTCGGATAAGTCATTTGACTCCATTTCCTTAGGATCTGCCTTTAGAGACTTGCCTTGTTCCTTCACCTGGACCACCTGTGCCCTTGCTGTCCGTGTATCACACAGAGTGGGCACTTCCCGCAGGCCCCCCACACAGTCCTCACGCAGGAGCTGACCCCCTGGCCGGTGTGGCCAGGGGTTCTGGGGTCTCTGCCAGACCTCCCACGGGGAAGAGCAGGCCGTGTGCAGTCTGCTCCCTGGTGTGGAGCTGGCATGGAGGCGGAAGCTACGGGGCCTACCAGCCCAGCCATCACCTCTTCTCCCCACGCAGCTGGACTCTGCAGGACCCATCAGAAGTGCAGGACTGGCAAGACCGAGGCCAGCCCTCTGCAAGGGCAGAATCAGGGTGCTTGTGGGGAGAGAGGGTCCAGCCTCCTGCCCCCCGTCTTCTGACCTCGTGTTGTTTTCTTAGGTTCATGTTTCTGAATAGGGTTGTCTTACTACTGATTAGAGGCATCAGGACCTACCCTCATTTTCTGTGTAATATTTGTATCCTTTTTGTTTTTGAAAGACGTATGTCTTCTAAATACAATCTTGATTCTCATTTTGATATGAAAATGTTTAAGTTAGGCTCCTGAAAATTATATTGTTATATATACATTTCTAAGATTTTATTTATTTGGGCAACCCGGGTGGCTCAGTGGTTTAGCGCCGCTGTCAGCCCAGGGCCTGATCCTGGAGACCCGGGATCAAGTCCCGCATCGGGCTCCCTGCATGGAGCCTGCTTCTTCCTCTGATTTTATTTATTCATGAGAGATACAGAGAGGGAGAGGCAGGCTCCATGCAGGGAACCCAAAGTGGGACTTGATCCTAGGACCCCGGGGTCACGCCCTCAGCCACCCAGGTGCCCCAAGAATTATCTTTTTAGCAGAGAGGTTTTTTTTTTTTTTTTAATAATAAATTTTTTATTGGTGTTCAATTTGCCAACATACAGAATAACACCCAGTAGCAGAGAATTCTTGCCATCTTTTCTGGCATACTGTTCACAGGATATTTTATGTGAAACATGAAATACTGCTTTTTGTTTCATAAATGTCTGATGGAGTCACCACAAAGGGGTCAGGTGACAGGCACTCCTATAATGCTGTGGGAAGCTTCGGGAGAAAATCATGAAGTGGGAAGAATCATCAGTGCCTTTGGGTCAACAGGGTAAACAGTGTGAGAACGTGGGAAGTGGATTACCAGTGTCCATGGGGCTGACTGTCCACCCATAGCAAACATCTGTGGAGCACCTAGAAGGCAGCAGGCATTGGTACCGTCCCCCAGGGCCACCCCTTCCTGGTGCTGCAGGAGGCCTTGTGAGTGTGGGGACAGGTACAGGCTGCCCTGGGCAGCTCGGTGAGTGCTGTGGCTGGCAGGTGAACCAGGGCCAGTGTGCTGGGGAGCTGCCGGCTGCTGCTCAGTTAAGCACCTGGCGAGATCGTGGGGAGTGCGGGGTTTGGAGATGGTGTCAGGTCCTCAGGCAGGAATGATTTGGCAGAAGGTTGGAAATCATTAATGGAGTAGAAGGTCAACCCAGGCAATGTCTAAATGATCATCTCGGCTGCTGGTCCAGGTGTGGGTCATTTTTGATAAGATGCAGAGACTTGGGAGTCGCCTGCATGCTGTGCACCTGCGGGTCCTCCTCATGCCCTTGGCTTTTCAGTTCTCTCCTTGTGGGGGCATCGTCCCCACGAGACGGGCTTCCCGAGGATGGAGAGCAGGGCCTGAGACCTCCCTGTGTTCTCAGGCCATGAGCACAGCTCCAGCGTTGTGTTCAGGTGTGGATGGAAGGCCAACAGAAGGCTGTGTCCACATCCACATGCAGAAGAATGAAACTAGACCACTCTCTTGGATCCAGACACAAAGATAAACTCAAAATGGATGAAAGATCTAAATGTGAGACAAGATTCCATCAAAATCCTAGAGGAGAACACAGGCAACACCCTTTTTGAACTCAGCCAGAGTAACTTCTTGCAAGAAGAAGGCAAAAGAAACAAAAGCAAAAATGAACTGTTGGGACTTCATCCAGATAAGAAGCTTTTGCACAGCAAGGGATACAGTCAACAGAACTCAAAGACAACCTACAGAATGGGAGAAGATATTTGCAAATGACGTATCAGATAAAGGGCTAGTTTCCAAGATCTATGAAGAACTTAGTAAACTCAACACCCAAGAAACAATCCAATCATGAAATGGGCAAAAGACATGAACAGAAATCTCACAGAGGAAGACACAGACATGGCCAACACGCACATGAGGAAATGCTCCGCATCACTGGCCATCAGGGAAATACAAATCAAAACCACAATGAGATCCCACCTCACACTAGTGAGAATGAGGAGAATTAACAAGGCAGGAAACCACAAATGTTGGAGAGGATGTGGAGAAAGGGGAACCCTCCTGCACGGTTGGTGGGAATGTGCACTGGTGCAGCCACTCTGGAAAACTGTGTGGAGGCTCCTCAAAGAGTTAAAAATAGACCTGCCCTACGACCCAGCAATTGCACTGTTGGGGATTTACCCCAAAGATTCAGATGCAATGAAACGTCGGGACACCTGCACCCCAATGTTTCTAGCAGCAACGTCCACAATAGCCAAACAGTGGAAGGAGCCTTGGTGTCCATTGACAGATGATGGATAGAGAAGCTGTGGTCTGTGTATACACTGGAATATTCCTCAGCCATTAGAAACAACAAATACCCACCATTTGCTTCAATGTGGATGGAACTGGAGTATGATGCGGAGTGAAATAAGTCAATCGGAGAAGGACGAACATTATATGTTCTCATTCATTTGGGGAATATAAATAATAGTGAAAGGGAACAGAAGGGAAGGCAGAAGAAATGGGTGGAAATATCGGAAAGGGAGACAGAACATAAAGACTCCTAACTCTGGGGATCCCTGGGTGGCGCAGCGGTTTGGCGCCTGCCTTTGGCCCAGGGCGCGATCCTGGAGACCCGGGATCGAATCCCAATCGGGCTCCCAGTGCATGGAGCCTGCTTCTCCCTCTGCCTGTGTCTCTGCCTCTCTCTCTCTCTTTGACTATCATAAATAAATAAAAATTAAAAAAAAAAAAAAAAAAAAAGACTCCTAACTCTGGGAACCGAACTAGGGGTGGTAGATGGGGAGGAGAGCAGGGGGTGGGGTGAATGGGTGACAGGCACTGAGGGGGGCACTTGATGGGATGAGCACTGGGTGTTATTCTGTATGTTGGCAAATTGAACAATAAAAAATAAATTTATTATTAAAAAAAAAAAGTAGAAGGCTGTGTCCAGCATTCCTGTCCCGACCATCCTTCTTACAGAGGAGCCTGCTCACGCCGTGGTCAACGGGGACCTACAGCAAACTTGCCAGACAGAAGCTGGGGCTGTAATTCACACGTTTGAGAAAATAGATGATTAGTTATCCAGAATTGTTTTTGTTTTGTAGGAATTTCTTTAAAAGAAGAAATGAAAATCTTCCCTGTCTTTTTCCAGTCCGTAGTGGTGATCAGTGTTGTTTTTGTTTTTGTTTAAGATTTTATTCATTTAGGGCAGCCGGGGTAGCTCAGCAGTTTAGCGCCGCCTTCAGCCCAGGGCGTGACCTGGGGGTCCCAGGATAGAGTCCCATGTCGGGCTCCCTGCATGGAGCCTGCTTCTCCCTCTGCTTGTGTCTCTGCCTCTCTGTGTGTCTCTCATGAATGAATGAATGAATGAATGAATGAATGAATAAATACCTTTAAAAAAAAAAAGATTTTATTTAGTCATGAGAGAGACACAGGCAGAGGGAGAAGCAGGCTCCAGGCAGGGAGCCCGATGTGGGACTCGATCCCAGGACCTGGGATCATGCCCTGGGCTGAAGGCAGATACTCAACCGCTGAGCCTTCAGGCACCCCTGGTGATCAGTGTTCCATGGTTTCATGTGTATTTCTCCAGAGTTGTCTGTACCGTCTGAAGCCGGGCATGGCCACCAGCCTCTTTCAGGACGCTCTGCTCTGCGTGGGAGGAGCAGGGCTGGTGGGAGGCCCAGCCTCTGGTCCTCAGCATCCTCAGGAGGAAGGGAGGCTCCAGTGGTGGGTGGGTGCAGGAAAGCAATTGGTTTTGGACTTTTCTGCTGTCCCTACAGCTTGCTGGGTGCTGTTTGTGCAGGATCGGGGGGGGAGGGATGTCCACATGTTCACTTCTTAGTACCGTCAGGATAGTGACTGCACCAAGCCAGTGGACCCTAGCAGCACAACTGGACCCCACGTTAAGGTAGCTTAGGTCAGTTATTCTAGGTGTTTCATTCCTCGTTGTAGTTGACATACTACTAAACGTAAGTAACCACCCTCTATAACATTAAAACCTTTTAAGCTTTTACTAAAGCTTCCAGAGTCCTGCGTAGTTGGGCATCTGGATTCAAGAATCTGCCTGGCCGTCCAGGGCTGACTTGTTGAGATAGTAAAGGATGTAGATCAAGACAGCAGACATCACCATAACTAAGATGGTTTTTCTATGCAAACAGTGGCTCGTTCTTAGCATTCCCTTCATGAATGATTCTGAAATGCTGGTTAGAGTTAATAAATGCGTTGCACAGGACTCAAACCTCTATAGATAAAATTCACCCACGAAAGCCTAGCCCGTAGTGTGAATGAGGTCATGAAGATTTTTGTACACGTGTGCTGTGCAGTGCTAGCCGCCGGGAGCCGGAGCTGCACAAAGCAGCATTGTCACAGACTTTGTTCCTGTCCCTGCTTAGGGCACTCGTGATGACGGTGCCCGGGTTATGCCAAAGAACGCTCAGTTCTCCAGCTCTGAGCTTTCTGAACTCAACATCTTTATTATATGAGTTCACATTCATGATAGGAACATTAATATTTTAGCAGTGAGGGAATGACGGAGAAGAGCCCTTTGTTCTGTGAATTTTGGAGAATGGCAACATGGGACGCAGTCCGTGCCGCTAAACATGAAGGAGAGGTGATGGAGAGGTGGCCTCCAGGTGTCCTTGGCTACCATGGAGGACACACTTTGTTCCCCAGGAGCAATCTGACATTGGAAATGTCAGACTTCCACGTTTCTGTGCTTGAGAAATGTGTGCTTGTGGCCCTACTTGTACAATCCCACGGAAGATACCCGCTGTCATGAGTAGTAATCAAGCACTCTGCCAGCTGCAGGCGGGGACTTGGGAGGAAACACGGATGATGGACCAAGCTCTGGAGGTGGAAGTCTGTACTGGCATATGTATGTGTTGTTCCCTTGGGAAACAGAGTGTGGCCGAGTCCAGAGGAGCTTGCACAGGGGAGCATAGCCCATGCAGCTGGGATCGGGTGTCCCCACCTGCGTGTGTCCAGGCTCCACCTGGTGCTGCCAGTGTGTGTCCAGGGAGGGCACACAGCATGCATGGCCAAAGCCAAATGCTGCCCATTGCCACCTCTGGACCTGGTGATGGGGCCACTTGGCAGGGACCACCCTGTTTCTCAGCAGATTGGGGCAGGCTACAGTGCTGGGACACTTGGTCCCTATTGATAGAGGACTGACTGCAGTTGTAGCTTCTACTCCAGACAGCCAGGAGCCTCTGAGAACTGGAGCCTCACCCTCTGGTTTTACAGACAAGTTAGCAGACGCATTTGGTTTTATCTTCCTGTCACTTTGCCATCAGGATGATGAACACACATTCTCCTGGTCTTAACTTCTCCCCTGTGCATGTCTCAGGCCCCTGTAGTGTGGAGGTGCTACACTTGTTTCAGATTTGTGCCTCCTTGGCTCCCCTCCTGCATGTCGAGGTCCCCGGGAAGCATGTGGCTATGACCCACCTTGAGTGGCACCAGATACAGGCCTGTCGTTCTGTTTGCTCCGGGGTTGGAGCAAACTAAGTGCTTGGTGAGTTTGTGAAAGGCTGCTCGTGTGGTTTGAAGATGGCACATGCTGCACGAGCAGAGCAGCGTCCAGCCCTGGAGACTCCGGTAGGGAGGCTGCCGGCAGAAGGCCTGAGGCCCAGCAGCCGGGAGCGCTGGGTGCCCAGAGGAGGAGAGCCCTGCTGGAGCCTCCACGGGGCTTTCCGTCTGCCCTTCTGTCTCCTGGCCTCACGTCCATGCCGTCCGCGCTCGTTAATCAGCTGCAGCATTTCATGTTTAAACTCTGCCAGAAGTAGATGCTGCTTTGGGGTGTTATTGACGCCGACCTGATCATCAACAGACTAGAAAAAGGCACGCACGGGTGTGTCTGCGCTAAAAGAGGTAGACCATCGGCTGTTTGGTGAGGTTATTTTTGAGCAAGTTCACAGTATTTCAGACAACAAGGAAGTTCCTTGTTTTTCTTAGTTTATTTTTCCGAAATCATCAATTCATAGATTCTCGTTTTCCTTTGTCAGAGCTGTGTGGACACATTTCATGACATGTGAGATTAGGATTCCTTTCCTGTTTTTAACAACACCCTCTCGGGAGTTGGTTTGCTGTGGCCCCTTCAGGGTTCAGCATATGGGACTCAAGCAGAGCTGGTTCCCTTTCCTGAGATCATACTCTCTTGCCTGCTCGCAGAGTTTTCCTTCTGCAAAAGCAAGACCCTGTCCCACCCTGGGAGGGGGCCACCTGCGGCTCGAGCTCCCGAGGAAGATACTTTGTAGCTTGGGTTCAGCAGAGACCAGGTTGCAGAGGCTGGTGTGGGAGGTCTGAGGGGGGCTGGGATGTGGTGGTGCTGGAGGTCCTGGTGCTGGAGTGACCCGGTGCTCACTGTCTGGGGCCCGACCATCCTGGGCCCGACCATCTTGGTGCCAGACGTCCTGGTGCTGGTGAGGTCCCACCTTGGTGTCCAGGATCTGATGAACCACCTTCAAGTTCTCTGTTCAGTGTTGGCTACAACTACTGGAAACTAGTTTTAGTGTAAATTTAGAGTCATTTGAAGGAAAGTCCATTTTTGCCTGTGTCCATGGGCTCCTGGGGAAAAAGTATCACACATCAAAGCAGGAAACCTTAGTCGTGGTCAGCATCTGTCCTCTCAGCAATTCCTGTCCCCGAGCTGCCGGACGGGGAGCCTGATGTGACAGTACGTGGGGGTCAGGGGGACATAGAGAGACTGGAGTGAAATTGGAGGGGAGACGGGACTTTGCTCTTGGGAGAAACAGGAGGAGCCGGTGGGACTGGTGAGGACACCCCCAACTCTGGGCGCCAGTGCTGCCTCAGCGGGCGGTCTCCTGCCCCCATGAAGCCTCAGGGAGAAGAGAGCTGGGCTGTGCTCGGTCAGGTGGATGAAGGCAGTAAGTCTTCCTCAAAGTGAAGAGTGAGTGTTGATGGTCGTGCATTGAGCCTCGTGTGTTCTGTTTGCAGGCTGGCTGGTCCGAGTCTCTGTTCTGGAAGCTGAACCAGTGGCTGATGATCCACATGTTCCACTGCCGCATGGTGCTGACCTACCACATGTGGTGGGTGTGCTTCCGGCACTGGGACGGTCTGGTCAGCAGCCTGTACCTGCCACACCTGGCACTGTTCCTCGTCGGGCTGGGCCTCCTCACGCTCGTCATCAACCCCTACTGGACCCATAAGAAGACGCAGCAGCTTCTCAATCCGGTGGATTGGAACTTCGCACAGCCAGCACCCAGAAGCAGCCGGCCAGCTGGGGCCAACGGTCAGGTGCTACAAAAGAAGGGCCAGTAGCCACCGGGAGCCTGGGACCGCAGAGCGCGGCGGCCTGTGCGCATGGGCTCCTGCAGGCGAGGCCCTGAGTGCTCTGTCCAGGATGGTCTCTAAGTCGGACCAGCCGTGTCCTTCGTGTGAATTTCTAAGTAGCCGCCAAGTGTTTCTCAGGCCTTGGTTTGCCTCCGGGGGCTGGGGGGCGGGTCTTTGCCATCACAAGTCTGCTGTCCACTGTGCTTTGTTCCTGCACGCCTCAGCGTGTGGGGCCCTGAGGAGCACCACAGAGGGGATGCAGGGCAGAAGCCAGGCCACCTGCCCGGGAGGAGGGGAGCGCCCTGTCTGGGATGCTGTGGTGGCCGCCAGCCTGCTCTTTCCCGTCACACGGTCAGCGTGCGGGAGAGCTTGTCCAGTCATGCTGTCCTTCCTCGTGGGGCAGAACTGCCCCAAGCTACAAGGCGGTCCCATCCGTGCCCCCCCTTGGAGTGTCCCGTGTGACGCGTGCAGTGCCGTGTGCAGCAGTGCATCTGGTGGGGGCACATGCAGACAGCTAGGAGGACGCACGGCCCCGGACCAGACCCAGCCCGACCAGAGTGTTCGTGACGGCGAGGCCCGTGGGCTTCATGGGTCAGGGGACCTGTGGGAAAACAAGAGGTGTGTGTTCATACGCTATGGCTCACTTGGCAAAATAAGGTAGAAAAGTTTTGGTGATTGGATTTTTCTGGACCAAAGGACCATTTTTAAAAGACTGAGTCGCTGGTGGGCTTCCTAAGCAGACCCTTGTTCCGTGGCTGGTGTTTCTGTGGGCTTCACGCCCAGGCAGTGGCCGCTTCCCGCGGTGCTCCAAGGGGCTCGGTGGCAGGGCTTGCGGTCCTGGCTTGCTCTGCAGCAGCCCTTGCTGGGTGCCTAATAGGGGTGGGGGGGTGGGGGTGCATCCCGAGGCGGTTGCCTTCGCCACGCCGTGCCTCGTGGAAGTCACAGCCACCTGGCATGTATGCTGGGTGACACAGGCACCCCCTTCCGAGGGCTCGCTGAGGCCTTTCTGCCTTTCCCAGAGACCTGTGTGCGTACAGTCACGTGTTCCAGGGAAGGGAGCACCTCCATGGGTTTCCATCACGCAGCGAGAACAGGCACAGAGTAGGTCTGCAAAGTGCTGCAGTGAGAACCTTAGGGGAGCAGGGGTCATTTCGGCTCACGACCTGTGGGCTGCGGGGGGCGGGGGGGAGACCCACACAGTTTTATTCTAGCCATGATCATGCAATTAAAACTAAAAGTTTATTTTTTATTTAAATCCCCTTTCATGTGTTTGCAAAAAACACGTGTTTATTGGTCACAGAGATGCCTGACTTGTGCTTGTCACAGAACACGGAGCTCTCACAGTGATGTGTCTTCCGTGCTGCTGCTTCGACTTTATTGATCATGCTTAGTTACAGATGTGCAATACCTATTTATTTCCCCGTAAGAAGTCATTTAGATCTCAGCGTGCCGCGTCCCTGCCAGGACTGCTAACAAGAGACCCCGTGGCCTGTAGTCCTCCCCGATCTCGTGGAACAGAGATGGCTGGCATTTCTGATGGGATGGAAATGTAATAAAATAGTTTATATTTATGGACCCAGGAGGATGTCTGTTGTCGTCTCTCTGTACTGTTTGTGTCTGCGAGTCTTCTGTATGTTGGAGATACAGACTGATAATCAGTCTCCGCGTTCAAAATTCAGTTGAAGGTAGATCCTATTTAGCTTGAGTTTTATCTGAACTACACCAGGACCGTGACCCTTACAGGGCTCACCCTTGACGCCCCGCGTCTCTGTGGAGATGTGGCTTTCGTGCAGGGAGAGGGAAGGGCCAGAGAACACATGAGCTCGCCCACCTGCTCCCTAGGGCTCCCAGTGACCCGGGACTTCCCATGATGAGCAGGAGAGCAAGCACCTTTCTGCAGAAAAGGCTTTTTGAACCCTTCTGATCCAGGGCCTAGTGCCTGTCTTCCCGGACACTGGTATCACCCAGATTGGATGGTGCCTCCCGGGCTCTGCTCCCAGCCCTGTCCATCCACATTCCTGTGGCCCCGCAGGCTGGGAGGCTGTGCCGCTCCTCCGTCTCTGCCTGCAGGCCCCAGGGTCCCCTCAGAGCACCCCCCCGTAGCTAAGGACCGTGGCGCTGTGCCGGGGCACGGCTGCTTCCACTCACGTGGGGAGCCCAGGGCTCAGAGGTGGTGACCGGGCTGGGATGGGATGCAGTCCCACATATACGTGGGCTTGTTCCTCTGGCGTCCGAGCTGAGGCTCCTCCAAGTGCAGTCAGCTCAGAATGTAGGAGAAGCCCTGCTGACCCTCGCTGGCTGATCTCGCGACGTCCATACACACAGACGATCGAGTCGGTGAGGGCGAGGTTGGTGTCCATCCGTCCGTGTGTCTGCAGTGCCTGGTGTGGACCAGCTGTCCAGCCGCAGTGAGGGAGGGATGGAGCAGACGGGCCCTGTGTGGCCGTGGGCAGGGTCCCGCTGGAGAGCTGGCGCGCACCTGCTGACGGAGCATCCAGGACAAGGCAGGGCTGAGAGCTGGCCAGGTGCCTGGCAAGGCCGGGGGCCATGGGCGACGTCCTTGGTGGGGAACGGGAGTCACTGCTCAGGTGCAGGAGGGTCCTGTGACAGGGCTGGGGGCATCCGTCAGGGTCCGCGAGCCTTGTCTGCCCGGGAGGCATGGACATGGATGTGTCAGGCCACGTGGTGGTTTGCTGAAACCTTGTAATGTGTCGAAGTGCTGCAAGGCAGCCCGGCTTCCCTGCACTCCTACAGACGGGGGCGGGGGGGGGCTCACT
This sequence comes from Vulpes lagopus, assembly GCF_018345385.1. NCBI lineage: Eukaryota > Metazoa > Chordata > Mammalia > Carnivora > Canidae > Vulpes > Vulpes lagopus. The sequence goes on from NC_054845.1 coordinate 30,972,332, forward strand.
CTCCTCCACGCGGTCCGACCTGGGGGCCACGTGTGAGCACAGACAGGAGCGGGGGTGCCCATCTCCCTCTCCTCCACACGGTGCGACCTGGGGGCCGCGTGTACCTCGGCTCCGTGCAGACCCAGTGGTCGTGTGTAGCCCTTGCTCAGGCTGGCACGGACTCTGCACCAGGAGCAAGTCGTCACAGATGCAGGGGACCCCTCCCTGGCCCCGAGCTTCAGCAGGAAGGACGCACAACCCCTCACCGAGGAGGCAGTGCAGGGGCGAGGGGGGCCGGGCCTTGAGTCAGAGGACTGCCCCTGGGGCCGGGGATCAGAACACCTCAGTCCTCAGGGCTCTTGAACCGTGCCTATGTCCTGCCCACACCCCGCTGCCCGTTCTGAGCCGACTTCCCTTGAGCTGCCGTGACAGGTGGGGGCAGGCGCAGGTTCTGGAAGTTACTGTGCAGCGGCCGCGGCTGCAGGCGCTCGGAGCCCATGCACACCGGCCAGGGCCCACCACTGCCGCCAGACTGATGCCAGGAGTGAGGGTCTCGACCCTCCTGGAGGTAAGGAAACACAAACAATGCCCAAACTGTCTCATGTCATGTCACATGTTTACTAAATTTGCTTTGCTTTAACAGGAGAGCTTACGGATTCAGTAATTCTCTTTTTAAACAACTCTTCCCTTTTGTCAGGAAGTAGAATATCGATGGTGCGTGTCGCCTTGCGTCATCTTGTCTGGAATACAGCGAGGGGAATCCGGGAATCTGGTCTTTCCTCTAATGACTTGGAACACAGAATGTTTGGAATCGACTCCAGGCTATGCAGAGCCTGCCCATCTCCTTTTAGGATGGCCGAGCACCCGCGTGTGCGGGAGGGAACGTCCACACTCCTCCTTCTGGAGATGCCTGGAGCCCAGAGCACGTCCGGGTCACGGTGACAGCGCCCCACGCGACAGGACTCCCCTGGCCTGTGCCCTGGGAGCCCCGCGAGGGCACCCCAGGCCTCCATCACCGCGGCCCCCTGCCCTTCTGCGTCGTGCACCCGTCTGTGTGGCAGTGCCACACCTTCCCCGACACCGGCCTCCCTCCCCCGCCCAGGGCCCACCACACACGGGCCGTGCCAGTGCCGCCGCAGCCTGTGAGGGCAGCCAAGGCTTGATGGAGGCACATGGCCTTCCACTACCCCACGTTCATGCTGCAGCCCCAGAGCAGCGGAAGGAGTCCAAAAATTAGCCCAGAGTTAGAATCCTCAGGTTTTAAATGCCAGCGCCTTCAATCTCCAAATTCCCTGATGACATTTCACACACAAAACGTTAACAGTACCTGGGAGCTTTCTCAGTGGCAGAGATCTATAAAAGGCAAAACCACCGTAGTTAGATGGCCCATTGCAGCCACAGTTTCTTTGGTTTAGATGAGGATAACCCTTAGTTCTTACCTCGGAAATTCCTGAACCTGTTTGGTCCACCCCAGAGATTTTATTTCTCCATGATACAGATGCAGAGTGCAGGATGCGGGGGCACAGAAGCGATCATGTAGGTAGCCAAGTTCAGGGAGTTGGAGGCACACCATGCCAGGGCTCCCCCGTAAACGTCAGGGAGTTGCAGGAGTATCTCAGATCACTTAGTAAAGCTTGGAAAAATAGCTCCCTCAGCAAAAGTGATTTTCTGCGCTTTAATATGGAGGCAGTTACAGGGACTGGTTGGCCATGTCCCTCAATCAGGGCATCTCCTTCCCAGAGGAATACCGGCCTCAGAGCAGATGCCCTTTGCCCCTTTTCTGCCTTCTGTTGACTGGAGCCACGGTCCTGGCTCTACAGGTGCACCTGCCCTCGATGCAAAGGGGACAGGCGAGGACCACAGTCGGCGGGGCACATGGATCACGTGCCAGGTGCAACAGACCACGTGAGCCCCAGAGCCACCATCCCAACAGCAGTTTCCCTCGAGAGACCCTGTGTTCAGCCCACGTGTGTTTCTGGTCCTCTGTCAGGGGCTCAGGGGAAGAGGTGTAATTAGCTCCCAGGGGAACACATTTCCAATGTGAGACTAGACCTTCTCAGAATCATACGTGCTGACGAGAGGGGACACCCCGGGGCCGTGGACCACACCCTCATCCCAAAGCCACGGCCCCAGAGGCTTCAGCGTTTAGCGTGTGTTACTAGTTCGCTTTTGTCTGTTTATAACTTTTTAGTTTGCACTAATTTCAGACTTAGGAACAGCTGGGAAAAGTGTCTCTCATCCCTACTTCCTACTTCACTGCACATCGCTTTACCCCTGACGCTGTGGATGTCCAAATTGGGTCTCTGAAGGGCTCACGGTAGAGACCAACCCAAGAAACGTACAGTCAACGCTTTTCACAGGATGTACCATTTCCCCCTGGCTTTGACAGCTGTCCCCACACACCCTCACCTGCCACGCCTCCTGGCCAAGATGCAGCCCAGGGCCACAGCTCTGCTTTGAGGAGTGACAGCCAATTATGCTATAGAACATCCCTCAGTGTGGGTTGGTCTGATGTGTTGTCAGGATTGGATTCAGGTTACACAATTTTGGCTGGAAAACAAGTTAATGTTGCTGTCTTTCTTGGGGTATCAGGTCCGGAGGCACTAGGCTGCCTCTTACTGGTAGCATTAATTTTGGCCACCAGATTGGAGTGTAGTCTGGTTTCTCCACTGCACAGTTAGCATATTCTCTCTCTCTCTCTTTTTAAAAATATTTTATTTATTTATTCATGAGAGACACAGAGAGAGGTAGAGACACAGGCAGAGGGAGGAGCAGGCTCCCTCTGGGGAGCCCAGTGCGGCACTCGATCCCAGAACCCCAGGGTCACACCCTGAGCCGAAGGCAGATGCTCAACTGCTGATCACCCAGGTGCTCCAGCATTTTCTCTTTGTCATAAGAGGTTGTGAGTGGAAATGGATTGGGACCCTGTAAGCCCTGTGCCTCTACAGCACTGCCTCTTGCTCTGGATATGCCACCTGCTGATGCTCAGTACTGGCTGTCCCTGAATCTGCTCTTACTGTGATGGTTGCCAACTGTTACTCTTCGGACAGCATCATCCCTTCTGTGTTCATTAGCTGGAAATCTCTTGTAAAAAAGAGCCTTACCTCTCCCCGTGCTGTTTGTTGTCCATACGGGTTCATAGATTCTAAATGCTATGACTTTGTTTACAAGAGCTTCCAAATCACTGAACATTCCTTGTACGCTCTGAGACTCAGATTGCCCCCAGATTTGTGAGGTGGCACCTGCTCAGGCTGGCCCCAGTGTCCTTTTGTTTGCCCTATGATTGCTTTTCATCACTTCCTTATTTTCTGTTGCAACAGGATGTCCCTTCTCTCTAGGGTCCCTGTATTGGATTCAGCGATCTCTCCAAGGAGCCTGGCTCTTTGTAGTGAGGGCTAGTACTTAGAAATCAAGAGATGAGATACGCTCATTGCGTGTAGGCCATCGTGACTTCTAGACCCTTCTGCCTTCAGCATCAGCCCCGTCCCCTGTCTTGTGCAATGGGAGCTGCCTCACGGCATCATCAGTGAATTATACGTTGCTCAAACTTTCCATTTATACAAAACAGGTTCAGAGTCTCTTCGCCTGTACAACTGCCAACACTAAACCTCCCCCAGAAGGATGTGCAGTTTGCAGGATGCTTCTCTTGAGCCTGAGGGCATCCGTGGATGCTGGCTGGATCCGGCCCACCTCCCCGTGAGATAATTGGGTTAGTTATTTGAAGGACAGTTGGGTCCATTGGTTTGTGTGTGCATTAGTTTTTGAATTTTCTCAAATCCTTGTTAGTTTGATTTTGGCTTTTGGGTACATAGAACATTATCATGATTCTTATTCAAACATTGTTGAGAAATGTCATCCTCTTTCCTTCTTCCTCCACCCTGATCCCTCCAGTCCTCATAAGTAACCTAGTTCATTTGTGTTTACAGCCTTTTTTGAGCCATAATTTACATTCTATTCAATTTACCTATTTAAAATGTACACTCTAGTAGGTTTTAATATTCATAGGACTGTGCGGCCATCACCATAGTCCCCTTTATTTTTTTATTTTTTTATTTTTTTAATTTTATTTTTCATTTTTTTTTGTTTTGTTTTCAAGAATGTTTTTTTAATAATTTATTTTTTATTGGTGTTCAATTTGCCAACATACAGAATAACACCCAGTGCTCATCCTGTCAAGTGCCCCCCTCAGTGCCTGTCACCCACCCATTCACCCCCACCCCCCACCCTCCTCCCCTTCCACCATCCCTAGTTCGTTTCCCAGAGTTAGGAGTCTTGATGTTCTGTCTCCCTTTCTGATATTTCCTACCCATTTCTTCTCCCTTCCCTTCTATTCCCTTTCACTATTATTTATATTCCCCAAATGAATGAGAACATATAATGTTTGTCCTTCTCCGATTGACTTATTTCACTCAGCATAATACCCTCCAGTTCCATCCACGTTGAAGCAAATGGTGGGTATTTGTCATTTCTAATGGCTGAGGAATATCCCATTGTATACAATTTTTTTAAAGATTTTATTTATTTATTCATGAGAGACACAGAGAGAGAGGCAGAGAGAGAAGCAGCCTCCGTGCAGGGAGCCCGATGTGGGACTCGATCCCAGAACTCCAGGATCACACCCTGGGCTGAAGGCGGCCACTCAACTGCTGAGCTACCCAGGCGTTCCACCACAGTTCCCTTTAGAGTGTTGTCGTCACCCAGAGAAACCCCACACAATTGGAAGCCACTCCCTGAATCCCCCAGTGGCCTCCCAGGCACAGGCAACCAACAATCTACTTTCTGTCCTCAGGTTGCCAGCCCTGGCCATCTCATCTAAGCAGTTTCGCACAGCAGGTGGTGTCCTATGACTGACTGGTCTCCTTCACATAGCGCTAGGCATCCAGGGCTCATCTGCATTGCCACAAACACCACGACTGTGTTTCAGTATGTTGCCAGTAGGATTGCATTCTGTAGATGGACCACATTTTATCCCTTCAGTGATGGTCACTTGGGTGGCTTCCACCTTTCAGGTATCATGGATAATACTGCAGTGAACATTCTTGTACATGTTTTGCATGGACACGTGTCTTCTTTCCTAGGGCACAAGTGAGGGCATGGACTTGCTGGGATGCAGTGGCTCCATGTGTAGATGTTCAGGGCTGTTTCTGGAAGTGGCCACACCATGCTGCACCCCTCTAGCAGGGGTAAGGTCCCAGTTCCTCCACATGCTCACCAGCACTAGTCCTCATCTGCCTGTCTGGTGGGCATGCAATTTACGGTTTTGATTTTCCTTCCCCCAGTGGTTAATGATCCTTCCATTAGCTCATTGACAATTTGTGCATCTTTCCTGAAGAAATGGCTATGTAGAGCCTTTGTTCTTCCTCTCCTCCCCGCCCAGTGGGCTGCATGCACAGCACAGAGGCCAGGGCAGGGTTTGAACTCACAACCCTGACCTTTCTCAAACCCAAGATCATAATGTACTTCTAAGAGGTTTATAGTTTTAGCTCTTATGTTGAGGTGTTTGGCCATTTTGAGTTAACTTTCCTGTGTGGTGCGAGAAAGGAGTCCATCATTGTTCTTTTGCATTCTCTTGTTCCCACTGATCTGTTGAAAAAATTATTCTTTCCCCATTGAATGATCTTGACACCCTTGTCAAAAATGAATTGCCTTAAATATGAAGGTTCGTTCTAGATTCTCAGTTCTCTTCTATTTATCTATACATCTGTCTATCCTCTGCCACTGTCTCTCGATTACTGTTGCTCTTTAGTATGTTTTACAATTAGGAAGTGTTTCTATATATAAGCACAGAATGAATATGCAAGTGTTCTTCAGAAGGAGGCCCATGCATTTGTTTCTCATTGCCCCTTCTTCCCTACCCCACAGACGCTCTTCTCCTGGATATATTCTCCCCAGGAGAGCATCAGTTCTTGGACCGCTGCCTGATACCCCAGCTGGCCCACGTGCCATCCGGTATTCTCTCTGACACCCATTCTGGGCCTTAGAGAGTTGCCAGTCTGTTGTGATGATGGACAAAGTGTCAGTGAATAACTGTTGTACGTGTACAGGGTTACATTGCCAGAGGTGGATCTTCAGAATAACAGCTGGGAGGGATATTGCTGGAAACGCCTGTGCAGTGTGGTTGGCCCACATGCCCCTCCAGGAGCAGTGCAGTTGTACAGCCGCCCCAGCTCCACATTGAGATTGAGACCGTCACCACAGAGTGTACTGGCAGGCTTTTAGTTGGTGACAACCTAATGAGTGAACTACAGTGTCTCAGACAAGTTGTAATTAGCACTTCTCTTATTATGAAGTTTAACATCCTTCTATATATTTAAGGCATCTCTTCATGTCTTTTATCCATTTGTTTCCCACTGTATTGTTAACTCATTTACATCCTTAAAAATTCTTTATGTATCAGGTATAGTAGCCCCTTATCTCTGATAGATGTTCAGTTTCTCTCAGTTTGTCATTTGTCTTGCCTTCACTTACAGAGATTTTTTTCTTTTGTTCTGTTTGAGCTTTTTTTTTTTTTTAAGTTAAATGGATTGGTCTCCCATTCCATCTGGATTTTTTAAATAAATTTATTTTTACTGGTGTTCAATTTGTCAACATATAGAATAACACCCAGTGCTCATCCCGTCAAGTGCCCCCCTCAGTGCCCATCACCCAGTCACCCCCACCCCCTGCCCACCTCCCCTTCCACCATCCCAAGTTTGTTTCCCAGAGTTAGGAGTCTTTCACGTTCTGTCTCTCTTTCTGATATTTCCCACTTATTTTTTCTCCTTTCCCCTTTATTCCCTTTCACTATTATTTATATTCCCCAAATGAACAAGACCATATAATGTTTGTCCTTCTCCGATTGACTTACTTCACTCAGCATAATACCCTCCAGTTCCATCTGCGTCGAAGCAAATGGTGGGTATTTGTTGTTTCTAATGGCTGAGGAATATTCCAGTGTATACATAGACCACAGCTTCTTTATCCACCATCTGTTGATGGACACCGAGGCTCCTCCCACAGTTTGGCTATTGTGGATGTTGCTGCTAGAAACATCGGGGTGCAGGTGTCCCGGTGTTTCATTGCATCTGTATCTTTGGGGTCAATCCCCAGCAGTGCAATTGCTGGGTCGTAGGGCAGGTCTATTTTTAACTCTTTGAGGAACCTCCACACAGTTTTCAAGAGTGGCTGCACCAGTTCACATTCCCACCAACTGTGCAGGAGGGTTCCCCTTTCTCCGCATCCTCTCCAACATTTGTTGTTTCCTACCTTGTTAATTTTCCCCATTCTCATTGGTGTGAGGTGGGATCTCATTGTGGTTTTGATTTGTACTTCCCTGATGGCAAGTGATCCGGAGCATTTCCTCATGTGCTTGTTGGCCATGTCTATGTCATCCTCTGTGAGATTTCTGTTCATGTCTTTTGCCCATTTCATGATTGGATTGTTTGTTTCTTGGGTGTTGAGTTTAGTAGGTTCTTTATAGATCTTGGAAACTAGCCCTTTATCTGATACGTCTTTTGCAAATATCTTCTCCCATTCTGTAGGTTGTCTTTTGGTTTTGTTGACTGTTTCTTTAGCTGTGCAGAAGCTTCTTATCTTGATGAAGTCCCAATAGTTCATTTTTGCTTTTGTTTCTTTTGCCTTCGTGGATGTACCTTGCAAGAAGTTACTGTGGCCAAGTTCAAAAAGGGTGTTGCCTGTGTTCTCTTCTATGATTTTGATGGACTCTTGTCTCACATTTAGATCTCTCATCCATTTTGAGTTTATCTTTGTGTATGGTGAAAGAGAGTGGTCCAGTTTCATTCTTCTGCATGTGGATGTCCGATTTTCCCAACACCATTTATTGAAGAGACTGTCTTTCTTCCAATGGATAGTCTTTCTTCCTTTATCGAATATTAGTTGACCATAAATTTGAGGGTCCACTTCTGGGTTCTCTGTTCTGTTCCATTGATCTATGTGTCTGTTTTTGTGCCAGTACCACACTGTCTTGATGACCACAGCTTTGTAGTACAACCTGAAATCTGGCATTGTGAGGCCCCCAGATATGGTTTTCTTTTTTAAAATTCCCCTGGCTATTCGGGGTCTTTTCAGATTCCACACAAATCTTAAAATAATTTGTTCCAACTCTCTGAAGAAAGTCCAGGGTATTTTGATAGGGATTGCATTACATGTGTACGCTGCCCTGGGTAGCATTGACATTTTCAAAATATTAATTCTTCCAATCCATCAGCATGGAATATTTTTCCATCTCTTTGTGTCTTCCTCAATTTCTTTCAGAAGTGTTCTGTAAAAAGACCCCGAATAGCCAGGGGAATTTTAAAAAAGAAAACCATAGCTGGGGGCATCACAATGCCAGATTTCAGGTTGTACTACAAAGCTGTGGTCATCAAGACAGTGTGGTACTGGCACAAAAACAGACACATAGATCAATGGAACAGAATAGAGAACCCAGAAGTGGACCCTCAAATTTATGGTCAACTAATATTCGATAAAGGAAGAAAGACTATCCATTGGAAGAAAGACAGTCTCTTCAATAAATGGTGTTGGGAAAATCGGACATCCACATGCAAAAGAATGAAACTGGACCACTCTCTTTCACCATACACAAAGATAAACTCAAAATGGATGAGAGATCTAAATGTGAGACAAGAGTCCATCAAAATCATAGAAGAGAACACAGGCAACACCCTTTTTGAACTTGGCCACAGTAACTTCTTGCAAGGTACATCCACGAAGGCAAAAGAAACAAAAGCAAAAATGAACATTGGGACTTCATCAAGATAAGAAGCTTTTGCACAGCAAAGGATACAGTCAACAAAACTAAAAGACAACCTACAGAATGGGAGAAGATATTTGCAAATGACGTATCAGATAAAGGGCTAGTTTCCAAAATCTATAAAGAACTTATTAAACTCAACACCAAAGAAACAAACAATCCAATCATGAAATGGGCAAAAGACATGAAGAGAAATCTCACAGAGGAAGACATGGACATGGCCAACATGCACATGAGGAAATGCTCTGCATCACTGGCCATCAGGGAAATACAAATCAAAACCACAATGAGATACCACCTCACACCAGTGAGAATGGGGAAAATTAACAAGGCAGGAAACCACAAATGTTGGAGAGGATGCAGAGAAAAGGGAACCCTCTTACACTGTTGGTGGGAATGTGAACTGGTGCAGCCACTCTTGAAAACTGTGTGGAGGTTCCTCAAAGAGTTAAAAATAGACCTGCCCTACGACCCAGCAATTGCACTGTTGGGGATTTACCCCAAAGATTCAGATGCAATGAAACGCTGGGACACCTGCACCCCGATGTTTCTAGCAGCAATGTCCACAGTAGCCAAACTGTGGAAGGAGCCTCGGTGTCCATTGACAGATGATGGATAAAGAAGATGTGGTTTATGTATACAATGGAATATTACTCAGCAATTAGAAATGACAAATACCCACCATTTGCTTCAACATTTTTTTTATTTATTTTTTTTTAAATTTATGATAGTCACACACACACAGAGAGAGAGAGAGAGAGAGAGAGGCAGAGACACAAGCAGAGGGAGAAGCAGGCTCCACGCACCGGGAGCCCGACATGGGATTCGATCCCGGGTCTCCAAGATCACGCCCTGGGCCAAAGGCAGGCACTAAACCGCTGCACCACCCAGGGATCCCCCACCATTTGCTTCAACGTGGATGGAACTGGAGGGTATTATGCTGAATGAAATAAGTCAATCGGAGAAGGACAAACAGTGTATGTTCTCATTCATTTGGGGAATATAAATAATAGTGAAAGGGAATATAAAGGAAGGTAAAAGAAATGTTGGGAAATATCAGGAAGGGAGACAGAACATAAAGACTCCTAATTCTGGGAAACGAACTAGGGGTGGTGGAAGGGGAGGAGGGCGGGGGGTGGAGGGGAATGGGTGACGGGCACTGAGGCGGACACTTGACGGGATGAGCACTGGGTGTTTTTCTGTATGTTGGTAAATTGAACACCAATAAAAATTAATTAAAAAAAAAAGAAGTGTTCTGTAGTTTTTTGGGTATAGATCCTTTACCTCTTTGGTTAGGTCTATTCCTAGGTATCTTATGCTTTCAGGTGCGATTGTAAATGGGATTAACTCCTTAATTTCTCTTTCTTCAGTCTCATTGTTAGTGTAGAGAAATGCCGCTGAATTCTGGGCATTGATTTTGTATCCTGCCACACTGCCAAATTGCTGTATGAGTTCTAGCAATCTTGGGACGGAGGCTTTTGGGTTTTCTATGTAGAGTATCATGTCATTGGCGAAGAGGGAGAGTTTGACTTCTTTGCCAATTTGAATGCCTTTTATTTCTCTTTGTGGTCTGATTGCTGAGGCGAGGACTTCTAGTACTATGGTGAATAGCAGTGATGAGAGTGGACATCCCTGTCTTGTTCCTGATCTTAAGGGAAAGGCTCCCAGTGCTTCCCCATTGAGAATTATATTTGCTGTGGGCTTTTGGTATATGGCTTTTAAGATGTTGAGGAATGTTCCCTCTATCCCTATGCTCTGAAGAGTTTTGATCAGGAATGGATGCTGTATTTTGTCAAATGCTTTCTCTGCATCTATTGAGAGGATCATATGGTTCTTGTTTTTTCTCTGATATGATCTATCACATTGATTTCACAGAATTCATGGAAAGGACTTGGCATCATGCCCGGCACAGAGGAAATCTTAGTAGCTTTAATTATTCTCCTTTATCCTGTTAGCCTTTGTCTAGTCGTAGAGATCGACGTGCAGAATCAGATGGTGCTGCTGGAGGATGGTGAGGCCCCGCCCTTCTCCCATCTTATCCTGGCCACCGGCAGCACTGGGCTCTTCCCGGGCAAGTTTAACCAGGTTTCCAGCCAGGAGCTGGCTATCTAGGCCTACAAGGACATGGTGAAGCAGGTCCAGCGCTCACAGTCAGTGGTGGTGGTGGGAGGCGGCTCTGCCGGCGTGGAGATGGCAGTGGAGGTTAAGACCGAATTCCCCGAGAAAGAGGTCACTCTCATCCACTCCCAAGTGGCCCTTGCCGACAAGGAGCTCCTGCCCTGTGTCCGGCAGGAAGCGAAGGAGATCCTGCTCCAGAAAGGCGTGCAGCTGCTGCTGAGTGAGCGGGTGAGCAACCTGGAGGACTGCCTCTTAACGAGTATCGAGAGCGCATCCAAGTGCACACGGACAAAGGCACAGAGGTGGCCACCAACTTGGTGATTGTCTGCAATGGCATTAAAGTCAACAGCTCTGCCTACCACAGTGCATTGCCTGGCCAGCAATGGTGCTCTGAGAGTGAACTAGTACCTCCAGGTGGAGGGCTACAGTCACATCTACGCCATTGGCAACTGTGCGGACGTGAAGGAGCCCAATGGCCTATCATGCCGGCCTCCATGCCAGCATCGCCGTGGCCAACATTGTCAACTCCAGGAAACAGAGGCCCCTCAAGGCCTATAAGCCAGGTACACTGACGTTCCTCCTGGCCATGGGGAGAAATGACGGCGTGGGCCAGATCAGTGGCTTCTATGTGAGGCGGCTCATGGTGTGGCTGGCCAAGCGCCGGGACCTGTTCGTCTCCTCCAGCTGGAAGACCATGTGACAGTCTCCACCTTGAAGCGGAGCTGGGTGGGAGACAGGTTGGCTGCCCCACTGGAGGCCTCACCCAGGACTCCCTTCCTGTGGACCAAGGCCAACCAGGCTCCCCTTCTGGAAATAGGACGTGCTGCCACCCGAGAGGTGCAGGCCATTCCGTGCTGTCTGACCTTGGGGCCTAGCAGGGTAGGAGGCTCAGTCCGTTGTTCTGTTTGTAACGTTTTACAAGCGTCCATCCATGGGGACACAGTTATCCAAAATGAGGAAAATGTTGCAATAAAAGACTATATTGTAAGAAAAAAAAGTGTTGAACCATCTTTGCTTCCCAGGGATAAATCCCACTTGGTCATGGTGAATAATCTTCTTAATATACTGTTGTATCCTATTGGCTAGTATCTTGTTGAGAATTTTTGCATCCATGTTCATCAGGGATATTGGTCTGTAATTCTCCTTTTTGGTGGGGTCTTTGTCTGGTTTTGGAATTAAGGTGATGCTGGCCTCATAGAACGAATTTGGAAGTACTCCATCTCTTTCTATATTTCCAAACAGCTTTAGTAGAATAGGTATGGTTTCTTCTTTAAACGTTTGATAGAATTCCCCTGGGAAGCCATCTGGCCCTGGACTTTTGTGTCTTGGGAGGTTTTTGATGACTGCTTCAATTTCCTCCCTGGCTATTGGCCTGTTCAGGTTTTCTATTTCTTCCAGTTCCAGTTTTGGTAGTTTATGGTTTTCCAGAAATGCATCCATTTCTTCTAGATTGCCTAATTTATTGGCATATAGCTGTTCATAATGTGTTTTTAAAATCATTTGTATTTCCTTGGTGTAGGTAGTGATCTCTCCTTTCTCATTCATGATTTTATTAATTTGAGTCTTCTCTCTCTTCCTTTTAATAAGGTTGGCTAATGGTTTATCTATCTTATTAATTCTTTCAAAGAACCAACTCCTGGTTTTGTTGATCTGTTCCACAGTTCTTCTGGTCTCGATTTCGTTGAGTTCTGCTAGAATCTATATTAACTCTCTTCTTCTGCTGGGTGTAGGATCTATTTGCTGTTTTCTCTCCAGCTCCTTTAGGTGCAAGGTTAGCTTTTGTATTTGAGTTCTTTCCGGTTTTTGGATGGATGCTCATATTGCAATGTATTTCCCCTCAGGACTGCTTTTGCTGTATCCCAAAGATTTTTAATGGTTGTATCTTCATTCTCATTAGTTTCCATGAATCTTTTTAATCCTTCCCTAATTTCCTGGTTGACCCTTTCATCTTTTAGCAGGATGGTCCTTAACCTCAACGTGTTTGAAATCCTTCCAAACTTCTTGTTGTGATTTAGTTCTAATTTCAAGGCATTATGGTCTGAGAATACGCAGGGGATGATCCCAATCTTTTGGTATCAGTTCAGACCTGATTTTTGACCCAGTATGTGGTCTATTCTGGAGAAAGTTCCTTGTGCACTTGAGAAGAGTGTGTATTCAGCTGCGTTTGGATGTAGAGTTCTGTAGATATCTGTGAAATCCATCTGGTCCAGTGTATCATTTAAAGCTCTTGTTTCTTTGGAGATGTGCTTAGAAGACCTATCGATTGTAGAAAGCACTAGATTGAAGTCACCAAGTATAACTGTATTATTATCTAAGTATGTCTTAACTTTGGTTATTAATTGATATATTTGGCAGCTCCCACATTTGGGGCATATTTATTGATGATTGTTAAGTCCTCTTGTTGGATAGATCCTTTGAGTATGATATAGTGTCCCTCTTCATCTCTCACTACAGTCTTCAGGATAAATTTTAGTTTATCTGATATGAGGTTGGCTACCCCTGCTTTCTTTTGAGGACCATTTGAATGGTAAATGGTTCTCCAACCTTTTATTTTCCGGCTGTAGGTGTCCTTCTGTCTAAAATGAGTCTCTTGTAGACATCAAATAGATGGGTCCTGCTTTTTTATCCAGTCTGAAACCCTGCGCCCCCTTAACGGGGTCCATTAAGCCCGTTCACGTTCAGAGTTACTATTGAAAGATAGAAGTTTAGTGTCATCATGATATCTATTCAGTCCCTGTTTTTGTGGATTGTTCCACTGAACGTCTTAAAGGGGAATTTTAAGAGTCCCCCTTAAAATTTCTTGCAGAGCTGGTTTGGAGGTCACATATTCTTTCAGTTCCTGCCTGTCTTGGAAGCTCTTTATCTCTCCTTCTATTTTGAATGAGAGCCTTGCTGGATAAAGTATTCTTGGCTGCATGTTTTTCTCATTTAGGACCCCGAATATATCCTTCCAGCCCCTTCTGGCCTGCCAGGTCTCTGTGGAGAGGTCTGCTGTTAATCTGATATTTCTCCCCATATAAGTTAGGGATCTCTTGTCTCTTGCTGCTTTAAGGATCTTCTTTTTATCTTTGGAATTTGCAAGCTTCACTATCAGATGTCGAGGCATTGAACGGTTTTTATTGATTTTAGGAGGTATCTCTCTATTTCCTGGATCTGAATGCCTGTTTCCCTTCCCAGATTAGGAAAGTTTTCAACTATGATTTGTTCAAATACATATTCTGGACCTCTGTCCCTTTCGGCGTCCTCGGGAACCCCAATTAAATGTAGATTTTTCTTCCTCAGGCTGTCACTTATTTCCCTTAATCTATCCTCATGATCTTTTAATTGTTTGTCTCTTTTTTCCTCAGTTTCCCTCTTTGCCATCAACTTGTCTTCTATGTCACTCACTCGTTCTTCCACCTCGTTAATCCTCGTCGTTAGGACTTCTAGTTTGGATTGCATCTCATTTAATTGATTTTTAATTTCTGCCTCATTAGATCTAAATTCTGCAGTCATGAAGTCTCTTGAGTCCTTTATGCTTTTTTCTAGAGACACCAGTAGCTTTATAATAGTGCTTCTGATTTGGCTTTCTGACATTGAATTGTAATCCAAATTTTGTAGCTCTGTGGGAGAGAGGACTGTTTCTGATTCTTTCTTTTGAGGTGAGGTTTTCCTTCTACTCACTTTGCTCAGTGCAGAGTGGCCAAAAACAAGTTGTATTGGGAAAAGGAGAAAAAGAGAGAAGAGAAAGAAGAAAAGAAAAAGAAAAAAATAAAAAGAGGAGAAGAAAAGAAGAAAAGAAAAGGGGGGGAGAAGCAAACAGAAATCAAAAAAAAAAAAGGGGGAGTATCCTCTGATTCTGTATATTGTAAATCCCTTGACTTCCCCCTGGAACTTCCCAGTGCTGCTTGGTCATAATTTGTTTTTCCCCTGTGGGTCTAGCTGGTCTTCTGGGGGAGGGGCCTGCTGTGCTGATTCTCAGGTGTGAGCACTTCGGGGAGCTGCTCAGCCCCCTGCCTGGTGCAGGGCTCAGTGGGAGCTGTTTAACCTGTTTATCCTGTGAGGCCCCAGGAGGAACAACCACAGTGGTGGCGGCCAGCTCTCCAGCCCTAGAGTCAGCTCCAGCAGTAGCTACCGCAGCTCTCAGTCTGCAGGGGCCTGGATGCTCCCGGGGAGGGGCCGCTGATCTGCTCACTGAGCTGCTCCCGGGGCTGCGCAGCGCCCCCCCCAATCTGGATTTTGATTCATAGCTAGAAAAGCTTCTTCTACACCCACACCATGGAAGAACTGTGCAGCCTCATCATGTTACAGTTCAGTCTCTGGTCCATTTAGATCTTGTTCTTGCATATAGTGTGAAGAAGGGATATAATTTCATCTTTTTCCAAATAGCGATCCAGTTGTCCCAGCACCATTTGTTACAACATCCGTCTTAGCCCTGTAGATTGAAGATAATGTCTGTCCATCTGCACTGAGCTCTATTTCCAAACTCTGTCCTCTTGGTCAGTGGAGAATGCTTTGCAGTTTGTTTTCAATAGTTCAACTTGTGATTTCCCTGTTCTTCAGCCATTTTTGTGTATTTCTCCATATGTACTTTAACATCAGCTTGCCTAAAGCAAAAAAAAAAATTAAAAATTAAAAATGATTTTAAAAAAGTTTACTGATCCTTTGTTGAAATCCCATTAATTTCACACTGTACCTTCAGGAGCCCTGACATCTGGGTGACTGAGAAGCCATATCCAAGGACAGAGGGAGCCTGTCTGTTTATTCACGTCTACTGTTCCAGTTATTTGCTGCATGGCTGACCACCTGAGACTCGGCTGGTTAAAACAACATTTCTGAGTCAGGGATTCACCATGCTTGGCTGGGCAGTGTGCTGTACTACATGGGGTCACATGGGCCGCCCTGGAGGCCCCAGATGACGTCATGGATGTGTGGGAAGCCTAGCCTTGCTTGGGCTTCTCATCTCCCACGTGGCCTTTCCCACTGTGGCTCCACAAGGACCCTTGTGTGGTCTCTCAGGGCTTACGGGCACAGGGCCACAAGAGACAGCAGGTGGGGCCAAAGCACACGAGCATCCCTTATGCTATTTTCTATTGTCACAAGGCCTCCCTGGATCCAAGGGGTGGTCCTGAGAGCCCTTGACCCGTAAAAGGCTGGTCGGAGGCCAGTGGCCTCCTCAGCCTGACACATCTGCGTGCTGAGGAGTGTTTTCTGTGCCTGTTAACAGGTTTTGCACATGTCTTGGTAGATTCGTAAGCTGCTGATTCTGTTTTCTTGCTGTTGTAAATGAACCTTTCTCTCCCACTATATTGGGTCACTTTTTGCATCTGAACACTGCTGCTTTTCTGTGGGTTAACTTGACATCCCAATTTGTTGATTTTTTTTAGTTAGTTTTGTAACTGATAATCTGGATTTTCCTAATGCAATACCATCTTGTCATCTGTATACAGAGATACTTGTACTTCTTTTCTAATCTTTAGGCCTGTGATGTGTATTCCTTGTCTAGTGACATTGCCTAATGTTAGACAGAAGGGAAGACCATGGGAATGCCTCAGTATTTCCCCTTCCGGAACATGCCAGCTTCTGTCAGGATATCACTGTACTAGGGAGTAACATTCAAGTTATCTGAAGTACTTCGAATTAGGATGGTAATGAATTTTGTTTGTCTTTCTTTCTTTCTTTTTAGCATCTATGGAGGTAATCATATAAGTTTTCATTGTAGACCCATTCATATGATATTGGTAGATTTCCAAGTATCAAACCACCCTTATATTCCTGTGTAAGTCTCACATGGTTGCTGACTTTTTTTCTTAATGTAAGAGTCTGTTTGCTGAGACACTGCCTCTCTCTATGTCTCTCATAAATAAATAAATAAATAAATAAATAAATAAATAAATGAATAAATCTTTAAAACAGAGTCTGTTTGCTAATATTTTATTTTGAAATTTTATATTCATAAATGATACTGATCTAAAATTCTCTTCTGTGTATGAGTGCTTATCTCTATCAGTTTTAGGTATGTTATACTTGCTTGATTAAAGAAACCTGAAGTCTGCCCTCTGAAATTATTTGGTGTTGGGGCTAGCTGGCCTATAAAAATATGGTACAACTCTCCCATGAAACCATCTTACGTGGTGCTTTCTTTTTTTTTTTTTTTTTTTTACTTTTTTAAATTTTTATTTATTATTTTTTTTTTACTTAAAAAAAATTTTTTTTTTACTTGGTGCTTTAAAGGAGGGCAGCTCCCTGATGAGTTTCTGACTTTTTTTCTTGGTCCCTTCAAGCTTCCTATCTCTGTTGCGGTTGATTTGGGTGAAATTTTTCCCTAGAAAATTATTCATTTCATCTAAGCTACCAACTTGTTTTTTGCATAGAGGTCTCAGCAAGTTCCTTAAGTGACTCAAGATAGAAAAGTCAAATTTGAGATCCTACAAGAGGGCTTCGGAGAAACCACAGCTGTGCACACCACTGCGTGCTGATAATCATCCTTCCTGTCTTTCTTGGTGCCACTGTAGCAAGGTGTTCTGATAAATCATGCTTAGAAAGCAAAAGCTTGGAACTGAAACTCAGCTTATAACACAGTGGCAGTCACATTCAGTGTAGTGAGTTTATTGGCAGTCCTGGAAACACTACATTTGTTGCCTTCAGCATCCAAGACAAACAGCTACCTGACAGAAACGCGGCTGGAGTAGCTGCTCCGGGGACAGCGGAGGGGCCTCCAGAAGGGCGAGCCAGAGCTGCCCCGCGTCCTACAGTCGCGCTGCTGGCCACTTACCCAATGGACCCGAAACGAGGAGCTCGAGGGGACTGCTGCACCCCTGCTCACCACACATTTGTCACAACAGCCAAGACGTGCAAGCAGCCCGAGTGTCCACTGGTGGGAGAACGCGTAAAGCCATGTGGCCGAGCGACATGCAGTAGCATCTGGCTCGGCCTAAAATGAAAAGGAAATAAATTGTGGCACCCGCTACAACATGGCTGGCCCTGGGGGACGTGTGAGACACGGTGACCGCGTCAGGGGCCAGGGCCAGGCGGGCAGCAGGCAACCGGCAGGCACAGACGTCCAGCGTCACAAGAGGAGCTGTTGGTGGCGGCCTCGGGCCGGGCCTGTAGGCTGGGGCGGCCGGGCCTGGCCTCGCCGCTCACCACAGCCCTGGTCTGGTGTTCGCCTGGATTCTGCTCCTGCAGAGGACGCTGAGAAGAACAGGCACGGAACCGAGTGGCCCGCGTGTACAGTCCCGCGAGCACAGTCCGTGGCTGGGAGGAACGGCGAGGGGTGGCAGGTGGCAGGCCGGGGAGTGACCCCGCGGACCTCGGCTGCTCTGCGGTGGGGAGGCCACATGCCGCTGGGCCGCAGGGGGGGCCCTGCCAGATCCTGGGAGCTCTGTGCACCCGGCCCGAGGTGACCTGCCGCCCTCACCACCCTGTGCCTCCAGGCGGCCCGGCCCCTGCCTCAGAGTCCCCAGCCCGGCTGGGAACGTCCCAGACACCCAGCGCCGTTGGTAGCACGTGAACACTGGGAGGTTGTTAGATTGTGCCCATTCTTTTTATTTTTTAAGATTTTATTTCCTTATTCATGAGAGACAGAGAGAGAGAGAGGCAGAGACACAGGCCGAGGGAGAAGCAGGCTCCATGCAGGGAGCCCGACGTGGGACTCGATCCCGGGTCTCCAGGATCAGGCCCTGGGCTGAAGACAGTGCCAAACCGCTGAACCACCAGGGCTGTCCGATTGTGTCCATTCTAATCCCCGTGGGGACACACATTGTGTGATGGAAAAGGAATGTGACCCACAATTTAAAGCATGTGTGTTACATCTCATGGGTCTGTTTAGACTTCACTCTAACAGCACGGATGTTGCCCTCTGTTACGTAGCCAACAAGCATGAGATTTGGGTGCTGGGAACTTGGCAGCTTTGGGGGAGGACAGGGTTGGCCGACCTGGGTGGCCCTGAAAGAGGAGTGCGCACAGAGAGCTAGGGGCTGAGTGCACGGAGGGTCCTCGTGCTCTGGCAGTCACAGCCTCCCAGGTCTGGCGCCCAGCGATCCAGGCCCTTTCCTGGGGCCCTGGGGCCTCTGTAGTTTCAGGAAAACAACTGAAGGCATCCACAGGGAACATCCATCTCCTCTTGCCGTCAGAGGTGCCTCTCCCACGGGCCTCAGCCTGTTCCTGCCTGCACCGGGTCCAGCCCACCTGTCCACCCTCCCCACCAGAGGGCGGTGGTCAGGAGCCACCCTGCAGTGCCCACTCCTGTCTTCTAAACATCCTTTGATGGCCTGTCCCCATGGCAGCTGACACTTCCTTTTGGCAGGGAAACCTCAACTCCTGGAAGGAGTTTTCTCTGTGTGCTGGCAGGCTTCCTCCTCTCCTGTTCTCTCAGACCCCCGCCAGCCATTCGTTGCCCCCCTGCCTTCCAGCAACCTCACTCTGGTGCTCCCTCCTCCTCCCCCGCCTAGGGCCCAGTCAGCAAGTCCTGGGGCACCTCCTGCAGGGGGGCCTCCTGGCTTTTCTCTGCTGGCTTCTCTTTATCTTCACAACCTCTTCTCTGTCCCATTCTGTCTATGGACAAACTCACCCTGTCCCTTAAACCACATCTGTGCCCTGAACCTCCACAGATTTCACCCACAGCACAGACCCAAATAGCTAACAGCCCCTTATGTCTCATCTAGGATCTGAAACACATACCAGCTTCGTGGGTCCCCAGCTATGTTCCTAAAGACCCGGGCATCATGTGCTGTCTGCACACAGTCCCTCACCAGTCTGGTTTTCCGGGGGTTGCCAATACTGGGACAGAGTAGCAGGGACAACACAACCCTTAGGTGTCATTAGTCTCAACCAATGGGGCCTGGTGGGGTGGGGGGGTGTCCTCATTCAATAATGAGCTGCGTGTCTGTGAGGTCTTTACGTCCTTTCCCATCACCAGGCATCACAGACTACTCAAATTATGTCAATATTAGGGCTGCCCCATATCCTCAGATCTCAGAAAACAAATAGAAACCACAGACATACATATTACAGTATTAACAGCTTTCTTTAAAATTGTATTACTGCACCAGTGAGAATGGGGAACATTAACAAGGCAGGAAACCACAAATGTAGGAGAGGATGTGGAGAAAGGGGAGCCCTCCTGCACTGTTGGTGGAATGTGAACTGGTGCAGCCGCTCTGGAAAACTGTGTGGAGGCTCCTCAAAGAGTTAAAAATAGACCTGCCCTATGACCCAGCAATTGCACTTCGGGGGATTTACCCTAAAGATACAGATGCAGTGAAACGCCGGGACACCTGCACCCTGATGTTTTTAGCAGCAACGTCCACAGTAGCCAACCTGTGGAAGGAGCCTCACCATCCATGGACAGATGATGGATAAAGAAGATGTGGTCTATGTATACACTGGAATATTACTCATTAAAAAGGATGAAATCTAAAAAAAAAAAAGAGAGAAAGAAAGAGAAAGAAAGAAAGAAAGAAAGAAAGAAAGAGAAAGAAAGAAAGAAAGAAAGAAAGAAAGAAAGAAAGAAAGAAAGAAAGAAAGAAAGAAAGAAAGAAAGAAAGAAAGAAAGAAAGAAAGAAAGAAAGAAAGAAAAAAGAAAGAAGTCTTGCCATTTGCAATGACGTAGATGGAACTGGAGAGTATTATGCTCTAAGTGAAAAAAGAGAAAGATACTATATGATCTCACTCATATGTACAATTTAAGAAACAAAACAAAGGATCATAGGGGAAGGGAGGAAAAACTAAATCAAGAGGAAAACAGAGAGGGAGACCAACCACGTGATATGTTGAACTCTAGGAAATGAACAGGGTCGCTGAGGGGAGGGGGGGCATGGAGGAGAGCACATGATGGGATGAGCACTGGGTGTTGTAAGTAACTGATGGATCACTGATCCCTACCCCTGAAACCAATATTACAGTCTATGTTAGATAGTTGATTTTAAATGAAGTTTTTTTAAAAATCGTACTATCAGGGATCCCTGGGTGGCGCAGCGGTTTGGCGCCTGCCTTTGGCCCAGGGCGCGATCCTGGAGACCCGGGATTGAATCCCACATCGGGCTCCCGGTGCATGGAGCCTGCTTCTCCCTCTGCCTGTGTCTCTGCCTCTCTCTCTATCTCTCTGTGACTATCATAAATAAATAAAAATTTTAAAAAAATCGTACTATCAGTGGAAGGAAATCATGTATCACAGATGCTAATA
This sequence comes from Vulpes lagopus, assembly GCF_018345385.1. Taxonomy (NCBI): domain Eukaryota; kingdom Metazoa; phylum Chordata; class Mammalia; order Carnivora; family Canidae; genus Vulpes; species Vulpes lagopus. The sequence continues at coordinate 30,993,346 of NC_054845.1, forward strand.
ATAGCCCACGAACATTTTCTTTAACATGGGAAGCCCAGGGACAAAAGTAGCTCTGGCCCCTACATTATGAACCTGTGAGCTGGCAGGTGCGGGGGCGAGCACAGACACCGGAGGCCGCGCGGCACGAGCCTGAGACCCACACTGGCTGAGCGGCACCGGGCAGTCCACGCACTCACTCTGGGCCTCTTTCCTTCCTAGGTTAACTGTGGGTGATTCTAATAGTGCTGTAATTTTTGTTTCCTCTGGCAAATAATTTAACCTCCCCAAGCCCGGTATCCTTTCCCATTACGTAGGGACAATAATCTTGACCTAATCCTGAGTTGTTAGGAAGCGAACAGTCCCCTGTAACCAACACCCAGATCAGGAGAGGAGCCGCTCCCATGGTTTTTGAAACTGCACAGCCTACGCCCTCGGCCGCGTCAGAGAGCACGGGCGGGAGCCCCCGTACTGCCCGGTACAGACGGACTGGCGAGGAGGGAGGCTCGGTCGCCTTAGACTGCCGGCTGTCCCAGAGAAGCCCCCGGTGATGTCAGCTGCGGGTCGACCCCAGGGGCACTCTGCTCCTCAGGACTTGGTTCCCTGCATGGCAGCCCTGCGTGCTGTGGGCTCCGCCCCGGAGAGAAAGCAGAACGGTCCAGAGATCTGGTTACTAGTCCTCCATCTGCACAAACGGGAGGATTGCTTCTGCACAGCCTAGCCCAGGTCTCTCTTTCCTCCCTGTCCAAGGAGAGGTCTGGATCCCTGTGGGAGGTGCTAACACGTGCCAGCAGACATGCCAGTGGGGAGTCCCGGTGCCCTGGGCGCCCCAGCTGTCCTCCCCGCTCGGGAAGGAAGGAGGATGGCCAACCCGAGCTGCCTCTCCGTTCTGAGTCCGAGACAACTGAACAGCAGCCTTTGGGGCAAGGACTGGCTGGCGCCCTGAGGCCACCTGGGAAGCCTGTGCATCAGGACACTGGGGCACTGCAGCTGGCCTGGGCTCCCCGCCAGGTCACAGGAAGAGCTCTTGGCACCTCAGAATCCAAGGAGGAACATGCTGTGCGATGCTCCGATTGCCCAGTGTCAACGTCTGAGGTCGCAATGTGGTCCTGTCCCTCCAGCCCGTGTGAGGACAGCAACTTGTATCCACTCGCTGCCCCAAGCCCGGTGCGCTGCCTCTGCCACACGTGGGACCTGATCTAGGTATCGAACGCTTGCACCCCACTCCTGCTCTCAGGTGGCAGCCAGTGCTTCAGAGAAGCGGAATCTCAGGAATGAAGTGGCCTAAAGAGTCATACAAGTTAAAAATGAATTTTCAGGGTGGCCGGGTGCCTCAGTGGTTTAGCACCACCTTCCTGGGGTCCCGGGATCGAGTCCCACGTCGTGCTCCCTGCATGGAGCCTGCCTCTCCCTCTGCCTGGGTCTCTGCCTCTCTCTCTCTCTCTCTCTCTCTCTCTCTGTCTCTCATGAATAAATAAATTTTTTTAAAAAATCTAAAAAAGCCTGAATTTTCAGAGGACTGAACAAAGTTCTGTTATTTTTCAGAGAGTTGGGAGGCTAATTTTACGTGAGGGAGTCCTCCAGGACGTAAAGCAATGCATGCCCCTCAGTCTGACTTTCTGGATCTTCTGTTTGTATTTACTTTTAAAGATTGAGATTTTCTTTCTACTTTGCCAAGATAAGAAGCCATTCTTACTCTTGTCTAAAGGTGCTGTTGGACTAATCTTTTATCACCTCTTGTGGAGGTCCATACGGAGCAAAAGAAAATGCATTTAAATACGAATCTGTGTATTATTTATTCATTATATTAAATATGTATTGTATAAAACAGGCGTACCTGTCTGTGGGTTGGCCTTGGCAAGGCAACTCTGAATCCACTGGGAAACTTTTCTGAAATACTGTGAATTCACCTTTACTCTTGCCAGTTTACTTTTTTTCTTCTTCTTTAGTGTGGGCCATTCTAACTGCTCTTTTTACCTAATTTTACATTTTTTTCCAAGCACCACATGAATGAGCCTTAAAAGTCACCTCCTTGCAGGGCTCAGCAGCAGACGTCCTGCCCTGTGGGCACTGGCTCCCCGCAGCAGTGACAGGAACCCCTCCTGTGGCCACGTGCCACCTCACCTTGAGCCCAGATCTTGGTCCTCTGCTGCAGGTGGCTCTGGTCCTATGCCCTGGCGTCACCTCCCCCCCCCATAGCTGCCTCCCTGGTGTGACTGTGGGCAGGCGAGTGATGGGGTTACATCATACCGTGGCCCCTGAGGTTGGCAGTGATGAGCTGTGCTCTCTCCTTTCCCTCCCGACTTGGTGAGTTCCCTGTGACCCACGTGGGTGGAGAGATCTCCCTTGCACACGTTTGAATCCCAGAGCATGACATCCATACCTGACTCCCTCCCAACCAGCCTCCTTAGCATCCAGGGTGGTGTCCAGCTCTGCTGGCTGGTGGCCGGGGTCTGGAGCCTGAGGGGTGCTTGTAGGTCTGAGCCTCTCCGACCCACCCCTGCAGGCTCCTCTCAGTTAGCATCCCTCCTTGGACTCACCACTGTCCCCTGACCTGTCCGTCCTCATGCTGCCAGGCTCCCAGACTTCCTGTTGTCACCTGTGCTCATGTTCCCTGTTCTGGAGGGCTTGTCCTCTCTCCCCACCATAAAACAGTGTCAGCTGACCCCAGGAGGAAGTGGAAGTAAACCAGCGTTCAGTCCACCGTATTTAGCCAGAGCTCCTTGAATCTGTTTGTTGTGTTTCTCCTATATTTCATTTTATCAATAAAATTGACATCTCCACTCCAACGTTTGACACTTTTCACAGAAAATTGTGTTGGGTTCACTAATTAGTTACCTAAGTGTTCGAGCGGGACCCCAATTTATAGCCTTGATCTTTCAAGAAAAGAGGATTCTTAGGAGGTGGGTTGTTGGGCTAATGAAGACACTTCTGCTGTATGAGGTCAAGGAAAGAACTAGCAGATCGCTCACAGGCATCCAGAAATGGAGGCATTTAGGATTTGAGCTGTAAAGAATCTCCTATAGAAATAGTTGAGCAGATCTGTCTTCTCCGGCTTTGGGACTTTCTCAGAGTATGAGGTAAGGCGAGCTTGCAAATAAAACTAATTTCCCAGTAGGGGAGGAAGGGTTGGGATCAAATGGGACCCGATGGGCTTCTGCAGTGCGGCCAATGTTCTAATTGTAGATCTGGTTACATAGGTATTTATGATTTACAATTTTTCTATGTATTTTATTTCACAGTGTCAATTTTTAAAGTAAGCAAAGGCAAGAACAGTACAGTATAATTTCCCCGGGAAGGGGATCCCTGGGTGGCGCAGCGGTTTGGCGCCTGCCTTTGGCCCGGGGCGCGATCCTGGAGACCGGGGATCAAATCCCACGTCGGGCTCCCAGTGCATGGAGCCTGCTTCTCCCTCTGCCTATGTCTCTGCCTCTCTCTCTCTCTCTCTGTGACTATCATAAATAAATAAAAAATACCTTTAAAAAAAATAATTTCCCCGGGAATTTTTTCGAGAGGTCTTCAGGCAGTAGACAATTTTTTTATTGTTACTGTTTCTGAATATCATAAATATACCACGTGCACGTGTTTAGGCGAGGGCTTCCATGCATTTTCGTCTGAGAAGATAGATCTTCTCCCATCCCCACAAAGCTACCTGGCATACCTCACGACCAGTGTCTCTCTGGCTAAAAACCACAGGTTTAAAAGAAAAATTTAACTTCAGGTCTGAAAGATAACTCAGTGTTGAATCTGTTAGTTGTTCACTGAGCTGTTTTGCACATGCAGACCCCTGGCACAGCCCATGGGAGAACCACCCGTGTGGGAAATCCCTCACCTGTAACACTCTGCTGTGTCCTGTTTTAACATATTATTCCTTTTACCCCTCAGAGGGAGAAGGAGAGAAAGCATCCCCAGCAGGCTCCACACCCAGCGTGTAAGCCTGTCATGGGGTTCAAACTCACAGCCTTGAGACCATGACCTGAGCTCAAATCAAGAGTCGGACACTTCACTAACCAAACCCCCAGGCCACCCCCAGGTCAGTGCCCCCCAGCGTCACGTAGGAGACTCCACAGGTCTGAGATGTCGCCAGCAAGTCCTTGGGAAATTCCCAAGCGCGTGAGACCCCAAGGCAGGTGGCCTGAGCTGAGAGCGCCGCACACCACCCATCGCTCCCAGGCGCATCTACGGAGCGGCAGGACATCCGTCTCTTGCCTTCCCTGCACGTGGCCCATCCCAGGGAGTCCAGAACATTCCTGCCTGTGCCACTCCGGGTCCAAGAGCCCACGTCATAGCAATAGATTTTCTTTTTCCTGAAAAAACAAAAACCAAAAACCAAAGAAAGACGGCCGCAAATATTTAATGCTTACTGCACCTGCTCTTGCCAGACATCACACCAGCTCTTTGTGGAGTTCTCCCTTTTATAAACTTCTGTGCTGTAGATATTATTAGTCACATTTTCCATATGGTTAGACTGCAGCTTACACTATATAAGTCACACAGCGGTGTTTGTTTTGGTTTTGGGGGGGTGGGGAAGGGGCAAGGAAGAGGGACAGCCCAACCCAAGGCTTGATCTCAGGACCCTGAGATTGTGACCTGAGCCGTAACCGAGTCAGACGCTTAAGTGACTGAGCCACCCAGGCACCGTATTCACACAGGATTTTAAAGTATCAGAAACCAAAGTAGGATCCCCAGGTGGACGCCCCATCCCTCTTTACTCTATACATGGTTCTATTCCCTTCTGATCTCTGGTCTACTTGATCTGGAAACATAACAAGTATCAGGATTTTCTTGTTATGTGGCAAACTAGAAGTAACTCAGTGGGCCTTTTTGCCTCTGCACAGCATGACTATTTAGATAATTATCTGGGTAGAAGATACGTAACGTACTTGGAGCCCTAGGAATAGAGACATTATAATATTTTTTTCTGATATTAGGGTCATGGAAAGGAAATATGTTTTGTCATTGACTCAGGCTCCAGTATCTTCACAGCCAGCAGCAACACAGGTCTGATACAGTATCTAAAAATAGCTCAGCCTGTTCCACAAAATGAGCCAATGCTAATAATAAAAATTGCTAACATATCTCCTTCCCTGCTATTACTTACTTCCCAACCTTCTTAGTGTTTATGTGTTATGACTGATTTACATCAGTCACAACTGGCAGGGAAAGAACTGAAACAGAGCATCAGAGCTTCAGGGGCACTTCATGTTTAATAACTGTGACAATCAGCTACTTGGGTTTATTCTAGAAGCCAAGTGAGTGGGGCCAGAGATCTCTAAGATGTCTGGCAGCTAGGGTCTCAGGAGGGCGCTCGGCGCAGGGCGGTCCTGGGGGGCGAGGTCAGCGCAGGCCAGGCCGGGGGTGAGGGCGGGCGGGGTCCCGGGGAGACGGCTGGTGCTGCTGCGGACACAGGCGCAGAGGTGGCGTGGTGAGTGCGGGTGCGGGGCGGGAGGCCTAGGCCTGCTCCTTGACGGACAGGTCCCAAGAAATAGCAGGAACTTAAACTCCGGGATGCCTGCCCACCCGAGGGTTTGCAGGACGGGGTTTGCAGAGCTCCCAGGTGTCGCCTGTTTCCCAGGAAGAGCACAGGTAAGGGCCTGCGTGCAGCCCCCCAACTTCAGAAGGGTGTCCCTGCGCCCTCGGGAGCAGGCAGTGCAGGTAACAGGCCTGTGAGCAGCCACCCAGCTCTAGTGGGGTGTCCCTCTGTCTCCTCTGAGCACAGACAGTGCAGGTAACGGGCCCTCTGCAGCCCCCCAACTTCAGAAGGGTGTCCCCTGTCTGCTGGGCACAGACAGTGCAGGTAACCCCTGAGCAGCACCCCAACTAGGGCACTGTGCCCTGTGTCACCTGGGGGTAAGGTGATGGGCTGTCAGGATTGTGCCGGAAGGTCTCCCAGGTGCGGTCTGGAGGCTGCAGTAAACCAGCCCCACTGCAGTCACATGACCAATCATGAGCTGAGCTGTTGATATGGAAGCGTAATTTCTCTTTTCCTGTGAAGACCAAGCCATTGGTCTACTTTAGGGGGAAGACAGTTACCACTTAAAAATCCTCCCAGGGGATCACTGCTCCAGAAACTGAGACAGGTGTGCAGGCCACAGGTCAGGAGGTGACTCCTCATTCCCACCTGAGGGCACTTCTCCGTGGACCCTAAATTCTGAACATAAACATTACATGAGTAAATGATTCCACTCGTCACAGGGAATCAACAATCAGAAAAAACAGCAGATGTGTTTGGCACAATGTGCTATTCATGTCTGTGACTCACTTTTGCTGGAGATAAAACTTCTCATTAATCCAAAACCTCATGGGCTTTTGTCTTTTCTGTAGTTGAGCCACAAAAAAAGTAGCTGCCAGCATTCTGGATTTGGTGCAGGGTTACATAGTTTCCCTGCAGGTGCAACATGACAGGAGATAACTTCACTGTTCATTTATTACTTACAAAATACATTTTGGACATTTGTTTCATAGGAAATAAGTATCAGAAGGAAAGATGAGATTTCCTGTTTGTGTTTTAAAATATAATTTGCAGCATTTCTTTGGCCCTTGTATAGGATTTGGTGGTCAACATCTGGGGTTAGGTGTACAGTAACTTACTGTCGTCAGATACAGACTTTGGTGATGTCTTGTCATTTGTCTGAGATGCTTTGTCCTAATTTGTCTTTCCGTCAAAAAAGTTAAATTAGGGAAGAGTGAAAATTCAAAATTATTCAAGATGGCCTTTGCCCTTTAAAAAAAAAAGATTTTCTTTATTTATGAGAGGCACAGAGAGAGGGGCAGAGACACAGGCAGAGGGAGAAGCAGGATCCATGCAGAGAGCCCGATGTGGGACTCAATCCTGGGTCTCCAGGGTCCCACCCTGAGCTGAAGGCAGCCTAAACCGCTGGGCCACCAGAGCTGCCTGGCCTTTGCCTTTTAAAAATTGAGCTTGACTTTCTAGTTGTACTAGATGGAGCCTACTGATATTTTGAGGTGCCCTGTTTTCTCTGTAGTTTCTTTAGTGGTGAAGTCAGGAGGAGAGTCCTTGGAAAATCTGGATAGAGGCGTGCGGTGGATCAAGGGGTTTTGGGGTCAGGAGCCCTGGGTTGAGTTCAGGAACTGCTTGCCTGACCCTGGGTGAGTCAGGGTATCCTACAGAGCTTCTGTTTAGTCTTTATGAAATTGCTGGAAGGGAATGTCTGTGGAAAAGCTTTTTACAGGGTTAGGTGTATGGATTAGGGGCTAGTGGTTTGTGTTTGGTTTTTAGTTAGTGACAGGTCCAGTGTTAGGCTAGGTGAAAGTTATTGGGACTTCATCAAGATAAGAAGCTTCTGCACAGCAAAGGATACAGTCAACAACTCTCAAAGACAACCTACAGAATGGGAGAAGATATTTGCAAATGACGTATCAGATAAAGGCCTAGTTTCCAAGATCTATAAAGAACTTATTAAACTCAACACCAAAGAAACAAACAATCCAATCATGAAATGGGCAAAAGACATGAACAGAAATCTCACAGAGGAAGACACAGACATGGCCAACAAGCACATGAGAAAATGCTCTGCATCACTTGCCATCAGGGAAATACAAATCCAAACCACAATGAGATCCCACCTAACACCAGTGAGAATGGTGTTAGGGAAAATTAACACGGCAGGAAAGCACAAATGTTGGAGAGGATGCGGAGAAAGGGGAACCCTCTTACACTGTTGGTGGGAATGTGAACTGGTGCAGCCACACAGGAATACTGTGTGGAGGTTCCTCAAAGAGTTAAAAATAGACCTGCCCTACGACCCAGCAATTGCACTGATTGGGAATTACCCCAAACATACAGATGCAGTGCAACACCGGGACATTTGCACCCCAATGTTTCTAGCAGCAACGTCCACAATAACCAAACTGTGGAAGGAGCCTCGATGTCCATAAAATATGATGGATAAAGAAGATGTGGTCTATGTATAATGGAATATTCCTCAGCCATTACAAACGACAAATACCCACCATTTACTTCCATGTGGAGGGACCTGGAGGGGTAGGGTTGGGTACGGGTTAGGGTACGGGTTACGGTACGCGTTAGGGTACGGGTTAGGGTACAGGTTAGGGTAAGGGGTTAGGGTACAGCTTAGGGTATGGGTTAGAGTTAGGGTACAGGTTAGGGTACGGGTTAGGTTTAGGGTAAGGGATAGGGTACTGGATAGGGTACGGGTTAGGGTAAAGGTTAGGGTTAGGGGTTAGGGTAAGGGTTACGGTATGGGTTAGGGTTAGGGTTAGGGTTAGGGTAAGGGTTAGGG